>NW_025814896.1:11432500-11960000 GCF_022079265.1 Lynx rufus | reverse complement strand
GGCCACAGAGACGAAGGGACAGAAGGGCCGCCCTCGCGCGGCCGAGGCCCCGCCCTCCGCTCCTCCGCCAGCCCGCGCCTCCAGCGGAAGCCGGAAGCAAAAGCAGTCCCTGCTAGCCCCCGGCTCCGAACTCGGTGGTCTTGGAGGCTCCGCAGGATGGGGGAGAAGATGGCGGAAGAGGAGTGAGTGGGCATTTCCCGGGCGGCGGAGGCGGCAGGGCTGGGCCCCGGCGGGTGTGACAGCGAGCGCCTCAGGCCGCCCTCCGGCCCTGAAAGGCGGAGCTCCTTGTGCCGGTTGGCCAGGACGAACCATGCCGGCGCCAGCGAGGAGGGCGGGAGGGATGGGCCTGGGCCCAGCCCGGCCCTTAAGCCTCCTGGAGGTCAGATCCTCGTGCAGGGACTCGACAGCCCAGGGCAGGCCTCGAAAGCCGTCTGGCCGAAACCGCAACCCAGATTTCATTTTCCCATTTTTCGGTCTTCTGAATATTGGGGAGAGCTCCGCCGCCTCCTCCAGCAAGTCCCCTACCCCCCTGCTTAGCCAGTCGCCTCTTCCATTGTAACGGTCATTTTTCTCTTCTGTCTCCTCCACCGAGATTCATGCATTCATTAACTGTTGGCCATTTACTCTATTCCAGGCCCTGGGCACATAGTAGTGAAGGAGGCCGACCAGGAGCCGCCCTCAGGTAGTTTACATTTTAGTGGGAATAGGCCATCAAGAGGCAAGATGATTTCAGCGCTCTAAAAGGAAATGGAAGCGTTAGGGCGGGCGTCCCTGCAGGAAGACGTGACATGCCAGCTGAAACTTTAAGGACAGGAAGGAGGGATAGGAGAGGGAACAAGCAAGTGCAAATGGCTGGAAGCAAGAAAGGGCTTAGTGTCTTTTAGGGACAGAAAGAAAGGCAGGATGGCTGGAATAGAAAGAGTGAGGGGCTAGCCGAGATGAGATAGAGATGTGTGAGGCGTCCAGTGTCCTCCAGGTACTTCTGGGGGAAGGACCACTCTTTAGTCTGTCTCTGCACGTGCCGGGCACAATCTATTGCATGTTACAGATGCCCTACCTATGTGGAAGGGTAGGTAAAAATTAAGAAGGAACCCCCATGGTTGAAATCTGACTCCCTCACCTGACATCTTTTCAGATACGTCTCTTCAGCTGGGTGGTCATTTCATCTTGGCAGCTTATTTACCCAGTGTGTGCTCTATTGCAGACACTGAACTGGGCCTCAGCAGCGCAAGGCAAAAGAGGTGGGAGGGCCCCAGTGATTTCAAGTTTGGTCTCAAAGCTTGATTCTGCCGCCGGCTGGCTGAGATATTGGCCAGGTTATTCAGCCTCTCTGAGTTTCAGTTATTCATGGGTAAAAAAGGGAAAGTAATAGTCCCCATCTCAGGCATGGTATGCCTATGAAATGAGAGGTTGTGATGTTACTTAGTCTCTGGCATGAAGCATTACTCAATAAACACTAGCTGTTATAATCACAGTTGCAATGATTATTATATGAATATTGCCCTATTTAACAATCCCACCCCAGAGCAAGGAGAGCACTGAGAAACGGGGCAGATGCCGTATTACAGGGGACGTTACATCTGAGCCTTTGGAAATCTGAGAAGGATTTTGTCAAGTGGGGTGAGGTGTTCCAACCAGATCAACAGTTGGGTAAATTCAGGTGGCTTCATCAACTTGCAGCTATAATTCAAGGAAAAGAATGTAAACTGGAGAAATAAAGGCGCCATGTAAATAATGTTGGACCTTGGAATGTGATGACAGTCCAGTGTGCCTCCGTTTGAATCCCTTATTAGATGCCAAAGAGCAGGCAGCATTTTATTTCTACGCTGGCCCTAATTCCCCCCTTGTTTCTGTCCCATAAGCGGCTGGGTTCAGAGCACCTGAAGCCACTGGTACTCTCCTGCTGTGGCCGGCAGGAACTTTCAGAATCAGTTTGGTTCTAAGACTTGTGAGTCCATCATCCTCTTTGCCAGATTCCCCTTCTGCGTGTGTGTGCGTGTGCATGTGTTGGTACTCAGGGCCCATTTCCCTTTATCTAATACTGCTGCTTTTTATGTCCAACAGGTTCCCTAATACAACTCATGAAGGTTTCAATGTCACTCTCCACACTACCTTGGTTGTCACTACGAAACTGGTGCTCCCGACCCCTGCCAAGCCCATTCTCCCCGTGCAAACGGGGGAGCAGGCTCAGCAGGAGGAACAGTCAAGCGGCATGACCATTTTCTTCAGCCTCCTCGTCCTAGGTGAATGTGGAGACACCCTCGTCTGCCATCTTGAGTGTCTGTGTGTGTTGTCCATAAGGTCCACCCTATCTGAGCCACCATTTACTTGCTGTCAAGTCTTCCTTCCATTTGGTTTTTGCGCTTCAGACACTGAGGGACGATGATCAGTTCATAACATAACAGGGTACTCCTTTTTCTTCGTAAAATCGCCGAGCTTAGCAATTCTGAAGAGCTCTTTCTATAATGTCTTAGATATCATTTGGAAGAAAGGAAGGATTTTTGACCGAGAAAGAACCTTGAGCGTCTTCTAGTATAGTGGATTTCAGGCTGTGCTCATGAGTGTGTATGCTTGTGTAGATGGTGGTGATAATGGAGGCGGGGTAAGTCCAATGGGAGGGCATCTGCCTTTTTGACCAGAGACAGCATTTTGTCACTTTGCTCTCAGGTTTCCATGTAAATTTTATTTAATTAAAGGTTTTGCCGCTGAGTAAAAGATCAGACACCCTTGCCCTAGCACACTTTTTTCCTTCCCCTTTAACTTTCCCATTAACTGTGGTTGTGACTTTTACCATATCTGTGTACCACCTGTGCTGTTATTTACTTACGTAATATTTTTCTTTGAACAGATTCACTCATTTTGTTCAACCTCCTCCTGTAACGGGTGAGAAAATTTAGGTCCAGAGAGATGAAGTGATTGACTTGCCTGGTTTTGGGGAGACTAGAGATTAAAATTTGGGTTGCCAGACATCAGTCAAGAAGTTTAGGTAATAGGTGATAGTTTAGATGCCTCCCGGAGACTGTAGAGAACTGTTTTAGACAAAAGCAAAAAACAAAAAAACAAACAGATGAAACTACGTAACCACTTTGGACTAGCTGACTAAGGAAGAAATAGCTTTGAATTTGACCCAAATCCACACTCTATTTTGAAGAGTGAAGTTGGCATATTTATATTTTCTGCTTAATGGTCAAATAGTTTTAATATAATAATTTTGTTTGAAATCCCAGGACTCGAGGTGCCTGGCTGGCTCAGTCAGAAGAGCATTCAACTCTTGATCTCAGGGTCATGAGTTCGAGCCCCACGTTGGGCGTAGAAATTACTTAAAAAGAAAATCTTTAAAAAAAATAAATAAAATCTCAGGTTTTCAGCCTGAGGTTTCAGCCTTATCTCTCATAGATTCCAAAAAAACTTAAAAAAATAAATTTTTTTGTTTATTTATTTTTGAGAGAAAGAGAGAGACAGAGTCCGAGCAGGGGAGGGGCAGAGACAGAGGGAGACACACAATCCGAAGCGGGCTCCAGGCTCTGAGCTGTCAGCACAGAGTCCGGCTCAGGGCTTGAACCCACGGACACGAGATCAAAGTCGACCGACTGAGCCACCCAGGTGTCCTAAAAAAACCTTTTAAATAGAATACAGAAAAAGTACACAGACCACAGGCATTCATTGTCCCGTACGGACCTGATATGCCCAGATAATTTTTTACCTTGTGAATGTAGTTGAATTTTGTTTCTGTTTCTAGCGGATGACTTCAACAATCAAGGACTCTTGTTTCTCCTTTTTACTCTGTGATGGTAGTTGAATGTAAAGAAAAACAGTTCTTGGTCAAGAAATCTTTAGTACTTGAATCCATAATCTTGAAGGATGAGTATTCTTAGTCTCTTTACATTGTTGTCAGCTTCATAATGGCAGAGAACATAAAAGGCAGAGACCAGGAAGAAAACTTTGGTTTGTAGTCTCCTTTTTTCATGGGAAGATAAAAAGAATAAGTCAGACTTTCAAAGTAATTTTCAGGGTGTGGAGCATTTAAGGTTGGTTTGTGCCTGAGACCACAAAACAGGGGGTTATAGTGCTTTTAATCCCGGCCAAACCCAGCACAGTGGTAACACATCTTTGGGGCCAGAAAGGTCTAAACTATTTACTAGTGTTGTGTATTTTACTTGGATATCTTTTCAAACAGATGGTAAACCTGGACTTCACAGTCACACTAGTGTCAGGTGCGTTTTGTTTTCAGCTAATCAGACTGTTGGCAGTCTAGGAATTGGTGTCTCCATTTTTTATGTATAGGTCAGCATGCATTAGCAGAGTGGAATGCTTTCTTTTTAAATAAATTTGAAGACATTTTTTTTCTTGCATATTATCAACAAAATATGTATCTTGTATATTGATTCCTGATTAGATGTCCAAACATATAAATCTGATAAAAAATTGGAGTTCATAGGTATTTTGCTGGGGCGCCTGGGTGGCTCAGTGAGTTAAGCCTCCAACTTCAGCTCAGGTCATGATCTCACAGTCGGTGAGTTTGAGCCCCGAGTCGGACTCTGCGCTGGCAGCCCAGAGCCTGGAGCCTGCTTCAGATTCTGTGTCTCCCTCTCTCTCTCTGCCCCTCCCCTGCTCGCACTCTTGTCTCCCTCTCTCTCTCAAAAATAAATGAAGATTAAAAGAAAAAAATTTTTTAAATAGGTATCTTGCTAACTCACTGAGTACATGAACTGTAGTGAATTGAGGGAAATTGGGGTCCATGATTTATTCTAGACTTCAGGAACTCCTAACCTGGAACACATTTAACCACTTTTGTTTACTGTTTTAGTCAAGTCAAATGAAATTGTAACTTTTATGTCCTTTAAGCTTGTCAAAGGATTACAGTGTGTTCCCCTTTTTTGAGAAAGGATGCCAAAACTCTAGTTACTTTTGACTTTAGAAGCTTGAAATCAGTTGACTTACATTTAACCCTTGCTGATCTTGGACTCTGCAGAAACAATGGTGAGTCATTTTTATTGACCTACTAGAGTTAACAATTAGCATCATTTGGCACATACATTTTATATAAGTCCATTATGCACATGCATTTTATTTAACTCCATTAAACTTAATGGAGTTACTAAAATTGATATGCCTGTTTTGATGAAGTTTCCATAATGATTACTTCAGGCATGAATGTTTAGAAACATTAACTTGTGGTATACCTACCCTCCATACCTCACAGAAACCTTTGCCTCTTGCTCTGTTTTTTCCAAGGTTACTTGAAAACATGTACTTGTGTGTGTATATACATATATACCTTCATACGCACATTCATTTGTAAAGGCACATAGAGCTTGGATTTTGTTTGTTTTAATACAAACAGGATTCAGTAACTTGCTTTTTCATCTCACAGATGCCTTGGAGATCCTTTTATGTTCTATTTTTTTGTATCTGCTTTTTTTTGAAGAATGTGTGTTAAACATAAAATATATACCATTTTATCTAAAGTGTATGATTCGGTATCATCGAGGACTCTCACACTCTCACAATGCCGATGCAACGATGAGCATTATCTAGTTTCAGAACATTTTCATCACCCCAAAAGGAAACTCAGTATCCATCGAAAGCTGTCACTCCCCATCTTCCCCTACCCCCGGTCTTTACTAACCACTATTTTGCATTCTATCCCTAGGAATTTGCCTACTCGGAATATTTCAGACACAACTAGAATCATGCAATATGTGGTCTTTTATGTCTGGCTTCTTTCACTTAGTATCATGTCTTCGAGGTTCATCCGTGTCGTAGCGTGTCTTAGAAGTACATTCATTTTTACGGCTGAGTAATAATTTCCTTTATAGATATTCCACATTATGTTTATTCACCAATTGACAGACATTTGGATTGTTTCTGTGTTTTGGCTATTGTGAATAGGGCTGCTGTCGACATTTGTGTATAGGTTTTTGCGTAGATGTATGTTTTTATTTCTCTTTGATACATACATACATACAGGAGTGGAGCTGCTGGGTTAAATGGTTGCTCTATGTGTAACTTTCTCAGGAACTCATACTTTGCACAGAGGCCGTACCATATTTCGTGCCCACCAGCAATGGCCTAGAGTTCCGGTGTCTCCGCGTCCTTGCCAACACTTGTTATTTTCCATTGTGTTTTGTTTTATTTTTTAATTATCACCATCTCTTACTCATTGGTCGGTGTGAAGTTGCATCTTGTGGTCTTGATTTGCATTTCTCCAAGGACAAATGAGGTTGGGCATCTTTTCTTGTGCTAATTGGGCATTTGTTTGTTTGTTTGTAGGGATGTCTATTCTGGTTCTTTGTCCATTTTCAAATTCCATTGTTTGTCTTTTTGTTATTGAGTTGTAAGAGTTCGTATGTATTCTGGTTGCTAGACCCGTATCAGATTAATGATTTACAAATATTTTCATCCATTCTTTGGGCCATCTTTTCAGACCTCATTCTTTTAAACGGTTGAAGACCATTCCCTGGCATTGCTGAACCTCCTACTTAGCACTCTCTGTTGATAGATGGTTTTCCCCTTTGTCTTAAAGGGGCAAATTGTTGTTTGATTTACAAGAATAAACTATTTATTTTTAAACTTTGAAGTTTTTTTTTTTTTAATTTTTTAATGTTTATTTTTGTGAGAGACAGACAGAGAGACAGAGCGTGAGCAAGGGAGGGGCATAGAGAGAGAAACAGAACCTAAAGCAGGCTCCAGGCTCTGAGCTGTCAGCACAGAGCCTGACATGGGGCTCAAACTCACAAACTGCGAGATCATGACCTGAGCTGAAGTTGGATGCTTAACCGACTGAGCCACTCAGGTGCCCCTAAACTTTGAAGTTTTTTTGTTTAAGTTTATGTTTATTTATTTTTGAGAGAGAGCAAGAGTGCGTAGGGCAGGGCCAGAGGAGGGTGGACACAGGATCAGAAGCAGGCTCCGTGCTGATGGCAGAGAGCCCAACACAGGACTCAAACTCACGAACCATGAGATCGTGACCCGAGCCAAAGTCAGGAGGCTTAACCGACTGAGCCACCCAGGCACCCCGAGAATAAACTTTTTCAATTAATTTTTTCATGTAGCTTGGTGCAAAGAAAGATCAGAAACTGAGTGAACTCCCTAGATCTATATTCAGCCCACTTATGTACCTGCCTTTTTAGACAGTAGGCCTGCTCACTAGTCACATGTTGTGCTTACGCATTAGAACATTTTTCTTGCTCTTGGTATTTAATGTAGGATTTTTCTAACTAGGTTAAATATTTATAATAAAGTAACACCACAGATTGATAGTTGAAAGCACAGAATGCAAGAAGGACAAAATTTCTATATTTACAACTGTTTCCTTTTTCTGGCCACCTGGTGCTTTTTGGTGGGCCTAACAATATCTAGTCTGTCAGTGCAGGCTCTGAGGGTGGCCATTTAACCACTATGCGGATTGTTTAAACATTTCCTTTTACAAAAAAGGCAACAGTTATACTTAGTACTGTTAAGATAGTCCTGTGATTGATGAGATGCTATCCCACCTAGGTGCATAATAAAAGAAAGAGATACGCACACTTGCATTTGGGCCGTGAAATTACATTTAGGAATTATTTATGTGAAAATATACTCGTATGGGGGGGAGGGTCCAGAGATACTTATCTCTCTCAGTTTTACATTCTTTTGTTTCTTTTCGTGACCGCCCCACTGTGAGCAAAATTAAACATGACTCCTGTTTTGGTGACTGAGGAATGAAGACAGGCGGAAGGGAGGTGGTGGATGCCTATGGCTAAAGGCACAGGGTTGGGGGGCCCGGGGGGCTCAGTTAAGTCTCCAACTCTTGATTTCGATTCAGGTCATGATCTCACAGTTTCTTGAGTTTGAGGCCTTTATGGGCCTCTGCACTTGCACACTCTCTCTCTCTCAAAATAAATAAAACTTAAAAACAAAAACATAAAGGCACAGGGTTGGAATTGGGCTCAACCCTGAAGCACCTACAGTGACATGACCTCTTGAAGCCTGTTTTTGTGCCTATAATCAAAGGAGATTATGGTAATAATAGCTAATTAAGAGGGGTGTTGGGGGCTAAATGAGACTGTGTTTGAGAAGTACTCAGTGCAGTGCCTGGCCATGGGGAGCCCTCAACTAGTGGGAGCCCCAGTACCTAGCTGAGGAGCAGGCACCCCACCTTTAGGTCTCTGATGTTCTCCCACCAGACCACAGTTTTGACTTCGTTCTCTGTGGACTATACTCTCACTTCATTCTCTGTGAAAAGAGAACCAATCCCATGGTGGCAAAACACTTTGTGGCAACATATTCTGTTGCAGTTATATTTGATTAAAGGGATTGATTTCACTGACTTCCTCCTCCCATTTCAGATTTTCCAGGTGATTACTTCCAAAAAGTTGAAGACCATTTCTCAGAATTAGAGATTTGAATACATGATTGTATAAGGTTTATGCGGTTAGGGGAAAAGATTAGATGTCCGTTGCTCTTTCAGCAACCACTGGAAAATAAACTAGTTCAGGCATATAAAAAATCTGGAGACAATGTTATAAAACACTGTGAATCTCCTTCCAGGTTAAGAAATAAGAGATTGGAAAAAGAACTGAAGTTTCCCATGTCATTGTCTGCTGTCCATTTTCCTTAGCAGCAGCACCCCCCCCCCCCGCCAGAAGTAACCATTGCTTTGAACTTGGTGTTTATTATTTGAAATTGTGCTGTTTTAACAGTGTCTTATTTTTTCCCACAGCTATCTGCATCATATTGGTGCATTTACTGATCCGATACAGATTACATTTCTTGCCAGAGAGTGTTGCTGTTGTTTCTTTAGGTAAGTGCTTGTCAGTGATCCTATAATAAAAGCAGTAATAATACCATTTTTTGAGTGCCTTCCTAGTGCCAGAAACAGCATGAGATGTGGTACATGCCCGATTTCATTTAATCCTCACTGCAACCTGCCACGAGGATGTTATGATCCCATTTTACAGATGAGGACACCGTGACTCAGGAGTGATGACCTCCTAAAGGTCACATAGAAGCCCCCTCCCCCCCCCCCCCCCCCCGTTCTGCTTCTAGAACTACCCTCGGGGCACATTGACCTCTGTTACTAGGTTATGCAGACACCAAGTCTACTAAGGCAAGTAATGGACACTTAATTCATAGGGTCACTGAATTTTACAGCCAGAAGGAACTCTCACTTCATGGTCTAAGAAGGAGAAATGGCTCACTTTAATGTCAGAATGAGATCTAAGGTGTTCAGGAGTATTCCATTCTACCTCACTTGCATGTCTTTCTTGTTTCCTGTGGCAATAAATTGTTAAGATAACTAGCCTCTGTACGTCAACTATACTTCAGTAAAATTAAAAAAGGGAAAAAAAAGGTAATCAGCTCCTATTTAGAGGGAATGAATCAGTGTAATAATAGATGTGAGCTCACATGAAAGTTAGTTCAAATGGTTAATGAAGGAAGAAGCAGGGACCTTACTTCTCAGTAAGTATTAAAATCAAGACAAAAATGTGTTTGGGGGTGCTTAAGGCATGGTAAATAATGTTTCACGGAGACCTGCTAAGGCATTTATCAGTTTGTGATATTGTGTTGCTTTTACTAGTTTTCACTTGCCTACTAATGAGATTTAATTTTCCCTTATCACCACTGATGCTCTCTGTAAGTTAATTTTCTTTGCCTTACAGGTTTGGTTGAGTAATATTTTTATAATACATTGATGGTTTAGCTTAGCTTTGGAAATGAACGTTCAGACTTTGATTCCCCATCCCCTGTCATCATCTGCATTCCTACTAAGCTGGTTCAGCCCCTCCTGTGTTTTCCCTGGGCTTCTCATTACCCCTCTAAGTGGTGCCTAGTTCTCACCTATGAGCTTTTGCATTGCCACCTCACGTGAGCCTTGTAACCCCCAGTGATGCCATATCTTAAGGAAGAAACACCACTGAATAGTACTGATCTTCAGTCAAGAGTTGGAAAACAATTTTACTTAGAGTTCCTATTCTCTGTTTAGCAGGCTCTTGAGCTGCACATCCCGGCAGATTCTAACAGCCTTAGCTAACGAGATAGAAAGCCTTCAAGGTCTAAGAATGGTATGATCATCCCTTTTCTGCTATCAGGACACTGAAAATAACCTACACAACTAACTCTTCTGGGACATTCAGTAAAGACTTAAAACACCACTCCAAGGAATGTACGGTTTTGCAGTCAGCTTTCATAGTTTCTTAGAATAAGAACTATAGCTGATGTGTGTTTAGTTACTGTGCCATGGAAACGATGGTTCTTATAATTTGGTTTGGAATGTCATGTTCTTCACTCTTTGAATGTTTGGGTAACTGTAGGTCGGTGAACACCAGTGCTTGTACTAGGAGTTATAGCAGACGCTGTCGGTTGCCTACCCAAGGGCCATTTCCCCCTTCTTCCTTGAAAATAGAACCCTAATTTTGATCAGGTATCTTGCCACAGTGCACTCAAGGAAGGCGTGCCCCTCCAAGTCAAGACTGGTCTTTGCCATCGTGATAATTCCACTCTCCTTTGCCATTCATTGATTGGTTGAATGAGGTGAAGGCAGCGAGGCAGTGTGAAACCCCATCCTGGCCGGTGAGACCATGGGGAAGAGGGTGGAGGTGGAGCGTGCCTTATCCTCTCTGATGAAAAGTTTCCCATACCTTTGATTCAGTTGTGTGACCATATGATGCCTGGAGCATTGGGAGACATCTTGCCATCACTGTGGCTCAAAGACAAAAGCCAGAATGCTAAGGGTTGCCAAGGAGACAGATGAGAAACCCAGATTCTTGACTGCATTATTGTTTTGTTGAATTGATAGCCCTGGAGCTGCCTGTTGTATGAAATAAGAAACATCTGTTGTTGAAGCCATTTTTAAGCAGGTGTTCTTTTACTTGCAGCTAAAAGCATCTTAACGAACACAGGGCTCTTTCCATTCAAGGGAAAAATCAGTTCAAATCGATTCAGAGAAAAGTTGGCAGGGGTGGAGTTGCACACCCATTGGCCTGTGGAACCAAAAAACCTACCAGTGACGCTGGCCTCAGACTCAGGTGGAGTCTCCTCTTCTCCACTTCTCAACAGTGCTTCCCTTTGTTTCGGCTTCAGCCCCAGGCAGGCTCCCTCCGTGGGATGAGCCGTTCCAGCTTCAGGCCTACCACCCTGACAGGAGCAGTCACAGAGGGAAAAGGTGGCCTCCTCTTCTTCCCGTTTCCACCAGAGGTTGTGGGATGAACTCTGACCTCCTGGCTTCCCCATTCTGGACACAGGGTGGAATGGTGTTGGGGACTGGCCAAGGCTCTCCATCCACAGGGTTCATTTCTTCACTGATGTAGCAGAAATAACTGCAGCCTGTAGGGCCGGGTCGTGGGAGGGTTGATGGCAAGTAAATCTTGCTTTCAAAACTTTTGTTAGCTAACTCAGGTGATTGGAATGCTAAGGGTGATTCCAAGAAGAGTGCTGGGGTCCAGAAGGTGTTTTTTATTATGTTAGAAGACATTTGGTTAGAATTTAGAAATGCTGACAAAGCTATCAAAATAGTTTTATATTTCATAAAGCTATGTAAATTGAAGGAAAGCTTTTTTTTCTCTTACTGGAGCAAAGTGTAACAAAATATTGAGCGATCCACCATTTCAAGAATTTCCAGCTTTTGTGCCAACGAAGAATCTAGAAGCTGCCGGAGAAAATAGTTTTCATTCTTTAGGGATAAACTCTCCCAGCCTACCTCTTCTAGCCCAAAGTCACTTTTCAGACTGCAGTCATTGAGAGACGTGATTGGCCTTTCGTGTTACAGTTAAACATTCAGAGTACCTAAGAAACTATTGGTATAGAAAAGGACTATCTACACTTTAAAAGCACATTTTCCCCCTTCTATTGTCTTGTAATTTCAAATGAGCCTCCAGACTTTTCTCATTCCTTCTAAAAAAAAGGTATCAACATGAAATTCTAAAAATATTTTCTTGACCCTTCTTCAGAGCTTTTGGATACTTTCTGTACTTAGGGAATTTTGTAGCTTAGGCCTTTAAAAAAATTTTTTTTTTTTTTTGCACAAAGAGCTAGACAGAAAAAGAACAATCCTTTTCATTGACAACTTCAGCTATTTTCATTCTGCTTCATTCCCTTCCAAACCATATGTAGATTCGATGACTTTACTTGGTTTGAATTTGTATCATTTTTTGTGTTCTTTCCTTTTTACTAGTCTTTTCATTAAAGTTCACGTATTTACTTCTGTCAGTGCTGATTCACTCTATATTTAGGACTGAAATTTACAAGGAATAAAAAGGAAATAATTGTACTGCCCACTATCCTCTGTCACATATAGCGAAACAGGAGATTTTCCCTCCCACAATCATACTTTATTTCAGAGAGAGGAAAGGGTTCAGAGAAGGGGTTAAGTAAGGGCTGGAAATTTGCCCTTTCAAATGCCAAGGCCTAGCCTGAATACTACTGATAATTAGAAACACTGGATTTGATTGAATCATTGGTAGGATACACAAAAGTGCTTCCTTGTCATAACTTTCTTAACTATGTGCCTTTAGTATTATTGACTTGTTCTTGTTCTGACTAAAGGATTTCAATTTTTTTTTTTTTTTTAGTAGGAGAATAGTGCTCTTTGTGGGGTATCTGGACGGCTCAGTTGAGTGTCTGCCTTTGGCTCAGGCCATGATCTCACGCTTCGTGAGTTTGAGCCCCACATCAGGCTCTCTGCTGTCAGTGCAGAGCCTGCTTCAGATCCTCTGTCCCCCTCTGTCTGCCCTTCTCCCCCCTCGTGCACGCACTCTAGTTTATATTAAAAAAATTTTTTTTTAATATCCATTTATTTTTGAGACAGAGACAGAGCATGAGTGGGGGAGGAGGGGCAGAGAGAGAGGGAGACACAGAATGCGAAGCAGACTCCAGGTTCTGAGCTGTCAGCACAGAACCCGATGCGGGGCTCGAACACACGAACTGTGAGATCATGACCTGAGCTGAAGTCGGACGCTCAACCTAGTGGGCCACCCAGGCACCCCCTTCTCTCTAAAACAAACATTAAAAAAAAAAAAAAAAAAAAGAATAATGCTCCTTGTGTCAGTGGGTGTTTTGAGTGGAAAGTGATGAGAAATCACTCAATTCCTGAGTTACTAACTAAAGGTAATTTCAGAAAAAGCAGATGTAGTAATGATATTTTTAAATTTTTTTTTAATATTCATTTGTTTTTGAGAGAAAGAGAGAGACAGAGTGTGAGTGGGGGAGGGGTAGAGAGAGAGGGAGACACAGAATCCCAAGCAGGCTGCAGGCTCCGAACTGTCAGCACAGAGCTCCATAGGGCTAGAACTCACAAACTGAGATCATGATCTGAGCCGAAGTCAGATGCTTAACCAATGGAGCCACCCAGGTGCCCCTGTAGTAATGACATTCTAATTGTACTTAAGTTCTTAAATTTTTTTTTTTTAATTTTAAGACAAAGGGAGAATCCTAGCTGTAACTGTAACAGCTTTTGTTACTTTTTAGACTGTTAAAGTCTAATGCTGACATAGCTTACAGTGTCTCCCAGGAAACTCCTCGAATCTGAGGTGCTTTGATTTTTATTGTTGGTATTAGAGTAGCTGTCTTAGAGGCAGAGGCCAGAATTGGTTGTCAAACTGACAGAATGATCACGTTAGACTCTCAGGATTTTCGAGGCTGTGCTCGAGGCAGGGAGGAGTGCCAGCACAGACTCAGTTTCTAGATACACGGGTCAGAGGGGACTATGTTCTTGGCACATCTTGTTGCTGTTCTACTGCCATGAACTAAATGTGTGCCCTCGGCGTGGAATAAGTTCCTCCTTTTTCCTGGAGTCCTGCCTTGACTTACCTAGTTTTATGGTCATCTCCTCTTGGCTAAGCCTTTTATCATCCATAGGTTAGATTTTATACTCAAATCTTCCAGTTACACCAAAATAGATCGTCTAAATTTTAAAAATAATAAATAAATAATAACTGTTAAATAATTGTATTCTGAAAGTTGCTACATTGGGGCTGATTTCTCTGATTTCCTCTTGTACCACATAAATGTTCTCCTCTGTGCTTGAAAAAGGAATAACATTGCGCTGAAAGGGTGAGCTGCTTTAAAAACGAAACATTTGGACAGCCTCTCCCCCCAGAAAACAAACTGCCCTGAGGGATGGATTCTCATTTTAGAGTCTCTTTGGGGTAACTACTGTAGGTAGCAGAGTCAAGGACTGGATTTTCAAACTTACCTTACCAGAGTATAACTTGGTTCTATAATTACAGCTGACAAAATGTGCTAAAAATACATTAAAGTATTTTCAAAAAATCATCTGCGGTTAAAAGAGGATTATGTAAGTAAGTATATCCCTTTTTGCCTCATTATATAGTAGCAGACCTGTCTCATAATGATCAGGGTCAGTCATCCCTGCCAGTATCGGTAAGCCTTTTCTAGGCCTGCTGGTCTGTTGACTCAAAGAGCCCCAAGGGACCAGGCAGCAGCCATTGTAACGCCTACTGTGTGAACCCTGGTGGAAAGGTCACCTTCTGGGAGCCAGGACCTTTCGACCCCCTGAGCCTGTAGTTTCAGGCTATGGGAGCAGACCAAGTGGGAATCCCTACTCCCAAGTGAGTCTCTGAGAGTGATGTTGAATGGGGCCACTCCTACAGTAAGCAGGTGCTGTGCCCCGCTTACTCTTAGGGACGTACTGCCCTATAATGGCCATTGGCTTAAGGAGTCAGTCGCATCCTGGGGGGGAGCTCCAGTCTTCGTAGGATGTCCTCTCTGAGCTGGTGCCTCAGCTTCTTTATGAGACCCTCTTACCACTCTGGCTGGCTGGCGGCTGCTGGATGGGGTGGCGTATTAGTGTAGGACCACGTGGGGTCCATGGTTGCACGCCCACTGCTGCACCTCCCTTGCCATAAAGTGAGTCTCTTGGTTTGACACGCTGTTGGGCAGTGTCCCGCTTTAGTGGACCAGACACTTGTGAGCCCTGGGACAGCGGTGCGATCAAAAGACATACCCGCCGGCATACTTGTCCATCTCAGTCAGAATGAACTACCAGGGTGGAAGGGGTCTGATACAATCGAGTGGCCATCATTCCGCTAGCTGGTCTCCACAGGGGATGGAACCACATCAGGTGCTGGGTGTTGGTCCGTGTGGCTGTCCAGTCACCCATTCACCAACAGCAGTAGCTAGAACAGCCATGGTGGGAGGGAGTCCACGCTGTTGGACTTGTGCACAACTCCCGTCTCTGCCATCATAGCTGCTGTGTTCATGAGCCCGTTGCATAAACACTGAAGCGGCCAAGGTGAGAGGCTGACTGAGTCACCCATGAACCAAGCTGGTCATGGGGAACTCCCAGCGAGGCTGTATGTAGGAACGGAGGGAGAGGTGTTGATGTCACAGCTGTAGAGGACGCAGAGGCCCGGGGCACCTGTTCATGCAGCGTGCTTGTGCCCGCCGGACCTGGCCAAGCCTGATCTGTAATGTAGCACCTGGACCTTACGACGCACTGCTGCTGGGCCCACCCAGCCTTATAACTGGGTGGTTATGGCAACGCCACTTAGGAAGCACAGTTCTGGGCACATGAGCACTTGACGCCCCATGCTCAGACACTCTGTCTCTACCAGAGCCCAGTAGCATGCCAGGAGCTATTTGGGTTTTTTCCTCCCGTGTTTTTCGAATGCCGTGTAGTTCTCTGCTGCAAATGGCATGACCTTGTTCCAGAACCCTAGGGACCTGTGCTGAGGAGCCCTCCTGTTGAGGCTTGCCCGAGACGTCACACACCATCCCTTTCTACCCCAGATACTTCCGGTGCCAGGGGGTCTGCCAGACGGTATGGCAGAAGCGGCAGGCTGCTTGAACTGCAGCGGGGCCCTCTCTTGTGGTCCCCACTCAGAACGCTCAGCCTCCCACAAACCAGTAAATGGGTCAAAGTAGTCTTCTCAAGTGTGGAATATATAGCCTCTAAGCCTGGAGGAGGCCTACCCAGCACCGCGCTTCCTCTTAGTGGTGGGAGGTGGAAGGTGCAAATCTTGTCTTTTACTTGAAGGCAGTGTCTTGTCATGTTTCAGACCACTTGACCCCTACCTTCCCAGATGGGCGGTCCCCTGAAACTTTCTGCAGGCCACCTAGTCTAGTGGACCCCGGTGTTGTCCTGGGCAGTGTCCATATGGTCTAGGTCCTTTGGGACTATGTCAGTGACAGAGAGCAAGACTTAACATAAGGTGCCTGCCTTATTTGGACTTCTGTGTAATCTTGAAACAGCCTGGGGAGGTCTTTATGCCAGCAGGGAGGTGGGGGCACTTCAGCTGGCCCAGAGGGTCCACAGGAATCTGGAGATTGAAGGTGCTCATGTAAATCTCCCCCAGATGACCCTCCGCCACGTCTCAGAGTCGCCCATCTTCCTTAGCAGGGCCCGGCAGGAGAGGACGTATGTAGCTTTACCCTCTTGAGCTCAACTTTCTCAAGATCTGCCACTCTTGGAGTTAAGTCCCGTGCCTGATCTTCGCTCTAGAAGCCCTCCAGCTGCAGCAGGTGAGGGCCTGCTTACATGTTGCCAAGGAGGCCCTCCGACTCCCACTTTGCTCTAAGTTGGTGATTGTCTGAGCCTGTCCTTCTCTCTTTTCAAAACCTTGGCCGTGGGGGGGAGGGGGGCGGGGCGGGGGGCGCACCTGGGTGGCTCAGTCAGTTGAGCGTCCGACTTCGGCTCAGGTCATGATCCCACAGCTCGTGAGTTCGAGCCCTTCATCGGGCCCTGTGCTGACAGCTCAGAGCCTGGAGCCTGCTTCGAATTCTGCGTCTCCCTCTCTCTCGGCTCCTTCCCCGCTCCTGCTCTCTCTCTCCTTCAAAAATAAATAAGAACAGGGGCGCCTGGGTGGCGCAGTCGGTTAAGCGTCCGACTTCAGCCAGGTCACGATCTCGCGGTCCGTGAGTTCGAGCCCCGCGTCGGGCTCTGGGCTGATGGCTCGGAGCCTGGAGCCTGTTTCCGATTCTGTGTCTCCCTCTCTCTCTGCCCCTCGCCCGTTCATGCTCTGTCTCTCTCTGTCCCAAAAATAAATAAATGTTGAAAAAAAAAATTTAAGTCCAAAAATAAATAACATAAAACAAAAAACCTTGGCGGCCCTCCGCAAAACCACACCGTTCCACTGTTCTCATTATTTCCCCCATAACCTGTCCAACACCACACATGCTGCCTGAGCCACTGCCTCCCACCCCGTGTCCCAACCCAGTCACCACGAGGGAGTCTTAGCAGTGGCACTGCTACCCCAGCTGAGGGACTACCAGTGCTTTCCCACCAGTGCCGGGGTCCTCACTGCCAGCCGGCTGCTGAGAGATCCACCTCCCTCCTCGGGGATCATCCTTCGAGTGTGCTTCCTGGAACCACTCCGCTCCTGGAACCAGTTGTCTTAAGTTGGGAGCCTAAAAGCAGAGTCTTGAGACAGGAGGTTGGGACATGTAATTTATCGAGGGATGCTCTTCATGAATAAATCTGTGAGGACACGAGACTAGGGGAGGAGAAGGAGCCAAACGCCGGCAGGGATCTCAGTTTAAGCCCAGCCTGAGCCTCAGTAGGAGGGCTCTGGGGCAAGAACCCACACTGGTTGTCCCTCTTTAAAGCGAAGGGGCTGGACTCCTAACGCCCTGTTAGCCATTGGCTGTGAACTGGTGCAGGGTGGGCACAGCTTCCTGATAAGGTGCCTCTCGGAGCTGACGACACTCTTCTGGAGAAGGGGACAGGTGCGAGCTCTCAGCTCGGCCTTCTCAGCGGCTCACACAGATGGGCTGTGTGAAGACAGCTGGGCAGGCCTCGCGGCGTGAGAATTAAAAATGCCTGTAGCCTTGATCCACCCACCCCGCTTTCAGGGGTTTTTCCTCTGGATGCCCCCGCACACGTGGGAAATCATGTATTTACTCAGGTGGGAAGGGCAGTGATAGCAAAAACCTAGAAAAAAAAAAAGCCTGGAGACTCAAGTTTTCACTGAATACTCTTTGGCACCTTTAAAAATTTTGTACCGTGTGCGTCTGCTATATAGTCAAAGATAAAATAATTCACTTTTAAACAATTCTGTATCTGCTATTTACTAGGTAAGTGATGCCGGGCGTTAGCCTCAGTTTCCTTATCTGTAAACTGCAGGTGATAGTGCCTTCACGTCCTAGAATTGCAGATATTAAACATGGTAATGCATAGAAATCACTTAGTATAATGCCTGCCTGCTGAGTAATCAGTAACTATTAGCTGCTGCTATTAATATTATCATCTGTGTTATCATGGTTTATTGCCTTGCAGGGTAATTGTGGGCATGAACTAAAATAATGTGTATTTTATACATCAGCACAGTGCCTGGCACATAGGAGGTGTGTGTGTTTCTTTTTCACACAGGGCAAATAAATATATGTATATATGTACACACACATACACACACACGTATACATACGTGTATATTATGTGTGTGTGTATATATATATATATATGTACCAGTTCAAATATATATATGTATATGTATATATATGTACATCTTTTTTAAGGGAATTGGGATCAGGTTTTGCAACCTGATTTTCTTCCTTAAAACATTTTAAATGTTTTTCCTGTAACATTAATTATCAGGATCGTTGCACAGTGATGCTGGTAGAGCAGCATTGCACCCTGGGAGGGAGGTGAGGGTTCACGGGTTGTAAAGGCAGGTGTAGTCTGCCTGTGTCTTAGCGTCGTGAACTGGTAGGATGTCGAGTCCCTTGCTAGCTCTGAGCCATTAGACTGGCTACTTCAACTCCGAGCCTTCATACCTGAAGCATTCTCTGGAGGATTAGAAATAACTTAAAGCGACAAATCCTAGGGGCGCCTGGGTAGCTCAGTCAGTTAAGCATCCGACTTCAGCTCAGTCATGATCTCACGGCACGTGGGTTCAAGACCCACATCCGGCTCTGTGCCTACAGCTCAGAGCCTGGAGCCTGCTTCAGATTCTGTGTCTCCTTGTCTCTGCTCCTCCCCTGCTCATGCTCTGTCTCTCTCTCTCTCTTTCTCTCTCCCTCTCTCCCTCTCAAAAGTACATAAACATTAAAAAAAATTAAAGAGAATTGCTCAAGTAGTAATAGTAACAGTAGTGATAATATCACATCATATTTTACAAAGCTTTCCAATGCCTCATAAATAATAATATAGAAACAAGCTTACGCAATAGAATTATGATTGTAATCAATAGATGTAATAATAATTATGAATAATTATTTTTCAAATGCAGCTGCTCCATATGTAATTACAAAAGCATTAACCATGGTATTAAAGTTTGGTATACATTTACAAGGGAAAGAGAAAGTTGAGGTTTTAGTAGAGCAGAAAAGCGCTAGCTTTGAAAATGAAATCGGAAACCAGGAAAAGAGGTTCAACTTCCCCAGTAATCAGGAGTGATTACTGAATGTAGATTAACTGTCAAATGCAAAGTGAAACAGTGCAATGCAACTTCTCGCCCATCATATTGGCAACAGTGTTATTCGGATGATTATCCAGGGTTCGTGAGAATGTGGGAGCGCTCTGGTGCCCAGTGTGAATTGGTGCAGCACTTGGGAGGACAATTTGGCAACATTCTCAGGAGATAAAAATGTGCTATGCCATGCATCGTCTCTGGATCTGCCCTAGGGCAACATGTTTCCACAAAGAGGTGTGAACTGACAGGTTCATTGCAAGTCTGCTGTGAGCGGCACACGATGGGAGACAGCGATCATCTGGGGACTGATTTAAAAAATTGTGACTCTTGAAAAAATTAAAAT
This sequence comes from Lynx rufus, assembly GCF_022079265.1. Classification (NCBI taxonomy): domain Eukaryota; kingdom Metazoa; phylum Chordata; class Mammalia; order Carnivora; family Felidae; genus Lynx; species Lynx rufus. The sequence goes on along the minus strand of NW_025814896.1, from coordinate 11,940,308 downwards.
GTAATTCACATACTGTAAACTTCACAGTTTTAGGGTGTACAGTTCAGTGTTTTCAATATGCTCACAGGGCTGTGCGACATCACCGCTATCTAATTACAGAACGTTTTCATCGCTGCAAAAAGAAACCCTCTACCTACCTACTAGCAGTCACTTCCCATTTCCTCCTTTCCTCCTACCCTGGCAACCTCCGTCCTGCTTCCTGTCTCTGTAGATTTGCCTAATTCCACACATTTTGTATCAGTGGACTTGTACAATCTGTAGCCTTTCTTTTAATGTAACAGGTTTATTGAGATATATAATTCACATATGAGTTACCCATTTAAAATGTACTCTCCAATGGGTTTTAGTATATTTGCAGAGTTGTGCAACCATCACCACAATCGATTGTAGACATTTTCATCACCCCAAAAAGAAACCCTATTCCCTTTAGCTGTCACCGCCAAGCCCCTCTTCCCCAGCCCAAGACAACCATTTCTATCTCTATAAATTTGCCTACCCTGCATATTTCATATAAATGCGTCATAAAATACATGTCTTTTGTGCCTGGCTTCTTTCACTTAGCATTTTTTTTTAATTTTTTTTTTTTAACTTTTATTCATTTTTGAGAGACAGAGAGAGACAGAGCACGAGGAGGGAAAGGGCAGAGGGAGGGAGACAGAGAATCCGAGCTGTCAGCACAGAGCCCCATGCAGGGCTCGAACCCATGAACCGTGAGATCATGACCTGAGCCGAAGTTGGACACAACCGACTGAGCCACCCAAACGCCCCAAATGTTTATTTTTGAGAGAGGGAGACACAGAGTGTGAGCAAGGGAGGGGCAGAAGGAGGAAGACACAGAATCTGAAGCAGGCTCCAGGCTCTGAGCTGTCAACACAGAGCCCAACGCGGGGCTTGAACTCACGGACTGTGAGATCATGACCTGAGCCGAAGTCGGATGCTCAACCGACTGAGCCACCCAGATGCCCCATCACTTAGCATGTTTTCAAGATTCATCCACCTTGTAGCATGGATCTGTCTGTTTCTCTGTCTCTCTGTCTCTCTCTCAAAAACAAACGTTAAAAAAAGAAGTCCTTAAAATGTATACAGAATTTGGAAAGATAAGAATTTAAAAGCAGCTGGGGAACCCTGGAGAGGTTAGAATGAGTGCTTTCATGCCACCTGGAAAGTTGAATTGGGCAACTTGTGTTTTGAAAATAGGTTCATTGGCTCCCTTTACAGCTCAGATCTATTTTGTCTTCGTCTATCTTTTGAAGTAATTTTGTTACTGTCTTAATAATATGTACCAGTTCAAATAGTAGAGAGGCTTATAAAGTTAAAGTTGCTTATCTCCTCTCTTCACCTGAAACCCCTCCCCCACAGCAATGAGTGTTAGTGCAATTCCTTTTCCCGATAAACTTCTCTGTTTAGTATTGTCTTCTCGCCCCACCTCACAAAGTGTGTTTCTTCAGCTTTCTGTTGTCGACGTGGAAAAGCTCCTTCCTCTGCAGGGGGAAGTAGGTCTTTGTCTTTAAGCGTGGACAGTGGTCTTCAGGCTTGCTTTGTATCACCCCCCTACCAGAGATTGTGATTTAGGAGGTCTGGAGTGCTGCTCAGGTGTCTTTTTTATAAAAAGCTCCAGTGGTGATTCTAGGGAGTCGACAGGGTTAAAAATCATTTATCTAGTGAGTAACAGAGCAATCTTAAATTGTACCCGTGATGCTTCTTTGAGAATTATTTTTGGTAGTCTCTTTATGAGAGAGTAATGAGCCTGTCAGCCTTAAGGAAACACGCCTGAACTTAGATGGTCTGTTGTGTTCCAGGAATTTCACAGAATTTTTACTTTAGGTTATTTTTAGCATCGGGGTTTTATCTCTAACGAAATGCTCTACATAGAGCTGCCATCTGAGTCTAAGAAAGTGATCTGGGATTCTTTTTTGAAAATGGTAGGAAAAGCAGCATAAGGCAAACTTAGCATGTAAGCTTTCGGTCGTTTCACATTGAAAATGGGGGGATGTAGCAAACCGACAGGCGGAAAGACTGTCCTTGGGTCTGGTTTTGTCAAGCTTTCCGTTTCCCCAGCTGCACCCCTACCCCCAGATTGTCGTTGACTTCATTACGGTATGTTTACCTGAGATGCAAATGAGAAAGAAACTTGTGACTGAGAACGTCACACTGATTTCCATTCTTATGTTTTCAGACAGAAAACTTGCAGAAATCCATAAAAGCTATTTAAAGACATAATAATCAGATTCTCTAGGATGATAAACCTGAGTAATCTTTCTCATATCTTAAATTATGTTCAACTTTACATTTTCTCTTCCAGGTATTCTCATGGGAGCAGTTATAAAAATTATAGAGTTTAAAAAATTGGCAAATTGGAAGGTAGGTTTACCCAACTTACGATTTTTATTGATTATCTTTAATTTTAGTGACACTGATGGTTAGTTACGGTGGCTTATCATTGCTTCACTATGAGGGAAGTTTATATTGTCCCATGAATTTTTTAACGTTCTGTTGGATTAGGGTTGATATCATTACATCGGACTTCTCTGAAAAAGTATAAATCTCACAGTTTCAAGTTAACATAGGAGCACTCAGTGTCAGATTTTGTTATTTATTTGCATTTTTATAACCTTAGACTAACCTGCTCTCTGGGGGGAAGTCTCTAATTAGCATAAAACATTTATCAGTGGTTACCGCTGACAGTGGAAGATAAAATGTATTTGTCCAGCACCAGAGCTTACAGTATGCTTTATACACTGTAGCTCATGTTGTCCTCATGACAACCACATGATGTAGATGACCACATTCTGTCATCACTCTGGTATTACAGATAAAGAAAGCGACCACAGAGAGGTTGAGACACGTCCAACATCACAGAGCTAGAAAGCAGTTGAGCCTTCTGTCCAGCCCCGCTGGCCCTGTGTGTTCTCTGTTCTCCGCCATACTGTGCTGTCCTCAGGGTGTGGGTGTTCATACCCTCGTGTTCACACAGTGGGTAGAGCGTGAGCATCATCTTGTGGTACAAGGACTAAGTGAAACCCGAACTTAAATGTGTGTACATCCATATTAAGTACTGAGATTAAAAGTATGTGACGGAATTGATTTTGAGGAGGGGAATAAGGTTCATTTGAAAAGATTAAAGAGTTATGTGGCTCCACTTCATCATATTCAAACTCTTCCTATTTTGATTCTGCTTCTGGGTGCTAGGATTCATTTACCTGTGAAACTGTAGAGTGTAAAATGTGCAAAACAAGTCGCACAGTCTGACCTAACACACAATTTGAAACTGTTATAAATAATGCTTAGGAAATATTGTATGTATTAAATGGAATCTCAAAATCTATGTTGAGCTCCTGCTATTACAGAGCTGCCCTGAGCTGGGGAAGGGACTGGGCAGGCCTCACTAGAGCCCACTGTGCATCACATCTCTGCCCTCCTACAACTGGTTAAATTGAGTCACCCCCACAGTGGCTCATTCTAGGGCAGGGGACGCAGACTGTAACCCTTACCCTACTCCTAGATACAGCCTGATGTGTTTTGATTGTGTTTGATTTAAAATCAGTTGCTCAAAATTGGAATTGACTTTTAAACAATTAAAAAGCATTAGTTTTATTTTAAAATATTTTCTATCTATATAACTTACTGGGAATTTCACATAGAAACCTGAATCTCGAGCTTCTCTTGAAGAAGCAGAAACTTTTTTTTTTTTTTTGGGAACTTATATCTGTTATTTAAATTTATTTTATGTTTAATACATTTATTTAAATTCAAGTTAGTTAACATACAGTGTAGTACTGGTTTCAGGAGTAGAACCCAGAGATTTATCACTTACATAGAACACCCAGTGCTCCTCCCAGCAAGTGGCCTCCTTAATGCCTGTCGCCCATCCAGCCCCGTCCCCCAACCTGCCTCCAGAAACTCTCTTAGCGCCAGGCCCACATTCCACCCTGCAGAGATCCAGCAGCTGCCCCTTCCGGGAGTGCTGTGTGGCCAGGGAGGCCTGGGAGATGGTGGCCCCTGTTCGGAGTGGTGGGAACAGAGGAGGTGGGGAGAGATCGTCTTCCACTTTTGAGTTTTATATGCTTCGGTTTTGTTGAATTTATTGTTCAATAGATGTTACTTTTCAAGTTAAATAATAGTAAAATATTTAATAGTACAGGCAAGTGAACCAGAGTTGGGTAGTGAAGGTAATGGAGTGCCTAAAGGGCCTTCCAGGCAGCCTGGGCTTGACCTCAGAGAAGGGGTCTGTCAGGCCCTCTGATAGATGGGGCAGGCTTCCTGGAGGAACAGGTGTTTGTGGAAAGCCAAAGCAGGAAGCAGGACACCTGTTTGGAAACCAGGTGCTGCCGGGAGCAAGATAAGAAAAACAAGGAGCTTGGTGTTCATTCCGTGGAGTTCTTTTGCCAGACTGTCCTGCTGGGCCTGCCTTCCGCCTGTGTTATCGTGTACTTACATATTTATTTCTTGAAAGCAACTTGCTTTTTTTTATGTGTATACAGTTTTTTTTTTTTATTTTTTTTTCAACGTTTATTTATTTTTGGGACAGAGAGAGACAGAGCATGAATGGGCGAGGGGCAGAGAGAGAGGGAGACACAGAATCGGAATCAGGCTCCAGGCTCTGAGCCATCAGCCCAGAGCCCGACGCGGGGCTCGAACTCACGGACCGCGAGATCGTGACCTGGCTGAAGTCGGACGCTTAACCGACTGCGCCACCCAGGCGCCCCTACATTTTCTTGTAGTAGTTTTTTTTTAAGGCTTTTGTTGTGGTAAAATATACATAACATAGGGGTGCCCAAGTGGCTCAGTATGTTAAGTGGTTAACCTACTGACTCTTGATCTCTCACAGTTTGGTTAGTGGGATTGAGCCCCAAGCCCCCTAAGCTCTGCGCTGACAGCTGGAGCCTGCTTGGGAGTCTTTCTCTCTCTCTGCCCCTCCCTGTCTCTCTCTGTCTCGGTCTCTCTGTCTCTCTGTCTCTCTCTCTCCCTCCCTCTCAAAATAATAAATAAGCATTTAAAACTATATATATATATATACATAACGTAAAATAGCGTTTTAGTTATTTTTAAGTGTACATTTCACTGGGGTTAAATACCATTCACAGTGTTGTATACTCATCGCCATTATCTATTTCCAGAACTGTTTCATCATCCCAGACAGAAACTCGACCCAGTAAACAGCTCCCCAGTCCCCCCACCCCACAGTCTGTTCTGGTTTCTGTTTTTTTCGTATTTTCTATTGTTTTCGTAGCCCCCTATTCTACTCTCTGGCTTTATGAATTGACCGATTCTAGGTACTTTATATAAGTGGAATCATACATTTGTCCTTTTGTGTCTGGTTTATTTTACTTAGTGTGATGTTTTTAAGATTCATTCATACTGTAGTTTGTGTCAGAATTTCCTTCCTTTTTGTGGCTGAATAATATAGACGGCTCTTTGTCGATCCATTCATCTGTTGATGGACTGTTGGGTTGTTTCTCCCTTTTGGCTCCTGTGAATAATGTTGTGAATACTGGTGTGCTACATATGTTTATTTTAAAGGAAACATTATAATGCTGTGGAAACCAATATTTTTATGAATAAATATGATAAAAACAAAGGAGTAGAGATGCCTGCTGAAGCCCCTGAGATCAAGCCCGTTCTGTCAGAAAGGGAGATCAGCACATTGGAGAGAGGCTTTACTGCCTATGACACCAAACTGTGGTGTCTTTGACTTAATTGAGACCAGAAAATGAATCAAAAAGAGCGGACTTTCTCAATCTGGGGGGATCAGTGGTATATGGCATACACTGCTCAAGTATCACCTAAAATCACCTTATACCATTTGCAGGGACGTGTTGCCAAAAAGAACCTGCGATCTTTCTGTAACACTATTCACTGCAAGGCGGTACATGCATTTCCTGTGGCTACGAAAACAAATGACCAAAACTGGTTGGCTTAAGACCCCAGAGAGTTATTCTCTCAGAGTTGTAGAGGCCAGAAATCTGAAATCAGGATGTTGGCAGGGCCGTGTTCCCTCTGGGAGCGAATCCAGGTGGTAGGAGAGAATCCTTCATTAGCTTTGTAGCTTCTGGTGGTCCCAAGTATTCCTTGGCTGTGGCAACATCACCCCTTTCTCCTCTGTCTTCACATGTCCTTTGTGTCTGTGTGTCCTTTCCTGTCTCTTATAAGGACACTGTCATTGGGTTTAGGGCCCACCCATCCAGTGTGATCTCATCTGGATTCTTCCCTTAATTACATCTGCAAGGACCCTCTTTGCAAAAAAGTCACATTCTGGGGTTCCAGGTGGACATGAATTAAGGCTGGAGGACCCTGTGCAACCCACTGCAGGTGGGCTCTATACAGTGGTCCCCTGCGCAGATCCTGAGAATAGGTTGCCCCACAAAACACAGATCGCCCATTTCTTTTCACATGGTCCCAGTCTGAGGCATGAGCTTGTTGCACACGCAGCTATTTTAAGACTTAATAAGGCATTTTCAGCAGCCATCATTTGCTTCTAGTTTGAGCCTTTGAATGTTGTTTTAGGCTTTATGGCCACAGCTGTACATTTGTAAGAATACACTTAACCATTCTTCTGAATAGGGATTATGACAAGAAATCAGACTGTCAAGACTGTAGCGTGAAATTTTCCTATCAAAAAGGGCCTAATTTTGCAGTGTTAAGGAGACTCTGTATTACATGTAGTCATTTCGGATTTGAAGACCAATATGGATTTTCCCCCTGATACACCAACAATTAGAGATGTTAATATAGAACATGAAATTATGATGTCATTCCTCCCAAGATGGCCATATTCTAGAAATACCTTTCATAATGACACTTAATATTTGAATCTGGAAGCATAGCAAGGGGCTGACTTTATAGCCATGTCCCGAGTCACAAGGGCATCAGATGGCCATTATTTCATCACAGCCAGGTTTAGGAAAGTGGCACAGTTGTCTGTGACAGGCAGAGAAAAGGCCAGGGCAATTTTAAACGTGTATAGGGTTTAGTCTTCCTCCAAGTGGATTGTTCTAAGGCTTACTGTTAACTTTTTTTGTGGAGGATTTCAGTTTGTGGACTTGTTTTTGTAAGCGTTCTGTTTTCATTGAAATGTCTTCTGTATTAATATTAACTTCCTTTCCTAAGTAAAGAATAAAAAGCATACAGGGTGTGTTTGGAAGCACTTCATTCTTATTTATTTTGCTGGTCACCTTTAAAATCACTTGTCCTACATTTATTAGTGCAGGTTTTGTGGTGTCTTTGGTTTCTTCTGCTGCTTGGTTCTATCATCAGGTTCTTTTTTATTTATTTATTTTTTTTTTTTAATTTTTTTTTTTCAATGTTTATTTTTATTTTTGGGACAGAGAGAGACAGAGCATGAACGGGCGAGGGGCAGAGAGAGAGGGAGACACAGAATCGGAAACAGGCTCCAGGCTCTGAGCCATCAGGCCAGAGCCCGATGCGGGGCTCGAACTCACGGACCGCAAGATCATGACCTGGCTGAAGTCGGACGCTTAACCGACTGCGCCACCCAGGCGCCCCCATCAGGTTCTTTTTTAAACATTAAATCTTTCCACAGGGCCTACGAGGACAATTACTTTGGCTCTTCACTGACGGATTTTATTTCTTAATATATAAATTCCATGCTTCTGAGAATACCCATTTTACATTTACAGGAAGAAGAAATGTTTCGTCCAAATATGTTTTTCCTTCTCCTGCTTCCTCCTATTATATTTGAGTCAGGATATTCATTACACAAGGTAAGGCCCAGGCATGCACTGGTGCTTTTGGTCTAGGTGGCTGCCCAAGTCGGTGAGACCAGCTCCTTAAGAGCTTGGGTGTTGACCTAGCAGCGGTGGCTCTGTGTGAGCGCCCCGGGGGTGCGCTGCCTGAGGGAGAGGGGCGCACGTAGCAGTTAGTGGGTCGCTTTAATGGTTTCAGGCAGTGCGGCTTATTAAACTAGTATTTTCCACAGAGGGTTACTTTTCCTAGGAAGTGATGGCCAAAGTGATTTTTAAGTGTACACGGGCAATATATTGACTCTTCTTTTTGGACACAGACTGACACATGTTAAGAGGACAGTGTGTCCCAAGCCTTTTGATTCTCAGCTTCCCATGTGCGGCTTTTGTCCCTCCTTCGGCCTCTCCATCCTTCAGTGTCTCCCCTCTCAGTGTCCTGCCCTAGCTCGCCCTCTGATATCCCCTTATCCCCGGACTCCTTTTCTTCCCGCCATCTCCCTGGCCCAGCTTCTCCTTACCAGACTGGAGCCTCATCCTTCCCCAGCCCTCCAGCTCCTTCTGACCCATCACCTAGTCTAGTCCCACAGTTACTCTGCTCTTCTTGGCTCCTCAGCCTAGAGAGCGGCCTTACCGGCCCTTGCCCACTTCCCCGCCTCACCCCAGCATTTCTGGTCTCTGCCCTCCAGCTTCCAGTGGGACTCATTCTGCCTGGGCGGGAGCTTCTCACTTTTAAGCCAGTTTGTGTGGGGGGGGGGGGGGGGGGTGGGGGAGGGGTGTCTTTTTCTTGACGTTTTAAGTTTATTTATTTATTTTTGAGACAGAGAGGGAGAGCGCACGCGTGCACACCCACACCTGTGCGAGAGAAGGGGGGAGGCAGAGAGAGATGGGGTGGGGGGGAATCCCAAGCAGGCTCCATGCTGTCAGCACAGAGCCCAGTGTGGGGCTTGATCCTGTGCACTGTGAGATCATGACCTGAGCCAAATCAAGAGTCAGATGCTCAACTAACTGAGCCACCCAGGTGCCCCTCTTTAAATGTACTTAAGTTTTAGGGGCGCCTGGGTGGCTCAGTCGGTTGGGCTTCCGACTTCAGCTCTGGTCATGATCTCGTGGTTCGTGAGTTCAAGCCCCGCGTTGGGGTCTGTGCTGATGGCTCGGAGCTTGGAGCCTGCTTCAGATTCTGTCTCTGTCTCTCTGTCCCTCCCCTACTCACTCTCTGTCTCTCTGTCTCTCTCTCAAATGTAATAAATAAATAAATAAATAAATAAATAAATAAATAAATGTACTTCAGTTTTAAAATAAAAAAGTGACTCAACTTAAAATATTAGTAATACATCAGTTATTTTGTGAATGTGATTAAAAATTGTGAAGGTTGGAAAGTTTGGCCTACCCTATTTTGTGAATGTGATTAAAAATTGTGAAGGTTGGAAAGTTTGGCCTACCCTTCGACAGAGGAAAAGAGCCTGGACTTTAGAGCCAGAGAGACATAGGTCTAATCACGCACTGCCTCCTACAGGTGTCTTTTGGGTAGAGTCAAAATTAAAAACAAAAAAATCCCCCAAACCCTACCTCCTGGGTTGTTTGAAGGTTTGCACAAAATGAAAGAATGTATGCAGAGCATGACCCACCACATTAAATAATCGATGGTGTTCCGTGTTGTTGTTAACATCATCTATTATTAATATGACCACCGTCATTATTGATAACTTAGTAAATGAGTTAAATTTAGTCATGAGAGTTTTGTTAAAACATACTAATTAAATCTTTAGTTTTCCACCTGGATACTAAAACATAAATATTTTAAACTGTTCAGTCCAGGGGCGCCTGGGTGGCTCAGTCAGTTGAGCGTCCGACTTCGGCTCAGGTCATGATCTCACGGTCTGTGAGTTCGAGCCCCACATCAGGCTCTGTGCTGACAGCTCAGAGCCTGGTGCCTGTTTCAGATTCTGTGTCTCCCTCTCTCTCTGACCCTCCCCTGTTCATGCTCTTTCTCGGTCTCAAAAATAAATAAACGTTAAAAAAAAATTTTTTTTTTTAAAAAGGAACAGGCAAGAAGAAATTAAAAGTCAGTGTCTTTCACACTTTCATTTTATAAACAAATCTTAAAAGAACTATACGCAGATAAAAGAAAATATTTCAAAACAATGTGAAGTGGGAGTGCCCGGGTGGCTCAGTCAGTTAAGTATCCTACTCTTGATTTCCACTCAGGTCATGGCGTCAGCCATGAGATTGCATCGGGCTCCGTGCTGACAGCCAGAGCCTGCTTGGGAGTCTCTCTCTCATTCTCTCTCTCTCTCTCAGAATAAATAAATAAACATTTTTTTAAATAAAAATTTTTTTTAATTTAAAAAACAATGCTGAGGAAGTTGATTTGATCTTTGCTTAAAAACATGACACTGTGATATTATATTAGAGCATATAAAATTTTTATTTTCTAATTTTTTGCAGGGAGGGAGATAAACTTGTTCAAAATTTGAGGAAAATAATAGTTTCTTAGAAAGACATTTGTGTGAAGATGGCTTTCCAGCAGGAAATGTGACAATTTATGTGAAATGGACTAATGTGAGTTAGAAATGTGAATTCAGAGACTTCTGTTCACTTCTGTCCTCCCCAAAGAAGATAGGAAGTCAACTTTGAATGTTTTTAATATTGCTGTATTTGTTGATGTAAGTTTGAACTTGGAATAAAAATTTCAGTAAGATTCCCATCACTTAATATGCATTAGATAGGCAGCTATTGGTTCTTTAAAATTATTAATATCATATAAAGAATAGGACATTAGTTATGTCAAAGAGAAACAGATAAATTTGCTCGGCATAACAAAGGGAACTTCTTTTAGTGTGGTAACTTGAATTTGGGTAAATTTTCAATATCCAGATTAATATTAACCAGCTACATAAATTATATTAGCATTAGATTCCTATAAACAGATCAAGACTTAATTTAATCTATTTTAATCTATTTTTAACAACAAAAATAAATTAGCTCTTTGCAGAGAAAACTCCTAGATGAAAGCCTTTGGTTTAGAAAAAACAAATCATTGTGTTTGCCCTGAATATTTTAAAGTTTTTTGTGTGCTAAAGATTGATAAACCAGACAAAATAATTGAATGTTAGATTATGGGCAGCCACATCAAAATTGCAACAAAAGAAGCAAAAAAGGTTCCTGAAGGAGATAGGCTTGGTGGGGCCGTTGGTGTTGAGGTGAGGACATAACTTTTGAAGTGAGCTTTAAAATAGCAGTTCCTGTTGTCTGTGGCTTGACAGTTAAGTAGAAAATGGGATTCCCTGTCTATGCCCACAATCAGGTATTGAGGTTCCTCGGTATTGTTCCTAAGTGGAGTCCACAGGATTCTAATGAATAGCTTAATTTTTTTTTAATTTTACGGAAATTTGAAAGATTTACCATGCTACCAGGACGCAAATATATTCTCTTAAATGCTGTGAAGTATAGATGGAAATATTTTTTATCCGTCGTATTTGATGAGGATACTAATAGAGTAAAATAAAGTTATTTAAGGGGCACCTGGCTGGCTCAGTCAGAGGGGCGTGCGACTCCTGATCTTGGGGTCTTGAGTTCAAGTCTCACGTTGCATGTAGAAATTACTTAAATAAGTAAACTTTAGATAGATAGACAGATGGATAGATAGCAAGCCCTGGACAGCAAACAGGAGTTTTTGATCATATAACGTATTATCTTGACATACTTTGTAATAATTCACCTTTTCTGGGGCACCTGGTTGCCTCAGTTGGTGGAGTGCACAACTCTTGGTCTCACAGTTGTCTGTTCAAGCCCACATTGGGTATAGAGATTACTTTAAAATCTTTAAAAAGAATTAGGCACCTTTTCTTTATTAATTAAAAAATTATAATTGTATAAATTTTGGACTTTGATCAGATGTGAAACACAGTTAATTCCTTCAGTACCTATTAATTATCTTCTATCTGACGGGCATTATGCCAGTAACTATGTTATATAACAGCAGACCAGGTCACCGCCTCCTCCACTGAGCTTATAGCTTAGTGGGACAGACAGACCTCAGTCAAATAGTTACATAAATGAATATAAGATTTTGGGCATGGGGCACCTGGGTGGCTCAGTTGGTTAAGGCATCTGACTTCGGCTTAGATCATGATCTCATGGTTCATGAGTTGGAGCCCCCCCATTGGGCCCTGTGCTGATGACTCAGAGCCTGGATTCTGTGTCTTCCTCTCTCTTTGCCCTCCCCTGCTCGCTCTCTCTCCCTCTCTCAAAAATAAATAAGCGTTAAAAAAAATATATAATAATAATAATAATAAAAGATTTTGGCCATGTACCAGGAGAGGGTCATTGTGCACTGAGAGCATAGGATAGGATTTGCCCTGGCTAAAAGATCAGAGCAGGCCTCCTTCAGGAAGAGTCAAGCTATCCTCAGATCTTAAGATGATTCGGGTTCACCAAGCAAGGAGAAAGGAAGAGTGGTCCCAGCCCAGGAAGCATAATGTGTTCTAAGAACCATAAGCTACCAGTGTGACCAGAACCCAGAGAACAAAGGGGAGGTGTGAGGCCTTCACAGGGAGTCGAACCATCCAGGCTTTGGTTGGGTTTTGAGTGGAAGTGGGAGGTCAGGGTGGAGGCATCATAATCAGGCTTGGCTTTTCCAAAGCTCATTCTGGAAGCCCTTGAAGAGCTAGAGGGGGAGGGGCCCCGCTGGTTCGGGCAGTTCCTAGCAGCAGTCCAGGGTGAGGTGATGGTGGCTTGCACGAGGGCCCCATCGATGTGAATGACTCGGGGAAGGTCACACCATGACAGCTGGCTCTGCGTTAGGCGTGGGGGTGAGGGAGGACTGCCAGGTCTCCAGCCAAACCAGGTAGGCGGCGGTGTCCTTTGCAGAGAATCAGAGGTCTGGGTGGGGGATGCATGCCTTCACTGACTGGACCGGCTTCCCTAATCAGTCCTCTCATTTCTGCTTTTTCAAACAGGGTAACTTCTTTCAAAATATTGGTTCCATCACCCTGTTTGCTGTCTTCGGTACGGCAATTTCCGCTTTTGTAGTAGGTGGAGGAATTTATTTTCTGGGTCAGGTAAGAAAAACATCTTTGAAAAATCCTGAAAATCTTACGTTCTTAGAGATAGTGCAGGGGGATGGGGTAGGGACAGACACCTCGTGGGGCCTGTGTTTCATATTCAAGGTAAACACTGTCCTGGAAGGAAATCCAAACTCATATGAGGCACAGTAAAAGCATGCTGAAAGTGTCCTCGAAGAGCTTTGGTGTCTGGAATTGAGTGGATCTTCTCCATCAGACCCAAAAGTATTTGATCTTACCTGCAGACCAATAATTTAAGACCTAATACTAAAATTAAAGCAGAATATATACCATCAAGGTCTTTAGATTATAACAGTATTAGTTGTGTTCTCAGGTAAATGGAATCAAAGTTAAATACTGTGTCTCACTAAAAATTTGCATTTTAAAAATCAAACTCGATTCTGAATATGTTCACTCAATTCTAAGCTGTCCACCTATAGAATTGTATACTCCGGATTTTCCACTATTGCTAAACCAATTCCCAGTGTCATCAATTGGATGTTCTGTACTTTGAGTTCAAATTAATTTGAATTAATTTAAACCAAACCTACCCAGAAAGGTAACATGTATACTTTTGTACTCTGCATGTGTATGCACGTCATAGTTCTTTTCTTTTATGGTTACTTGCACAAAGTTTGCCTGCCCCCGTTCTGTGGACTGAGGGTCAGAGTCGGGCATCTGGGTGACCAGCAGGCCTCTCGTGTGTGTCAGATGTGTTTGCTTCTGTTGGTGGCTGTCGGCCAAAGCCCACTGCATCTGATTGTCCCCTGAACTGCTGCCACAGTGGCACCAGAATAGATCTGTCTGTCATGCAACCTTCATTGCTCAGCTTCTAGTAGCAAATGGGAATAAACTTCAGAAAACTATACTTAATTTGGCTTGAAAAGGTAGCATTCTTTTCTGTACTTTTGTTGTATAATGATTGAATGCATGCTTAAACTAAAACTTAGGAGTTTTCTTTATGTTTCAAGTGGTTTGGGGACTGAAGATTAATGTCCTTATTAGTTTCTAATAAAGCACTAATGGACATTTTAATCTTCTTGGCTGTTCTCCAGGGGTTTTTTTTTTGTGTCTATGTGTTTGTGTGTTTTATTTTACAGGCTGATGTAATCTCTAAACTCAACATGACAGACAGGTAAATCTTTCATACTGTCACCCCCGTGTGACTACTTTTCAAACTGGGGATAGTTTTCTCCACCTTGATTCCTGGGTGCGGTATTTCTCTATTCTGTCTCTTTTTGTTTTGCGGATGATTTCTGCTGAATTAACCTGTGGCTCAGAAATTAATCACAACCATATTGTGGAATTTTGAATATCTCTAGTCAGAGCATTGCTGATTGGAATAATTGATTTATTTTAAGCCTTGGAGGGAATATCTCTGGTCAGTTAACTGCACCCCGTCCCCAACACCACTCACTGCATCTTGCATTATCCAGAATCATCTTCACCTAATTTCTGAGTCTTTTCAGTGGCCACAGTGGAAAGTTGTCCTCTTGATAGATTCGGGATGGAGGGGGGAGTGAGGTGTGTATCTTTACTCTGGGGTTCCCACCAAGCCAGGCGTGGGGTAGGGTGCGGGGAGCAGGCAGGGCCAAGGTCTCCACTGTGCATATCTTCCTCAGTCTGAAGCTACTCCAGTGAGCACTCAGAGTTGCCAAGAGCCCAGCTCAGGAATTTCCTTCATCAACTTAGCAAGAAGCAACCGAGGCCTCTGTCTCCTGGATGGTACCAGATCCAGTGCTAAGAAAGTGCACAAGCAGAGTGAGGCCTGGTTTCGTCCCCTCCCTGGGAAGTCTGGCGAATGTACAGCCTTGGTCTGTGTTTCTGCACCATGAGTGCTTGCCTTTGTGGCCTGGCTGGGGGCTAGGAAGCAGGGCTCTCCTGTCAGGCCGGTCAGAGCCGTCAGTCTTCAGCAACTTGGGGACTAGAATCTCGAAGCCATTTTCACGGGAAATGTGCCTCTGAGAACAGCCAGTGCAATCTCCTCTTCCCCCAGGGACATAAATTTTGGAGCGTTTGTTGTAAGATAGTCTTGTTATATAAACAAGTAGCAAAAATCACATTCTTATTCTATAAGGAGCTAGAAATAAAGCAGCACTGAGGCCCCGCATTTTGTAAGTATTTTGCAAGTGAAGAGAACTGCCCCGTACCTAGTCATACAAAGGAAGATGTCACAGCATTCAGTCCTTCAACCTGTTCTGGAGCAACTGGTTAGAGATACAGAAATGCTTGATAAATTCTTGTGAGACGGAATTAAACCGATGTTTGTTGGGAGGTTCAGGGAGAGAGGAGTAAAAGAATTGTCCCTTAGACAAGCAGAATAAGCCAGGTAGGGATTCTCTCTCGATGTGCAGGCACTTCCTTTCCTGTTAGAAAGTGACCTTCCCGCAGACTGGGAGTGCTCTGGGGAAAATTAGCCAGCAGTTGCAAACCCGCAGCCACAGGGCCTGTCCAAGCACTTACCAGAGGGAACTTCCAGGTGTCTGGGGGTGGCCGCGGTGGGGATCTGAAGCGTGCACCCTGTCTGAAAGGGACAGCCACTTCTCAGCTCTACCTGGTCATCGCCATGTGGGAATGCAGGCACAGAATTACTGGATATTAACAACATTTTTTTTTTTTTCAAAAGAGGCCAGGTTTCTAGATTTTAATTAGGGAATTTCCTACTTTTTTTAAAAAATTTTTAATACTTATTTATTTCTGAGACAGAGAGAGACAGAGCATGAGTGGGGGAGGGGCAGAGAGAGAGGGAGACACAGAATCCGAAGCAGGCTCCAGGCTCCGAGCCGTCAGCACAGGGCCCAACGCGGGGCTCGAACTCACAGACTGTGAGATCATTACCTGAGCTGAAGTCGGACGCTTAACTGACTGAGCCACCCGGGCACCCCAGGAATTTCCTAGTTTTTAAATGTTGACAACTTACTTTTTTTTAAGTTTATTTATTTATTTTGAGAGAGAAAGAGAGACCTGTGCATGAGAGGGGCAGAGAGACAGAGAGAGGGAGAGAGAGAGAGAATTCCAAGCAGGCCATGTGCTGTCAGTGTGCAGAGCCCAACGCGGGGCTCGAACTAACTCACAAACCTGCGAGACCCTGACCCGAGCCAAAGCCAAGGGTCAGACACCCAACTGACTGAGCCACCCAGGTGCCCCAAAAGCTGACAACTTATAATCAGTTTTTCAAAACACCACTTAGGTCAAACATAAGACCCACAGACCTCTGCACAATAGAAAACATAAAAATAACTTTGTTAAACAGAGGATTGTATTGTAGAGACGTTTCTGCTGGAGAGAGATGTCACTTGTAGATACATCTGAGTCCCTTCTCCACCTCAGTCTGTTTCCTTTTCGCTTGGTTGGTGTTGCTATCTCTTTTGAGATGATAGAATAAATCAAGAAAACACACTTCTCAGTTGAACTTGTAGCTACTGACCTTTTAGAGGACGAGCCACGAAAGAGGGTGAGGCAGCAACTCACGCCACAGCGAAATGACTCCTCTGACCTCTCAATGAATCAGGCTGTTCATACTTCAGTACTCCAGGAAAACTCTGCCCCAGTACAGATCCCCAGCCCAAGCTGAGTGTGTTAGATGATTTCTGCAAAGCATTGCCCCCCAACTGTTTATATGAAAATGCCAAACACAGAAAAGATAAAGCATGTGCAGTTCACGCCCAAAAGACCACCAGCTGGGTTCTGCGATGACTGTGTCACTGAATTTGCTTTAGCACAGATCTTTCCATCCGTCCATCCCTCTGTCCATTCATCAGTTGGTCTTTTAGCTCCTGCTCTGGCTTCAGTTCAGGTTCCCACAGGGACCGTGACAAAGAACATCAACCAGGCCTCTTTTAGCAAAACTGACACCCAACACAACTAGTTTTAGCAAAAAACCAAAAAACAAAAAAGGTTGTTGGCTTATAGAACTGAAGGGTCCTGGAGTGATGGCTTCTGGCCTGACAGCCTCCAGGACTCTCTCACTGTGTCTCCGTTCTTCCTGACGGGCTTCATCCTCGGACACACTTGCCCCGCGTGGCAGCACTGGTGGCTCTGGGCTCACCCCCCCCCTTGCTTTAGCAACGCCGCCCAAGGGGCCAACCTGATTCCCAGTGGCCTGGTAAAATGCCCAGTGATGGCCCTCTCTGACCAAACTCGGGTCCCCGCCCACTCCTAGAGCCCCACACAACTATACGGGTGGAGGGTCAGAGAGGTGTGGCTCCCCAAATGGAAGTTGGGGTGCTTGTTACCAAAACCGGGGGTGTGGATGCTGAGCACAGAGAACCATAGCTGCTTGGCCGCACTGTCCTCAGAAATGGAGGAAAGGGACCAACCGAGCCGCACAAAGTCGGCACCTGACACAGGAGCCACCAAAGGCTCCCAGGTTCCTCCTCCGTCACCTCCCTCTCTCCTTCAGAGTATCCTTTTCACACGTTGTTCTTCCTGAGGCCCGTGGCGATTTACCCTGGGTGAGGAGAGGGAATCAAAGACAAAGGAAGAGTACCAGCTCTGTGTCCGGGCTGCAGCAGGAGGGCCTCAAGGCCGGGCTGCCCACAGAACAGGGCCCCTCGGGTTGGCAGCCGTTCGGTGGTGCTGCCTGTCCTTCTCTCCCTGGCCTTCCTCTTCCCTCCCTCCCTCCCTCCCGCCTGCCTTCCACAAATTCCTCTGGGCCGTGCTCAGTACAGATCCTGAGAATGTACCCATGACTAAAACATAGTGCCCACCTGCTTGGCACTCACAGTGAGGGCAAGAGGCAGGTGACATGTGTCAGCCTCGGTGAGAACAGGGCAAGTCTCGAACTGAGCTCTGGACTGGGACTGTCTTTCGGGGTCCGCCCCTCAGCTTGGGACCCAGCTGTCCTTGAGGTGAGCAGGCTGTCCCACACGAGTCCGCGTTAATTCAACACAGGGAGCTGCCCGGGAAACCAGCATGCCAGATGACCGACTTACAAAGCAGGCTACGGCTGGCAAGGCAGCCAGGCGGCTCGTCCCCCCGGCTCTGCTCACCCCGAGCCTGGGCTCACGTGACTGTGCAGAGCGGCTGAGCGTGGGCAGGCCCACCACCACGCTGGGCGAGTAGCTCCCCCTTCCCTTCCAGGCTGCGAGCTTGGTGAGGGCATGAAACAGAGGCGGGTGGTCTCTGGCTTACATCTCTCCCCGGGTCTGTCCCCTTGAGGGCCCCTGTTTTGTCTTACGTGGTGGAAGGGGGCAGACCTAATCTGTCTGCTGATCTAGAAAGGAAGAGCCAGGCACGGCATGTGGCATTGAGGGGATCGCAAGGCCTGCAAGGACTCCCAAAGGGTAGAAAGAAACAGGCAGAGAGGATAAGTCATCCAGACTCCTGGGGAGGCCCACGGGGCCCTGCCTCACTTGCCAGCCTCTGACATCTGCTGCTGCCTCTCACGGGGCCGCTGCCACACTCACCGGCTTCTCGGGCCGCCAAGTTTGCCCCCACCTCAGAGGGAGCTTGCTGCTGTCTCTGTCCCCAGATCCTGACTTGGCCATCTGCTTCCTGTCATGTAGGCCCTTGTTTAAGTAAGTGTCATCTCTTCAGAGAAGCCTTTTCTGACCATCCGCTGTGAGTGGCCCACCCCCTGCCACCCACCAGATCACTCTGATCTCCCGTGTAACGCTTGCCATTTTTCCAAACTGGCCTTAGTCTCTGGATGTTGCTGTAACCAGTGTCTCGGTGAGGAGCACGGACTTGGGGCCAGGCGGCCCGTGTTTGGATCCTGGGTCTTGCCACTTCTCAGCTGTCTGACCTCGGGCAAGTTGCTTACCCTCATTGTCCCTCCACCTGCGCTATGTAACCATGGTGGTAATGGTACCGCCTCACGTGGTTGCCGTGTGGCGCGCTGAGTTCCTAGATGTCAAGGGCTCGGAACAGTGCCTGGGACGCGGCAAGCGCCACACGAAGGTGTGCTGTCATTACGGCCTCAGTGCCTGCAACATGCCAGGCAACTAATACCTCTTTGTCGGAGGTAGTTACACCTTCCTGGGCACTGTTGGGGAAGCCCCTGGCCCGGAGGGGGGCAGCCCTGGTGTTGGTGTCCCCCAGCCCAGCCTCCCATCCCCTCGAGGCACGGCAGAGTTGCCGCTGACTTCGGCACTTTCTTAGATGCTGCAAGTCTGAGTAGAGGCTGTGGTCGGTCACAGGGGGCACTCTAGTGGCCTGGTGGCAAGGGGAGAAGCAGAGGTCACACCCAGGAGTTCGTGGGGCCTGTGGGTGAGGCCCCCCTGAGCCATCATGCTTCCAGCTGCTCTGACAAAGAGCTAGGCTGGGATGTCTGTAACGTCCATCTGTCTGTCACCGGTCAGATAAAGTCTCGGTACTTCGGTGGAAACAAGGCCGTTTCTAGCAAAGGCTTGTGGAGCGGGCCTTTCACCGCCCCACCCACAGTGTCAACCAGCAGATGTTACAAGTGGGGAAAATACACCACCTTCTGGAGTTACTTCAGCCCCAGTGTGTATTAGTACGTTAGACCACATGCAGTCTTGGCTTGGATGCTTTATATGCGGACTATGTGACAAGCACTGCAGAATTACCCCTTCTTTTTCTCTTCTTTGCAGCTTTGCATTTGGCTCCCTGATTTCGGCTGTCGATCCAGTGGCCACTATCGCTATTTTCAATGCACTTCATGTGGACCCAGTGCTCAACATGCTGGTGTTTGGAGAGAGTATTCTCAACGACGCCGTCTCCATTGTCCTGACCAAGTGAGTGTCCTTTCTTCAAGGACGGCACCGAAGGTCCTTGTAGCAAAGGGACAGGTATTTCCATGCAGTCCTTGTCGTCTGGGTGATGGGTTCGCTCGCTTCTCTGTCTTCTGTCCTGAGAAGCCCTGTCACCCCCGGCAGAACTGTCAAGGTCCCGGCTGATTCGAGGAGAGCCTGCCTTCTAGGACCTACCTGGCAGCAGTGGTTGCAAGTCCACCTTCTTGTCAGACCCCTGGGGGTGCTTATTAGCCAGAGCCCTCCCAGGCCCCACCCTCACAGCTTCTGATTCATTTGTTTTGGGGTAGGTCCCAAGAACTTAGGCTTTTGGGAGTTTGTTTTGTTTTGTCTTAGAGAGAGAAGGCTCGAGTGAGCAAGGGGGCAGAGAGAGAGAGAGAGAGAGAGAGAGAATCCCATGAGGGGCAGAGAGAGCTGGGGAAAGAGAAACCCACCCAAGCTCCTCACCGTGAGCTCGGAGCCCAGAGCGGGGCTCGAGCTCAGGGTGAGGGAGCAGCCAGTTGAGGGATGGGTGTTGGGACAGCTTTGGTGCAGACGAAAGCAGTAAACGGAGGCCCTGCTCTCCCACTTAGGAGCTGTCGCAGGTCACCTTCCCGGTTCACAGCCGTAAAATAAGCTAGTGATGCTGACAGGCGTGTCCCACCTCGAGATGCTGTTGTGTGAAAGCTACCTGGGAAACTAAATTTTTTTCGCGTGTTCATTGGCATTACTGCCCTTGTTGACAGGACCTGAGAAATTATAGATGAATCATAAAATGTCAAGAAGCCATTGAGAAAGAGAAATGAAACGAACTTAAGACCGTCTCAGATGCATTTATCGGACTCAGGGCTGTTTGTCTTGAACTGTGTCTTTTGTGGCGTTCATTAGCACGTATGGGCAGGAGACCCAAACAGTTTTACCAAAAACAGAGAAGGCACAAAGCGGTTGGAGAAAACAGCCCTGGACAGTGTTTCCCAGACGAGCTAAGAGAATTTTAGGAGTCCGTCCGTGTTCCGCTCAAGAATAGAATCTCCGTTATCTGAACACTGGCTTGTTTCCTTTGTTAAGGGATTCCTTGCTAAGCACAACCACTCTGTAGTAGTTAGCATTTTCTTGAAAGCTTTATTAGAGGTTACATTTAGAATTTTTACGTTAGAATAAAATGACATTTTTATAGTGGAAGGAACCCAGGGTTTGGAATCAGGCTGACCCGGGTTCAAGCCCCAGTGAGGCCACTGATAGCCGTGCGACCCTGAGCCACTCTCTCTGAGCTACATGTGTCTCAGCAGTAAAGTGAGGGTGATAATGCCCCAGCCCAAGGTTAGATTTGAGGATTGAATAACTACAATCCTGCGTGAAAAGCATTGGACATCAGTGAATGTGAGACCCTTTCCTCTTGTACACCTGTCCCCCAGGCACGGTTTCATGTCTTTGTCCTAGTTTTGTCCTACTTTTGCAGGAAGAACTTTCTCAAATGTTGCTTAATTAATTGCAAGAGGTGCTTAGCAGACCTTAAACAAAACCAAAAAAAAAACCAAACTTTAAAATATTTTTGTTATTCTAAAAGTAATACCTTTATTCTTTATATAAAAGTTAGAAAACACAGAGAGAGAGATTACGTGCGATACTATTACCCAGAGGTAATTACAGTTAACAATTTGGTGGGAGTATACATACATTTTATTGAGATGGGCTTATATCCCGTATACTGTATTGTAACTTTTCCACTGAGCAGAGTTGAAAAATAATGTCACATAACATCATTTTACTTGTTACAGAGTATTCTTTTCTACAAATGTACTATGATCTGTTTAGCAAGTTCCCCCATTATTGGCTTTTTCACATTTCTCTTGGCAAAAATTTCTATGGCTTTATTAGGAAATTCTCAGACATCATGCTGTAGATAAGACCTTTAAAAAATCTGATGGCAATATTTTTTTCTTGTTTAGGATCTACTCTGAAAGCCTTTTAGCTTTTGGGTTTTAACTTTGGTTCTGTGTCTTGACTACACATACTGAACATTCGTGATAAAGTATTTTGTCCAAATTGGAGGTGACATCATGAGTTATTTTTACACATTGGGAGCTCAACTCAGCTGCTTTATGTCTAATTTATTTTGCTTTTAAAAATCTGTCAGAAGGAGGATCTCTTCTGAGCTTTTCCAAGAGGAAAGAAAAGGTTAAAGGTTTTCTGTTAAAGACTTTGACAGAAGGGTAAAGATGAGAAGATACTTTCTTTTGAAAATGAGAGATGATGGAGTCGCTGTAACTAGCCAAAGTTTCTTCCTGGAAAAGTGCTTTTTTGAAGGCCAAGATCGCCTGTGATGGCAGTTCCCAAAACTGGCTCCGTGCGCCACAAGCGTGTGTAGCTTCCGGCCCCCGCCCCCCCTCACCACTGCTGGTATCCGGCCCGGGGTGGAACATGCTGAAGGCCGGCCGTCCACCCCCAGCGTCTGGCGAGGGCCCTCCGTGTGCCAGACGTCACTCAGAGACCCGCTGGACTAGACGGAGCTCAATCCAAGGGGGGGGAAGCTGCTCACGGAAAAGTGAGCGCAGTGCCTTGAGTACGAGAGACAGCCAGCCATGCTGAGGGGTTCGAGTGAGGCTTCTCAGCCAAGTTGTCCAGGAGCCGGTCGGCATATTCAGGTTGAAGAGGAGAGAGAGGGGAGGGTCGGGGAGCAGTACAGGAGAGGGCCGCTTCAGCTTTCCTCGGTTGTAGGGTAGAATCACGTCTTGTTTCAGAGTGGGCTTCACAAATGATTGCTTTCAAAGTGACCTGACGCGTTTATCTTTGCAGCTGAATATGTGAATGAATTACCCCTTTTTTTGAGGTTTTCACTTTCAAAAGTTCCAGAAAGCTATCTTCTGCTTCTTCGGGGGTTTTTTAAATTTTTTTTTTTTAATATTTATTTATTTTTGAGAGAAAGACAGAGTGTGAGCAGGGAGGGGCAGAGAGAGAGGGAGACACAGAATGCGAAGCAGGCTCCAGGCTCCGAGCTGTCAGCACAGGACCCAGCACCGGGCTTGAACCCGCGAACCACGAGACCATGACCTGAGCCAAAAACGGACGCTTAACCGACTGAGCCACCCAGGCGCCCCTTCGTTAATTTTAATTAAATTATTTTTAGCTTTGATTTGTTAGTATGACGATTTATTCTTACAATAATTGCTGTGGAGGAAACCTTCTTGCGCTCTCCGGCCGCAGCGTAAGCTCACAGAATGGATCCTGAAGCAGCCTTGTCTCGTATTCTTCAAAGTGTGAGAAAAGGACCTGAAAAACAAAAATGTAGAAATTTACCAGGTCAGAAAGAGTCCAAATTCTAATTTCATTCATGTTGAGTTGAGAAATCGTTGGCCTCTGTCCTGGGTCTCCTGTCAACCCTTGGTGTGACCTCACCAGTGAGTCACTTCCGTGGGGCCTCCGCATGAACGGAAAGCAAGGCTCCAACCAGTGTACCAGCGGCGGCCACGATATGGGGGTCGGGGCCGGGCACTGTGTGCGGGTGGCCTGCAGATCCGTTTGGGAACTGTGGGTGAGCACTTGCCCGGTGAGAACCCCTGCTGGCTCTCAGCACTCCCCAAGGTGGGCGTTAACCTGTGGTCTGCTGGGAAAGAAAGGGGTGGGGGAGTTGTGCATTCAGGTCCCTTTGGAAAACTTGTGCGAGAAAAGTTAGATTCCTTTTTTGCAGGAGTTTTCAGAACTTTTGTTACGTTACACTGTGCTGCGAATCACTACTGAAAACTTCCTGAGGTTATTTGACCAAGCTACCATTTTATCAGAGATTATCCCACTTTAAAATGATAGCAATTCATGAAACACTGATTCATGAAACTGAGTATTTCTATTGACAATTCTTTGTTTTGTTTATGGATTCAGCAGAAATTTACTGAGTGTCTTTGTATACTAGGCTCTGCCTTAGGCCCTGGATATGTGGCAGTGAACGAGATGGATGCAGGCATGGGCTTCATGAATGACTCATGACTTTGGCACTTGCTGTGAAGAAGTAAGGGACCAGGAGAGCCTGTAACATGTGAAGGGGTCAGGGCGGCTGGCCCTGAGGAAGTGATACTGGCCCTCGGTTCTGAGGAACAAACTGGGGAGCTAGCTGGGGGCAGGGAACAGTGAAAGATGACCTACAGAGAGGTGCCCATGACAGTGGGGTCCTTTCTGAATGAGGACATGGGGTCACGAGGGCAGAGGAGTCAGCTCATGCGTAGACAGACTGGCCTTCCTCCTGAAAAGCAGCAGGAAACTGTTGCTGGGTTTGAACCGGCCAGTAACCCAATCAGATTGTGTATTTTAAATGGATCATCCAGGCCAGTGAGTGGAGAATGGGTCGGTCCCTTAGGAAGACAAGGATGTTTGGACAGAGTGATGGAGCACAAGGCCCGGAACAGAGGATGGTAAGGGACGGAAGGAGAGAAGTGGATGGGCTTGAGAGTAGTCTAAGGGTAGAATCCGTTAGGAGGAGGGTCTTTAATGACAGAATAACTTCGTTGTAATGGTATAATGGTTTCCCCTTTGGGGAGAAAACCGTTCATTGAATTTAATGGCTTCCGACATTTTACTTTGTTCTGTTAGCCTAAAAGGAAAGTTCTTTTAATTCTCCCTAATGCCTCCTAAATCCACTCTCTCAGCCTGTACCCAGTGACACTTCTTTTTTTTTTTTTTTTTTGGTAATTTAAGTTTAAGTTTATTTATTTATTTTGAGAGAGAGAGAAAGAACCTGAGCAAGAGAGGGACAGAGAGAGAGGGAGAGAGAATCCCAAGCGGTTAGCGCAGAGCCTGACGCGGGGCTCGAACTCATGAACCGTGAGATCATGACCTGAGCTGAAACCAGGAGTCGGACAGTTAACCCACTGAGCCACCCAGGCGCCCTCCCAGGTCGCCCCATTCTCATCTGATTTCCTGCCATGGCTTCAATGATCCCCCCCCCAGCGGGATTCCCCCCCCAGGATCCCCCCCCACACACACACACCAGACTGGAAACACTGCCCATGGCTCCCTAGTGCCTTTGGGATGAACTACCATCTCCTTAGCTTGGTTCATCAAAAGCCTTTCACACGTCCGCCGTGGCTGCTGGTCTTGCCTTTTCTCTTGCCACTGTTTTCTGCACTGGCACCCCCGCCCCTGTCCCGTTTCTGTGTTCTGTCCCTGCTAATCTATGAAATTGAAGCTTCCGGAATGTGCTGTGCATTCTTGGGCTCCTTGCCTCTGCACATGCTATTCCCTCGGCCCCGGGCACTTTCCCTCATTTCTTCACCTGTTAACTCTTCTTTTTTCTAACTCTAAACCTGGCTCATGTGTCATGAGGAACCTTCCTTGACCACCACCAGGCTGAGTTAGATGCCCACCCTGTGTTTCTGCACCCTGTGCCCTTCCCCAAGTGGTCATTTGTTCCCGTCTTGTTTGTCTTCCTCACCAGACTGAAGGAGCCCTTCCAGGGCAGGGACTCTGCTCTCTCATCTTCGAACCCCCTGAAACTAACACCATGCCTGCAACAAAGTAGGCGAACAAATAAGTGACCCAACCCAATGATGGAATGAGTGAATGAGCGCCTAAGCAAGAATCAAGTTTTGAGTGTTAGTTAACTTCTAATAACTTTGTCTATAACATTTTAACTTCTTCCTGTTTTTCTTTTATTTCCTAGCACAGCTGAAGGTTTAACAAGGAAAAATATGTCAGATGTCAGTGGGTGGCAAACCTTTTTGCAAGCCCTTGGCTACTTCCTCAAAATGTTCTTTGGCTCGGCAGCACTCGGCACCCTCACTGGCTTAATCTCTGCACTAATATCCTTTTAATATGATGAGCACACGTGGCCGAGAAGATTTTCTTAATTACATTCATCTACATTCAGCCATTTTCTCCCCTTCCTTATGGAGGCCGGGGGCCAGTTTTAGTCTTAAGGTTGAGTTTGAAGGAGGATCTTTATTTAGTTTGGGTTTGAGGATCACTTTAATTGAAACTCAAGGATTTTTAGATTTAACATGTTAAGATTTAGGACGTCACTGTTCAAAGCGTCAGATCTCAGTTGGATCTGATTTCAGGGGAGCTTCTCAGTTCAGAAGATTTTCAGTTTCTACTGCCTCACTTTTCACATTCAGAGAACTGGAAATTAATTTCCTCTGAAAATACCAGCTTGACTAAGTCTTTACCCCACTGAAAGTGTTTATCTGGAAGACCAGAAAAGAGACTTTTAAAATGAGCTCCATCCAAGTTATTCGCACTGATTGCATTGTTTAACAGCCCATAAGCTTTTCCAGCCGGAGGAGGAAAAGGCTCGTTAAGGCCAATGACACCTTCATTGCTGTAGAAAATTTGTCCTGTTTAAAATAGGAACAGGCACCAGACCATTTCTGTGGGAGCCTAAACCTGTGTCTCAGGGAGTTGGCCGCCTGGCCCTCGTCCACGAGCAGTTTGTTCCACAGATGGCCGGGAGAGCCACCCCTGCCTGTGACAGCCATGCTTGTCTGCCGTCCTGTTGAATTTTGCCTTCACCTCCTTTGTCCAGAAGTCTAAAGGCTCTGTTGTTGGCTGACAGCGTCTCATATTGTACCAATAAACGGGATGGAAAGGAGAACTTTTTCTAGTTCAGCGTTTTCCTCCATTTTCCTCTCGGGGGCCAGGGGGGCGGGAAGCATCGGCTGTGATGGAGCCAAGAAGATGGGTGCTGTGAGCCCAGCATAGGCACGTGGGCTGTATTTGAATACAGAGAAGATTCTCCTTCCACAAGGGCGTGAGTTTAGAAGTCTCCAGGAATAGGAAGGAGGGTCCTTCTGCGGGGCCTTTTACCCTGGAGCTCTGGGCACCCCGTTAGCGGTCTCCTCTGACGTTGGAGGAGGGGTGAAAGAGTGACTCGGCCCTGGAAGGGACCTGCCATTGTGGGCTGTCCTCAGTCTGGCTGCGGCCCCAGCTCTGCCCCCCGCAGCCCCAGCATACTGCCAGCCTTCCGAGTCAGCATTTTTTAAACACGTTGACTTAGGTTGATTTTAATTTTTCCCCCACCATTTGTCTTAGGAATTTACAGCTCTTAGTGTCTTGTCAGCTTCCCTTTCGTAAAACAACTGTCTCCCTGCAAAGAAGAAAAAAAAACATCCATAATGACAGGTTTTCATGTGTTACCTTGGAGTGTCCCAAACTCTTTTGTGTTCGTTGTTTACCGTGTGTATTTGGAAGGCAGCGGTTTTGTGACTTTTCTACATCTCCCGTCAACTGTCCCTCGGTTCTTTTTCCTTGACAACTGTTGTTTACGTGCTAAAGCATATTGACTTGAGGAAAACGCCTTCCTTGGAGTTTGGCATGATGATCATCTTTGCTTACCTTCCTTATGGGCTCGCTGAAGGAATCTCGCTCTCGGGTAAGTGACAGAAACATGAAATGCTGGGGTTGACGGCGGTCCTGCCTGGTGAAAGAGGTTATGTCAGTGGGGTCACTTTCAATCCCAAGAGACAGTCACAACTCAGAAGAGCTTAAGCAATAAAGGGGATTTACCGGCCCTGTAAGGACACCTCTGAATTTAGACCTGGCTGGATTCAGGGGCTCAGTGTCATGGTCACACTTTCTCTTCACCCACCATCCTGTAGTGGAGACCAGAATATCACTTCCAGTGCTGCTGCTTTCCCAGAACAAGGCCTCTGAGGGGCCTTCACTCAAAGGATGGGGTCAGCCTGCCAAGGGCAGTGAATCCTCTAGCCTGGCCCTAGACCCTGGTGCCCACTGATGTGCTATATTCTATCATTACAGTTTTGCCTTTTCTAGAATGCCGTACAAATGAAATCATGTAGTACGTAGACTTTTGTGTCTCCTTTCTTTCAGTCATCATAATGCTGAGAGACATCCATGTTTTGTCATGTATCAGTAGTTTATATATACATTCTTACAGCACCACATTTTATCCATTCGCCATTTGAAGGACATTTGGGTTTTTTCAGATTTTATAGCTATGAATATTTGTGCCTATTTTCTTTTTTTTTTTTTTTTTTTTTCAACGTTTATTTATTTTTGGGACAGAGAGAGAGACAGAGCATGAACGGGGGAGGGCCAGAGAGAGAGGGAGACACAGAATGGGAAACAGGCTCCAGGCTCTGAGCCATCAGCCCAGAGCCTGACGCGGGGCTCGAACTCCCGGACCGCGAGATCGTGACCTGGCTGAAGTCGGACGCTTAACCGACTGCGCCACCCAGGCGCCCCAATTTGTGCCTATTTTCAAATATCTTGGATAAATACCTAAGGGTGGGGTCGCTGGGTCATATAGTAAGTATATATTTTATGTTATTAGAGACTGCCAAGTGTTTTCCAGAACGATGGGACCATTTGGCATCCCCACCGGAATGTTAAGAGAGAGTTCCAGTTGTTTCACGTCCTCATCAACACTCACTCTAATGTTTAAAACTTTAGCCATTCAGATATGTGTGCGGCAACTTGATTCTGATGTGTTTTGGAGTAATTCTCTTTCTATTCTGCTTGGGGTTCATGGAGCTTCTTGGGTTTATAGTTTATGAGGTTATAGCTCTTCACCAAATTTGGTAAATTTTTACCCATTTCTTTAAATGACTTCCTTCTGTTCTCCCATCTCTTCCCCTGTTGGGAGCCCAGTTACTTAAATTACGATAGACAACATGCTATCATCCCATAATACACTTTGCTTTTCTAATTTTTTTCAATCTTTTTCTTTTGTTCTTTCTAAGCTTTACTTTGCTTCGGCCAGTTTCTGTTTCTGTGTCTTTGTGGTTTGGATCTTCTGCCTGCCCATTATCCTGCCGGTCCCGTCCAGTGTATCTTTCATTTCAAATATTGTGTTATTCATCTTACAGAAGTTCCCTTTGGGTCATTTTTATATCATCGATTTCTCTCCTCACGTTCACGATTGTCTCTACATTCTTGAGTATATGGAATACATTTATTTATTTAAAAAATTTTTAATGTTTATTTTTGAGAGAGAGAGACAGAGTGTGAGTGGAGGAGGGGCAGAGAGAGAGGGAGACACAGAGTCTGAAGAAGGTTCCAGGCTCCAAGCTATTAGCACAGAGCCCAACGTGAGGCTCGAACTCATGAACCGCGAGATCATGACCTGAGCCGAAGTCGGACGCTTAACCGACTGAGCCACCAGGCGCCCCGTGGAGTACATTTATAAGAGCTGCTGTAATGTCCTTGTTTGCCAGTTCCATCCTCTCTGTCCATTCTAGGACTCTTTCTGTCAGTTACCTTTTCTTCTGCCTCTAAGTCATATTTTCCTGCTCTTTGCTTGCCTATTAATTTTGTATTGAATGCCGGTCATTGTAAACTTTATTATGTCGTTGACTACTAGATTTTCTCGTATTCTTCATAGAGTTCTGGATTTTCTTCTGCCGTGTCTCTAAGTTTCTTGGAATCCATATAATCCTTTTGAAGTTTACTTTTAAACTTTGTCAGCAGGTCCAGACTAGCACCAGGAAGTAATGCAGTGCCCTTCTGAGGACTCTGCCTCCTGTCTCATGTATTACAAGGCCACCCCACTCTGGCCTGCGGGAACGCAAACTTGCCAGCCTTATGTCTCCTTCAGGTTTGTTGGCCTATTGCTTTTAACAGTCCAGGATTCAGGGGACCACTCTTGCAGTTCTCTGGAGCTCTCTTTCTGTGCAGCCCCTCCTCTCGGGTATCCTGGCTGCTTCGGGTCCCCCTCTTCTCAGCTACACTGACTGTGCTGGGCTCAATTTGGAGTTCCCCTCCCCGAGCCTCAGCCTGGAAACTATGTCAGGGCAGTAAAGTGGGCTGGGGCCTGGAGCAGGAATGGCCACTTTGTTTGTTTCCCTGTCAGTAATGTTTCCCTTCTGACAGTCCTACCCCGCGGTGCCCAATGCCAGAAGACAGTTTCGTTTCATATCTTTTATCAGGTCTTCTAGTTGTTTATGGCAGGACGGCAGTTTCCACAGCAGTTATTTCTTCATGGGCAAAGTGGAAGGCCCCAGTGGTTTTTAATGACTGTTGAGCAGAATTCTCCCCACAGATCACTCTCTGGAATTACACGTGGGAACTCTGTGAGCAGATCTTGCCAAGGAGGACGCAGAGAGGACTCTGGCCATTTTCAATGGAGAACTCTTTGTAAACCTCATGGGGTTTTTTTGTTTGTTTGTTTGTTTGTTTTTAATTTGATTTGTGCCCAAGCCAGTTCTCTTGGATAATTTTGTCTCAGTATCTGCCATCAAGTTCCTTCTCTTCTCTTTCCTGAATTTTGCCACTTACATAAACATTACCTGTGAGTCATTGGCTGTAGCCTGGCTATTTTTACCTCTGTTTTTCTAAATTGCTCCCCACCCCTTTGAGATGAACATTGAGTACCTGCTGGCAAAGATAAATTTCATGCCTCTGTTTGGAATTTGTGATTAAAACAGAGGAGTGTGTTTCTTGTTTCCAGAGAGGCAGTGTGAGTTCTGTGACTAGGGTTTTGTTTCTTTGAGGACCTTGGCTGCACACGCCAGTAGGGCCGAAGACAGCACGTGCAAGCCAAGAGCGCACACGGCCACCTCTCGACAGTTGGCCTGGCCGTGCCCACGTTAGTCTTCAGGATATCTGTCACACAGGGTTTTCAGAGAAGGCTAGGATGGCCCTGATGTGTTGTGAGGACCTTCTAGTCCGTCGGAAAAGGAGTACATCAGGAAAGGTGATGTTTGCTGTCCCTCCTTCCTTTCCACGCTGTGCTTTCCCCGTCACAAAGGCTTGAGCGAGCAGTTGCCAAGAACACGGAGCAGGATGCTGCCTCCAAATCACACACCTAAATCACGTGTTTGGAACACAGGAGTTAAGGACACCAGGCAGACCTGGGTATGAATCCCAGCCCCGCCTCTCGTTAGCTGTGTAACCTCACACGGCCCATGTAACCACTCTGAGCATCCACTTCCTCTTCATGAAATGGGGCCACCCCGAGGCTTGTGGTGAGGATTAAAGGGAGCGATGCAAGGAAAAATCCTGACCGAGGGCATCAGTGTGTGTTATTAATAGGGTGACCGCACATCCTGGTGGCCCTAACATGTAAATTAATCACTCTCAAAAATATCCTGGTTTCAACAGCCAATTAACTAGTCCCCCTAATTATGAGTTAGTGTTAGCTATTCTCAGAATCTTTGTTTTAATTCTATCAGTGTTAGTTATTCTATTCATTCAGGCCAGTTTTGAGGGCCACTTTACCCTCTAAGGACTGAAGGATGAATAGACCCCCACCTTTGTCAGTTTAACCAACTGTGGGCTGAGGGAGGGGGATTGGGGCAGAGTGACACTCTGTCATGATGGGTCACAGAGGATGGAACTTTTGGGGTTGAAGGATGAGCTTGCAAAATTGACCAGGACGTAACACGTTCTGCAAAAGGTTGGGAAGATGTGGGCCAAAGGTGGAATGTGTTGTGCAGCCCTCACGTGCACAGGTGCATATCCAGGGAATTCCTCTGCAGCACTACCTGTCAGAGAGAACATTTGTGTGTTGGAAGCAACCAAATGTTCACCAGTCATAGGAAATTAAGGAAGTTTGGGTCTGTTCTCAAAATGGAATCCTGTGCAGCCGCTGAATAAATGAATT
Organism: Lynx rufus; assembly: GCF_022079265.1. Taxonomy (NCBI): domain Eukaryota; kingdom Metazoa; phylum Chordata; class Mammalia; order Carnivora; family Felidae; genus Lynx; species Lynx rufus. The sequence goes on along the minus strand of NW_025814896.1, from coordinate 11,909,305 downwards.
TGACCTATTTGTGCTGCCACAGAAAGAACTCCAAGATGTATTGTTAAATTTTAAGAAAGAAAATTGGAACACCGTGTATTCGTCCTTTCTACAAATATTTATTAAATGCCTATCCTGTGCCGAGAACTGTCCTTGGTACTGGGGATGCAGTAGTCAGCAAGACAAGAGCAGAAGAAAGACAGTTCTTTCGTAAACCCATACGGTAACTTCAGGTAGTGAGAAGTGACAGGAAGGAGAGAAATCAGAGCCATGTCATAGTGGCGTGGGGGGGGGGGGGGGCAGACCCATCATGCCTTAGGGGATCAGGAAGGTCTCCTCAAACAGGTGGCACCCAAGCTAAGACCTGCATGGTGAGAAGGGAGTCAGCCAAGGAAGGGTCTGGGGCAGGAATGCTGAGCAGCGCTAAGTGTCCCAGATCAACATGAGGGAACTTGACGCCCTCCAGGAAGAGCAGGAAGTACAGCAGGCTGAGGCACAGGGGTGAGGACCCCAGCCCACGGGGTTCTTAGGCCCGAGAAGGAGTTGGGATTCTGTTATATGTGCAAAGGCAGGTCAGTGTCGGGAGGCCTTTTAAAGATCCCCCTGCTGGTGATACATGCCGTGTACCTAATGCAATCCTATTTATTGCTTTTTAAAGATAGATAAGCTTTATAATGGCATAGGAAAAGAACAGGCAATCTGTATAGGGAACTGTTAACAGTAGTTACCTCTCTAGGCGAGGTGATGTGAATGGAGATTCTCTTGTTTTACTCTGTACCTCGGAGTCTGGATGTTTTAAAGCAAACTATGTTTATTTTGAGGTAATTAGCAAAGAAAACTGACTATGGTTTGATCCAGACTTCAGGAAGTTCATCATATTTTACCTACAGTAAGGCACAGTACACTGGAAGTCGTACCACATGACATGTTTCACCTTCTGCCTTTGGACTTGAATCTCTATTCATCACCATTCTTCATTATGTTTAAAATAGTGGGTTTAACTGAGACTAGAAATAGATTTCCCCTCTCCCTCCCTCCCCCTTTCCTTCCTTCTTTCCTTCCTTCCAAGAAGCTGACCTTTTTACTGCACTGTTATTTACATCCTTAAATGATTTTGCCTTCTAGAAGAAGTACACGTGTCAGAAATTCTTACAGGGCATTTTTTTTTTTTAATGTCTATTTTTGAGAGAGAGAGACAGCGTGAGCAGGGGAGGGGCAAAGAGAGAGGGAGACACAGGATCTGAGCTGTCAGCGCAGAGCCCGACGCGGGGCTCGAACTCACAGACCGCGAGATTGTGACCTGAGCCAAAGTCAATGCTCAACTGACCTAGCCACCCAGGCGCCCCAAGGGCATTTTTTAAAATACCCAGGCCCTTTGTCTCTGTAAGTGAGCCCATTTGCGCCATTTTCCCCGTGGTGTTTTTACAGCATGTGTGGAGGGCACCTGCAGGGGGTGAAGGTGGTCTGGGTGGCGGAAAAGCTACCTGCGCTTAGGGAGCACTCAGGGCAGACACTTGAGCTGCCCCTTGGGCTTTTGCACCCTCTGCTGACGCTGACTCTTCCCTTTCCCCAGAACTCGAGAGATGTCCCCACCTCAGACTAGCCCGGGGTAACGGCGGTGGCTGGCTGTTCACTCTTGCATTGGACAGAGGGCTCATTTTCATATGGTCCAAATTCAGCCTCCAGATGGGGTTTGTTTATCTATACGGAAAAGTCGTTAATATTTGAGTTGGTTGTCGTCATTAGAAGCTGGGAGATTTCCCATAAGAAACAGATTTCTGGCATTTCTCAAAAAGCCAGAAGGGAGACTGGTCAGCACTTAGGCCCCCCACCCACAGGGCTGCCATCAGAACTTTGTAGGTGGGCTTGTGTCTTCTTCGCCCACGTGCTGGTCACCCTTTTTTTATTTTTATTTTTATTGTCTGGCCCCTAGAGATTCTGTTTCCAAACCCTGGCCTAGGGCACCAGACTGAGCAAGCCAGCCAGACCCCTTCTGGGCTATGCTTGTCCCCTTGCTGCAGAGTGCTGAGGCAGGACAGGCCCGAGGGTGGGCAGGAAAGGTCCCTGGGGCTCTGGCAGCGGGAGCTAGCATTCAGTCCCAAGGCAGCTCCCACATTCTGCTGTCACGTCTGACTTCCCAGAGCCTTTGGCTTTCTTGGAGTTGTCATTTAATGTTGGGACTCCAGCGGGTGGTGATGACCTCTGTGGGTGGGACAACAATGCCGGGGGAAGGCCACTCGTGTCACAACCCATACGTGACTCAGGCTCCTCTGGGGCTGACCTTTACTTCAAGGTGAGCACTGCAAGGTCTCAGCTTTGCCAGTGAGTTGATAACCCTTCTCGAAGCAGACTGGTGAAACAAAACCCCTTGGAAGCCCAGAAGCTAGGAACTTTTGCCACTGGACTGTGATGCTAAGGCTCAAGTCCGTAAAAACTGAAGTGTGTCTGTGCCTCTGTTCGTGATTGAGCCTCAGTTTTCTCATCTGGACATTGGGACTGACAGCACCCACTCATGGAACCATCAGGGGCTAGTGAGGACAAGCCTCGTCCAGTGCCCGTCACAGGACCAGGGCTGAACAGGTGTGGGCAGTCTCTCAGCTGTTCAATGGAGTCCCACACCCAGCCTCTGGTCTCTCCCCTTTTTCACGTTGCTTTGCCTTCCCTGTATTTTGTTGCAGCGTCAGAAAGGGTCAGCAGTCTGGAAGGTCACCTGCAGGAGCGGACTGGGAGAACAGCCGGAGGCTTTCTTGTGTGTGTTTTATCTAGCGGAGCAGTGGTTCAGAGCGACTCTTGACCTGCAGAGTCCTCTCGGTGCCCTTGAGGAGCAAGGAAAGCTGTCGCCCGTCCTCTCCTTTCCCTGTCCCATCTTGCCAGGTGTGCCTTATGGGAAACATTGCTGGAATTTTCCTGCCCAGCCTCCTCTGTAGGAAAGAATGAAAGAGCAAAGGAATTTGCTGTTTCCCAAGAGGACTGGGAGATAACCTGGCTCTGCCTCGGCTCTCCCTCAGGCCAGCAGTGCCTGGTGTGCCGCACACAGAGGGGGCCTGCCTGTATTTGGAGGGTATTGTCTGAGCCTTTGAAATGTCTCCGATGCAGTTCTGTGATCACCCTTTTCCAAATGGAGAGTCAGCCAGTAATCCCTGTCTGTCTGCAGAGTGGCAGGAGTGAGTTAAAATTTTGCGTATAAATTTTGACTTGTAATTCATATATTTGGGCACCTTATTTAATGCCTTTGTAAAAGTCTCAGCTTCCTTACATGAAGACGAGACCGCCTTTCTGCTGCTGAGGCAGAGGGCAGCACTGAGAGGTAACCCAAGCACAGAGCTTTGGGAGTAGTTAGGGGCAGTGGGCAGATGCAGAGATCAGTCCTGAGTGACCAGTAGAAGGGGTGGACTCTCTTGTGGAGCTTTAGACAGAGGACACAGGGGCGCCTGGGTGGCTCAGTTGGCTGAGCGTCCAACTTCAGCTCAGATCATGATCGCACGGTTCATGTGTTTGTCGGGCTCTGGACTGACAGCTTGGAGCCTGGAGCCTGCTTCGGATTCTGTGTCTCTCTCTCGCTCTCTGCCCCTCTCCCACTCACACTCTGTCTCTGTCAAAAATGAATAAATGTTCAAAAAAAAATTTTTTTTTTTTTTAAGAAAAGACACATTGGGGCGCCTGGGTGGCGCAGTCGGTTAAGCGTCCGACTTCAGCCAGGTCACGATCTCGCGGTCCGTGAGTTCGAGCCCCGCGTCGGGCTCTGGGCTGATGGCTCAGAGCCTGGAGCCTGTTTCTGATTCTGTGTCTCCCTCTCTCTCTGCCCCTCCCCCGTTCATGCTCTGTCTCTCTCTGTCCCAAAAATAAATAAACATTGAAAAAAAAAATTAAAAAAAAAAAAGACACATAGGCTTTTATTGTCATTCTTCTCTGTTTATATTTTAGGAGTAACTCCTGGTGATTATGGGAAAATTAAAAATTAAATAAAAATCCACCCATTCTCCACATCCATTCTCATGCTCCCTTTCTTCCCCAAGAGTGGTTCACCTGCACCCCTTCTCTCCATGGGTGATGCAGACAGCTCACGCCTGTTCAGCCCTGGTCCTGTGATGGGCACTGTACGTGGCTTGTCCCCATTCCCGTCTGACAGCTCCATGAGTGGGGGGTGTTAATCCCACTGTCCAGATGAGAAGACTGGGGCTTGGAGAGGGGAAGAAGCTTGGCCTGAGGTCACCCAGCCTCGGGAAGGAAGCTGCCAGAGAGGGGGGCCTTTAGCATTTCTCTACAACCTCTGGGAGGCCCCAGCTATTCTATTTTTCGCCTTTTTTTTTTTTTCTGAAAACATGTAATCCCAGAGGGTCCAGTGACTTGTAGAAAAGTGTGATATTATTTGCGTATCACGTAGCAGGTGCTTTTCTCCTCTCCTCATGTCTGCTTTGCCTCTTGCTCCCTCGCTAGGCATCATGGCCATCCTGTTCTCGGGCATCGTGATGTCCCACTACACGCACCATAACCTGTCCCCGGTCACCCAGATCCTCATGCAGCAAACCCTGCGGACCGTGGCCTTCCTGTGCGGTGAGTTCTGCTCTGTGTGGTTCTGCGCAGGCCTGCCCACAGCTCACTGCTTTGCCACACCCTGATGCAGGAGGCCTCAGATTCTCCCTCTCAGGAGAGACAGCAGAATTCCTCAGAGCCACGTACTGCACTCCCTTATCTTTTGTTTGTTACCCTGGCTTTCAGATTCCATAATGTAAACCTAACTCCTGAGAACTTTCTGGAACATTTGATGGCCTACAATTTTAAGACTAAAAATAATGAGACGCATATGTTTGTAATGTTTTAAAGTGACAGTCCCAAAAATGTGTTCCTTGGCACTGGCATTGGTGAGGGTTAGGTGGGACAAGACTTCCCAGTCCGACAAGAGTCTGGAAAATCCTGGGGAAAATACAGTTTCAGCTTGTGAGCTGCAGAAGCATCTTGAGTTACTGAGGAGGGGGGTGGGGAGTATAGTTAGAGCATTTCCCCAACCTGTCCACAGGCCCCTTTTCCGCTAGAGCGGCTTGAAGGACATGATCCGGGAGCTCGTACACTGATGCTCTCACTGTCGGGCGGGGCCTGCCATGAGGACTGTTTCTGTCAAACAGTTTCAATGTGAGCTCTTGCTCCCCCACACTCTGTACCTCCCTGCCTCCTCCCTGGTTAAGAGCCGGCAGCAAAGGACACACGCTCACACGGTCCCTCCCCTCCGGCTTCCCGGGTGGCAGGGCCCTGGCATCATCGCCAGCATCTGCCTGGCACTGCGGCGGGGTTCGTCTCATTTCCGAGCACAGGCGCCACACCGTCATGTGCTGGGAGGCAGGGCCAGGCCGTGCAGAGGCTTCCTTCTGCAGCCCAGGGGGTTCACGTGCTCAGAGGTCAGATGACCTGCCCGCGGTTAAGAACTGATTCTGGAATCCAGGTCTGTCTCTTCCTGGTCCAGGGGGGGTCTTTTTTCCACAACGTCCGACTCACAAAGTCCTAGCCAGGGACGCTGAGCCTGACTCTCACAATTCAAGTAATATAAAGCAAAACACCCATCTATTTTGTACCCATCGGACTGGCATACCTTTAGTTTGCTAATACCCACTTCCACCGTGGGCATATGGAACACAGGCCCCACTGACAGGCATGGGCACTGATGCCATCTTCTGTGGAGAATCATTACAGCATCAGGCTGGGTTTCAGAGCCGTATGCTCTTTGACCCAGCAATGCTCCCATCAGGAATTTAGCCTGGACATTTGTCATAGCTGGTAACAGCAGAAACAGAAACAGCTTAAGTATCTATTGGTGGAGGCTTTGTGAAATGAGCCATGACATACCGACATAATGGAATATGTGCTGCCAGGGAAAAGCGTAACATAGATCTGAGTAGGTTCTAAATGAGCTTATTTGGAAAGATCACAAAAATGTTTATTAGATAAGAAGAAAATTCAGGGAGAAGGGTGGGAGCAGCTTGTGCACTTGCTTTAAAAAGAGACACGTTTGGAGGAAAAACATGGCTGAAATGTTTTAAAACAGCCTCTGTTGTAGGATGTTCAGGTATTTTAAAATGCAGTCTTTGTCTCCCTGATTATTAGACTATTCTGGGGGACATCACAGGTTGAGCAGGGAGACTAGTGCTGGAAATTCATACGATGCTTTCTCTTGGGATATACAAGTGCCTGCTTGCACAGACAGTAGGTGTCAGACTCTTTCTGACTTGTGGGGTGAAGCCAAGAGTTGGAAATACCCTCCTTGCTGCAGACCCTGCAGGCGTAAGCCATCTTCCCAACCCTGTGGCGGCATTAACTACGTGAAGTCGAGCATTTAGCTTAGTCCGCCCCGGCAAGGAAGTCAGCAGAGGGCCCTTTCCACATTAGTTACGTGGTGTCTGCGGCCATTTGCTCTGAATTTTTGCCGCTCTGCTGTAGTCGTGATCCTTGCTAATCACAGTGTTCGACAAATAGACAGGTTCGTGTGTTCTTCATCTTCCCGGGTGGGAGAGTATTGATTTGCATGCGTTTGACAGTTGACCCACTGCCTGGGGAGATTCTGAACAAGCACGGGTTGTGTGTGTGAGAGGGAAGAACGGAAGACGCCAGGCACACGTTCCACCAGGATCTCGGCTGCGGGATTTTCCAGAAAATAAGCAGAGTGTTACAGTGGGCTCTCACTCGCCGTGAAATGTTTGCTTGCTTAACAATTTAGTACTGTGTTAGAAGAAAATAGTTGGGGCTGAATAATCCATTCTTTGGTTTGTTTCAGAAACATGTGTGTTTGCATTTCTTGGCCTGTCCATTTTTAGTTTCCCTCACAAGTTTGAAATTTCCTTTGTCATCTGGTGCATAGTAAGTATTTTCCTTGTTTTTTATTTAATTACTTATTTGTAGATCAATAACCACATGTTCTGGATTCACTTATGTAACTGTTAACTGTTCAAGGTCAACAGCTACATAGACACTCTTCTGTTTAAAGTTTCTTTTGTTAAAAAATCACAAACATACAATAACAGGAAAAGGGATGGAATTAAGTGAATGAATATCCCTGGGAATGAATTTTTACTTCTTTTTAAATTTCAAACGGCCTTGAATTTATGGTCTTGTCTAAAAAGTAAAAGTTTATCTGTTTTCTCTGGTGGTAAAAGCAGATCTCAGAATTGGAACACATAATTGATCATAACCATGTAAAAACATCATGCATAGAAACAAAAACCATGTTAAAAGATATAGCTCAATGTTCACAGTGGTTATAGAATTGGGGATGATTTTCTTTTCTGCTTTTTCTGGATAATTTATAACGCATATATTTACTTATTACTGTAATTTTCTTCCAATGTGTCCATTTTGGAACGTGACCTTGGACACTTGTATGAAGTAAAGATTACCAGGCCCTTACCTCCCCGGAGGTTCACCCAGAACAGTCGTCCCAGGTGATTCTTACCATTCAGAAGGTTTGGGAAACTTAGCAGTGGACTTGAGGCGGCGGGAGGAGACAAATTAAAATATACCTTTAAAAAGGGAAAAGAAAAGTTTAATCATTCACAGTAGAATAAAATCTTTTGGAGAATGGAGTGGGGGAGAATAAATGTTTAGCATTTAAAACAAAGGTCCAGCTCCCTCGGGCGTCTGATGGAAGTGACATGAATGGCTTCTAACGTGTGGGCATTTAGCCTGGCGCTCCCAGGCCCGCCTTCCCTTGGTGTGAGCTCACCTCCCATAGGCCCGCCTGCTGATTCATACTGTAATCCCTAATTTCATCTTTGTTGTCCTTTTAGATCCACTGTTAATTTAAGACATGTGAGAACACACCTTGTTGTTGCTGAATTATCATAATTCATCTTCGGTTAGCTTTTATTACCAATGCCACTTAACAAAACCCAGCTGTTGAGAGGCAGGCTTTTTTTTAGCACTTTCACCTACCGTGTGCAAACCAGTGAGGCCTACCTGTTTGGCATGGGGGGAAACTGAGGCACAGAGAAGCTAAAGAACCCTGAGGAAAAATGTTTCTCCTTGCAGCAAGAGCCCTTTGCTTTTGTCACTGTTATCTGTCCTCCGAACTCAGGTTTCAGGACAAAGAGAACAGCAGCAAGAGCCATTTACAGAAAGTCTAGCAGCCTTCAGTGTGGTCGCTGGGTAAAAGGGGCCACATGTGGTCAAACCCGAAACCCAAGTGCGGGAATGAAAGATGAGATTTCAGTGGGTGAAACGAGATGGCTCTCTCGGCCGTGGGCTGCGAGCAAAGGGAAAAAGGGAGGGTGCTCCAGAGGGGGAGCTGGGGCTCCCCCACCGTTGCCGGAGGCTTCCCCGTGCTATTCAGACGGGTGACCTTCCGCTCACTCAGTGGTCAAGGGCACGGGCTGTCGGGGCTGACCAGGTTTGGGACATGGCTCCACAACGTCCTGCCTGGGTCAGCTTGGACCTGTTACTTAACTTCTCTGTCTCCGCTTACTCCTGAAATGGAGACAGTAATACCTGCTTCATAAGCATATTGCAGGGATCTAAACTGAACAAGATAGAATGCATAGAAAATGCTTAGCACAGTGTCTGACATAGAAATGTTACATGATTGGGAGCCATTGTTATTAACTCCGCCATCCGAGGCACACAGTCCAAAGCAGGCTCAGTTTGTGCTTGTTAAAAGAATAAACTTAGAGTCTACCGAATGTACACGTGTGTATCGTATGTATATTATTTTAAGTTAGTTTAGTGAGAACCAAGATGAAAACAAAGAGAGCAAATTAACAGTAGTGCTAGGGATCCACTTAGATAAGATTTAAACCTTATCTAAAGCTGTATTTTGTTAAGACTGACTTTGGAGATGGTTAGGAGCCAAAAGCCATGGCAAGCAACTGACCAGACAGGGTGTGTGTGACCTCCTTCTAGAACATACCTACACATTCCTTTTGCTTGGAGAGCAGCATTTACGAGAAGCATTACGTGGGCCCTTCTCAGTGATGCCTCCTTTCCCTGAGGAGTGGGGCACCCACGGGAGGGTGAGGAGCACCTTGTCTGTCCCTCCAGAGCTAGCCCATTGGGAATGATTAGCGCAGGCCCGTCCCATAGCGGAGCACCTTGGGAGGAGTGAGATTGGCCTCTTGCCATTCAGTTTTGTTCTGCTCTCATAACTAAAGCCGGCTCTGATGCCTTGTTAGTCGTCTCTTTCTGGCTACGGAAACATAACGTACAAAGTGCTATCCTTTCCCAGACTCCTAGACACTAGCGTCTAGAGCAGCACGCCCCAGCTGGGTCTCTGCCTAGCACTGTCATTCATGTCTCTCATGGCCAAGGGGAAGGCTGTGTTTATTACGGGTGTGTCACAAGATCTGTGTTAGCTTCAACAAGCTTGAACTTGGAAGACCAGAGGTTTCTGAGACTTAGTTGGTTGTTATTCACAGGTACTTGTACTGTTTGCCAGAGCGGTGAACATTTTCCCTCTTTCCTACCTCCTGAATTTCTTCCGTGATCATAAAATCACACCGAAGATGATGTTCATCATGTGGTTTAGTGGTAAGTCCAACGCTGAATGAACAGTGGAAGGAAAATACGTCGTATAAAGGCACACGTCGTGTAGAGAGAGCCCTTTGACGATGAGCAGGCCTCAGAAGGCAAAAACCATACGAGCTCCCGCTTAACAAGCACCTACTGTAACCCAGGCCCCGGGCGAGTCCCTTGCAGACAGGACCCCTCACAGCCTCGGTGCCATGAGTAAATGGGTAGAGTGCACATCTCCTCCACACGTGAGGAGGCTCAGGCTCGAGGGCAAAGGCCGTGACTGGAGTCGGGGGACGACAGGAGGCAGAGCCAGTATTTCCTGTCTCTCTGTCCCTGCTCCTCTGGACAGACAGGGCCTCCAGGTGAGATGCGAGGCGCAGCTCTCACCTGCCTGCAAGTAACGAAGGGCTCAAAATAAAAAAGGCCTGTTTAAATTTTTTTGCCAGTACAGGCTGGGTTTGGATATTTTTTTAATTTAGTCACTGAGTTCTGAGAGTCGATTGGAACATTTTAGTTTCTGTGCAAATTCCTCTACCTTTTAAAGGATGGGAATGATTTCCTATTTGGTACCTAATGAACTGGCTCCTTAGGCATCTTTAAATTTGTTTTTGAGCAATATGTCCAGCTCTTTGTACTTTCTTATTTAAATAATATAATTTAAATATTCCACGTGGGTCGGAGTATAGCAACATGCCTTATAAGCTGTTCTCTACTCAACAGCATGATCTATAATTCCTCACAGATTTCTCTCCTCTTTCAAAAGGCCTCGTTTAAAATATTTATGCGTGTCTCTGCGAGGTATGTATGTATGCAGAGCGAGAGAAACTTTTTTCTCAATCTTTCTTGCCAGTGAGAAAAAAGTTTTTGTAAAGTGGTTAGTTGATTTCAAAGAACATCTAAGAGATGTTTTATCAGATATTTTACATGTTATGTGAGCTTTGTGGGAGAGGGGCGCAGGCTAAGAGACCTCTGTGGCACGGGGCATGCTGCTTTAAACAGTGAGGGCTGTTGACCCCAGCGGTTTTCTGAGCCCCTTCCCCACAGATTTTCACCCTCTCTTTTCTGGATCCTCAACCTCTGTCTCTACTGAAGCATCATCATTGAAACTCTTGAACATTCTTCTCTTTGCCTCCAAAAACCCAGCAACTTCAACCCAGATCCCTCCCACACACACACCCCCCCCCCAGCTGCTTCCCGTCTCCCATCGCAGCCAGACCTCTTTAAGCGGGCTGTCCTCACCTGTTTTCTTCACTCTGTCACCCCCTGTTCACAGGGCTGAACTTGGCCTTGCCCAGGTCACCAGCGACCTGCAGCCAGACCTGGTGGGCACTGGGTAGCCCTGGTCCAGCCCAGCTCCATGGCTTTGAGCTCCTTCTTCCCACCGACCTGCTTTCTGCCCGGAGACCCTCTTCCCTGGGCCTCCGGGCCATGCTCCTGGTTGCCCTCTTTTCCCTTTGGGGTCTCCACAGTTTCCCTCTCCTCCTTTATAGACCCCTCAGTATTGGCTTCCTCAGGACTGAGCCGCAGACCTGATGCTGCTCTTGTGTTCCCACAAGCTCGCTCATCCTGCGGCAGTTCCCATACTCCCAGAGCTGTTTGCTCTTAGATCCTGACTCCTGTGTCTAAATCCTCCTTCAGTGCTATGGAGACACTGCGATCTCATTGTCTAGGACTGAACTTACCTTTCTGCCCAACCTGCTTCTTTTCCAGCATCCCCTTTCCATGGAAAACAATAATGTGTATTACAACAAACGTGTGGCTAACTCAGTGTTTGCTGTGTCTACACCTGTCCTGTTCCAAGACATTTTATCCTCAGGCCACCCACCTGGCAGGCCCTGTTTTTAGTCCCGTGTGACAGGTTGAGAGGTTGAGTTGAGTCTCTCGCTTTAACCTGAGAGGCCTGGGGGAAAGCAGGGCATTAGGGGGTAAATCCAGGAGCTAGACTCCAGACCCTGTGCCTAGACCACTCCTAGGACACCCCACCATCGTCCGTGCCCTTCCCTTCCTCGGCCACCCCACCTCCCGCTCGCCCCTGTGGCCTGTTGCTTCCACTCTCCATGTCTCTCTTAATGCCATCCCCCTGCTGTGTCCCCATCTTGGGTCTACACTGCTCCTGTGGTCACACCCCCATTATGCTGTGATGCTCCAGCCTCCGTGTCCGGACCAGATCCTTCACTGTGTGCCCCCCCCCCCATTCTCCCTTCTTCTGGCGCTCACTATCTCACGGGTCCTTGTCTGAGGTCTCCCCTCCCTGGGACCTCCCCTCTCTGGCACCAGGCAAGCCAGGAATTTTCCCAGGAAGTGCTGTTTTCCAGCTCAGTGCAGCCCTTCAGCCCAGCTAGCAGCCTTGCGGGGGACCACACCAGGAAGGAAGAAGGGAAGAGTTCATGAAGCAGTTCCTGGCAGCCTCTGGCCAGCAGCAGAGCAGCCCCGAGCCTGTCAGGAGCTGTGCAAGGGCAGCATCTTCAGAAACCAGGGGCCGCTGGCCAAACTGCCTTTGTGTGGCCCTGGGAGGACATGTCTTTCTCAGTCTCAGTTCCATATCTATCTATCTATCTATCTATCTATCTATCTATCTATGTATCATGAAGAAATGGAGGACCAGCTTTACCGGCTCTCCTGTGAAGGTCCAGCGAGATTGTGTGCGCAGAGCCCTTAGCACAGGGCCTGGCACACACACGGGGAGTGTGAGCCCTAGGCTGGATAATTCTCACGCATGCGCATCTGGGGCTTCGTGGCCCGGACAGGTCACCTCCTGTGAGCTGCTTGGCCACCCTGTGAAGTGAGAGTGGCATGAGCTCAGGTCCTCTCCTCACACCCCTGAGCCTCACGGGAGGACCTCGCGCTCGGCAGTGGGGTGCGTTAGAACGTGCGGCCGGCCTGAAACGGGGCCGTGCCCGGATTGCCAGGGCGCCCGGTCGGTGACGCAGCTCCCTCCTCCCTGTGCGTCTCCTCTGACCCCCTTCCCTGCCCCCAGGCCTGCGGGGGGCCATCCCCTACGCGCTGAGCCTGCACCTGGACCTGGAGCCCATGGAGAAGCGGCAGCTCGTCGGCACCACCACCATCATCATCGTGCTCTTCACCATCCTGCTGCTGGGCGGCAGCACCATGCCCCTCATCCGCCTCATGGACATCGAGGACGCCAAGGCGCGCCGCAGGAACAAGAAGGACGTCAACCTCAGCAAGACGGAGAAGATGGTGAGTGCCGCGTGGGCCGGGGCGGGGGCGGGGGCTTGGTCTCCACTGCAGCTGGGAAAGGGGGAAATGAGACACGATTTGAGGACCTGAGCACCTACGCACGCACGCACGCACGCAGAACCAGAATTCCGAGGGGGAGCCTGGGGGGCCCAGCGTTTTGTGGATTCCCAAGCCCTCCCGGTGATGCTGATGCGGCCGGGGTTTGAGAACCCTCCCCGCCCCTCCCCCCTCCTGCACCCGCACCACCGCCCAGGCCCGCCAGCGGAGGCCACGTGGCTGTGGCTTCAGAGCCACTCCTCCAGCAGAGCAGCAGTTGCTACATTCATACTCTGGTGGCCTTTGGTCATCCCTGCGGAGGGTGGGCCTGTCCTGGGCCTGGGGCCTGGAGCGGTGCTGACCTAGATCCAGTGACCTGACACCGCCTCCCCCTCCAGACCGGCCCTGCCACGCTACTTGTTCTCATTGCCCTCCAGTTCCCACCAGGACCGTTCCCCGCCCCCCACGCTGACCAGGAGACGCCGGCCCAGGGCAGAACCACAGCTGGTGCAGCTATGGGCAGAAATGATAAAAGAGCCTCCCTTGTTCCGTTTTCTGGGAATGAAATAACCTAGGTGGCAGTTCCCAGTCCTGCCCGCACATTAGAATCACCCTGGAAAGCTTACAGACCAAACCCCAGCCCACACATAAATTCTGGTTTATTCATAATTCTGGTTCATCCCTGGGTATCCATCGTGTTTTCACAAACCTTCCCGCCTCCCCGTGGGCTCCCAGGAGGCGCTTTGCTGGCCACAGACACCCCGCACTGATGCGAAAGCACAGTTAGGGCTGGAGACGCTGGTGGCCGGAAGTGAAGGGCTGCTGGATGGGCCGGGTGGTGTGGGGCCCCCCAGGAAGACACCCGCTGATGACCCTCAGACTCCCTCCCCTCCCCCCGCAGGGCAATACCATCGAGTCGGAGCACTTGTCAGAGCTCACAGAGGAGGAGTATGAAGCCCACTACATCAGGCGGCAGGACCTCAAAGGCTTCGTGTGGCTGGACGCCAAGTACCTGAACCCCTTTTTCACGCGGCGGCTAACTCAGGAGGTGGGACACTGGCCCGCGCCCCCCAGCTGAGGCTCCCTCCCCTTCCTCCCTCAGGACCTGCCGTGGCCAGGAGCGGGTGGGCAGCGGGGAGCCGGCCGGGCCAGCTCCCCCCTACTCGGCCCTCTCCCCAGGCCGGCAGCTGGATGCGCTGTGGAACTCAGCATCTGCTGTTTTTCCTTCACTGCCATTTTTAGCGCTAGTTTAATAATAGACTCGTCAACAGTTTGGTTTTCCTGGATGATAGACTCAGGACATTGATCGGCTACTGAGTCTGAGCTGAAAATTTCAAACATGCGGGGCCTCAGGCATTGGCTTAGGGCTCTTGTTCCATCCCCCTGGGCACAGCTGTCCTCTGGGTGACAGTGACACAGTCTCCTGGGGACCAGCCTGGGCCTGCTTTGCCGAAACTGCCATCCGGCCCCACCTTGTTCCTGAGCCATTTTCCCTCGCCGGCGGTCATGATCGCCGTCAGCGTGGGAGCTCTTGCCGAGCCGGGTGTTGTGCCAGATGTTAATCATTGTAGCTGCGTTTCATCCTCCCGACATCTTGTGTCGTGGCTGCAGCTGCTCTTTGACCAGACACTGGGGAGACTGAGGCCTAGAGAGGTGAACTAACCACCCGGGGTCACACAGCTAATACATGGCAGGGGTGGAAGCAGAGCCCAAGCGTGTCTGATTCCAGAAGCCACGTTTTTTAACATCACGCCATCCTGCCGCCTACTCCGGCTTCTGAGTGACACCCCCTGTTAATCTTACCCCTACAGAGAAAAATCCCAGCCTCAGTTAGTCAGTTAAGACTTTGAAATTGCCCGTGGCCGTGTACCCTGCCTCCCTGAGGTATAAAGCAGCCCCCCCCCCGCCCCGCCTTCCTCAGCCCTAACCCTGACCTGACCCAGACCCACTGATGAGGGCTTGGCTGTGTCTTCTGCCCCAGGACCTCCACCACGGACGTATCCAGATGAAAACCCTCACCAACAAGTGGTACGAGGAGGTGCGCCAGGGCCCCTCTGGCTCTGAAGACGACGAGCAGGAGCTGCTGTGATGGAGCAGGGCGCCCGGTCGGGCCCCCCCACGGCTCCCGGGACAGACACGCCGCGAAGGCCCCCGGTGCTGCTTGCATCGGGCGGCCTCCTCGGGGCAGATGGAGGCGGGGTGAGGCAAAGGCCACGGTCCTCTTAAACCCGGCGTCCCCGGCCCTTGGAGCCAGCTGTCTGCTTCGGAAACAGTCATCCCCCCAGGCCTCACTGAGCCGGACCTCTGCTCGCCGTGTTGCTTCTCAGCTCGCAGATCAGAGGGACCATGTGTCCAGGTAAATTCTCCTCTTCTGCACCCAGGGCGAGTAGTCCTCTGCCGAGCTGCGGCGCGTGAGGAGAGAAATGGCGCTGCGGAGCCCGGCCGTGACCGGGGCGGCCAGGGGAGCGCCGGCTCGCAGCTTCCGCCGTTCCCAGCCACGGCCTTCATCCCGGGAGCACCTGCTGAGGCCGGGATGGGTGTCTGTTCTAGCGGGGCGAGGAGCCAGCCGTTTCCCCTTGGTCATCGAGGTGCCTCCGGCCTCAGCAGCAGCAATTCTGACCTAAGTGCTGGGCTCCGAAATCTGGAAAATGTCACACTCCCCTCCGTGATGTTGCTTGCACTCCTTGAGAAAGAAAAACCGAGTGACAAACTTCGTTACCTCTGGCCCCTCGCGGGCTGTCTCCCTGTGTGGCAGGCGGTAGCTGCCCTTCTCTGGGAATACGGTGAATGTTCACGCCGGTATGGAGCAGGGGCACATGGGCCCTTCTCTAAAGCCCCATTGGAAGCTTGGGTTTTGGGGTGAGGAAGCCTAGTCTGTGGGGTCAGAGCGCCCTCTGGAGGGAGAGGCTAGCGTTACAGGGCTTGTGCAGGCCGGCATCTGCTGTCTTCTAATGGAGTTTAAATTCATGCACTTTTACGAAGTAGTGAGAGCCTAGCAGTTACCTCCCTCACTCGGTGGACCTTATTGTCCATAGGCCCCATTTCCTGGGCTCCACGCAGTCTGCCCACCGTTTACCTGCTGCCACCTTCCTTCCCTCTCCCAGTTCTTTTCCATCTTGGGTCCCAGCTCGCCCAAGAACTGGAGCAGGGGCCAGAGCGGCAGCCCCCTGTGCTCCTCCCTGCTACCCCCACCCAGGACTTGCCCACGTGCACACCCCCTGCCCTGTCCCCGTGGTCCCGGCCCCTGGGCCGTCTAGCAGGGGGAGCTGCCCATCATGTCCAGATGAAGTGGTCACTGACTTTCACATCCGCGCCTCACACCTGCTAGCCTTCACCCACGTGTGGGCCAGTGGCAGATCCCCTGTGTGGCTCAGGGTCCCTGCCTTGGGACTCGGCACCCTCTGGCATGGTTTACTTCATCATGTGCGGTCCTTGGTTCTCTGTGGGGACACCGTGGGCCAGCACGGACCCTGGGCTGGCAGCACGTATGTTTCCATCTCTTCTGCCTCAGGCGGCAGGGCTCTGGACGTCAGCAAGGACTGAACTCTCCAGGTCTCTGCTGCCCAGCCCACCAGGCCAGGCCCCTGCCCAGACCCCTTCCCCTTTCCCGAAAGAGTGAGGCCTGTCAGGCTGGAAGCATATGGTTTCCTTTTTATGCATGAAAAGTAAATCTGTACTTGATAGGATTAAAATATGGCCATTTCTCTTTTTGTAACCTCCTACTTTAACCCCTTAATTTAAGCCAAACAGGAGCATTCTACTCCACCTCATACCTTCACTGGAGGAGTAATGCCATGCGTAATTCTGGCCTCCATCATGTCCTACTTGCTTTTAGAGGAAAAGTAAAAGAAGAGGTCAAAGAGGGAGGGGACCTTGTCCACCCCTGGAGGGAGGTGGGCAGGGATCCCCGACTAGAGTGTTCTCTCATTCCCAAACCCGCAAGTAATCTTTCTTCCTTGAAATTCATGGTGTGATCTCAGAAGTGCAACTTGCATTGCAAACTCAATAGTTTACCAGAAAATTTAGTGGGGAGGGGGCTGTGAGTTCATAGAAAATAGCAGTGAAAACAGGATCTCCTCGATTCAGACTGCCCCTTGTCACCAGGTCCCATCTGGCCTCCCACTTTTAGCTGAGACCTGAAAACGACACTGAAGTAGAGAAGGGTCCCCAGGGTGGAAAGTCCCCAGGGCCTGGCTCAGTGGGCAGGGGGCACCTTTCCTGGCAGTTACCAGCACCAGCTTGGGTCTCCTGTGCTGGGTCTTCTGCCCCCCGCTGGCTAAGGGAGGTTTGGCAGGCTGGAGAGCATTCCCGGGAGGACAGGTGTGCCCTGTGTATCTCAGGTCAGTCCCTTTGCCTTTGCCACACGCACAGCTCATGGAGATGGGTTTTCCTGGTGGATTTTTAAAAGTGTCTTTGCCTGAGAATCAGAAATGTGCTGTTGGCTACCTTTAGCATACCTAATAATTCTATTGGGGGCAATAAATGCCTAGTCGATTAAAAAAAATATCCAGCATAACTCCAATTTCCCACAAATTTACTTCGTTCTGGGTCTAAGCCGTGGGACAGGGAAGCCACAGCACATAGACAAGGTCACACTTTAGGGTGAGGTGAAGGCTGTAAAGTCAGTGAGGGCCTCTGGGGAAGCTGGCCAGTCACCTAGTTAGCCAGTGAACTAGAAGACGTGCTTGCCTTGGGGAGCCATGTGGCAGCAAGCACCCCTCCCCATCCAAAAGCGCCCCCCCCTCCACAGCAGGCCTAGCGATTTTGAACTCTTGAAATAAGTCACATGGCCTGTCGTTGTAGGACTCCTGGGAACAACCGTACCCCAAAGCTTGTGGTATAGGTGTTACAGGGAAAGGAGGTGGCTTGCCCTAGGTCCCCCAGAGATCACGTTTTGGGCTAGGCTAAGCCAGGGCCAGGCAGGAGGAAGGTGGCTCAGTTCCACAGTGTGGTGCTCACTCAGCCCAGCAGCAGAAGCACAAACCTCCCGCACCCAGGCCAGCTACCTCTCTTCACAGTGGAAATGCTGGCCAGGCCTTGGTTGACATAAGGCCAAGGGGCAGGGCCTGGCCCATAATGTTGGTGATCCCAGAGGACCCTAAGTCAGCCTAGGGGGGGTCCTGGTTTGCCTGCAGATTCCTTTGTGTGCCATGGAATGTGGAGAGATTCGTGAGTGGGGCTCCTCCTGCCCTTGGAACCTATGTCAGAGCTACAGACTTGGCCTCTGGCCTCGGGGGGTCTCGGTTCCACATTCCCACAGGGGCCTGCACATTTGGCAGAGTCCTCAGCGGGGTGGCCACAGCCGGGATCCCACTTCTGCTTTGGTGGGGAGACTGAGCGTGGGGCAGGGTGGCGGCCAGCTTCTCCTCGTCCGAGTTACGGATGTCAAAGGCGCAGGCCTTAGAACTGGTCCCTGATTCAAGTACAAGGAGGAATCAGCATCAATGATCTGCCATTAATTAGGACTTTAAATGCAAAAAAGAGAGAGAGAAAAAAGGCACCCTGACCCTCCCCTATTCCCTCCAGAACACGTACCCCTGTTTCTCCTGCTGGTTGACGTGTAGGAAACCAAATCTGAACCGTTCCCGAAACAGCAGCCAGAATCATTAAGAAGCTGCTGTACCAGGAACTCCGTCTCCAAAGCCCTAGGCGATACGTCTGAAATGCAAACACCCCTGTGAGAGGAAAGCCTTAAACCGAGCCAAGTAGCCACCCTGCCTTCCGTTTGGGTTCCTGCGATTTCTCACGCAGATGGAGTCAGACATTCAAGAGCTTCTGTTGCTGTTGGCCACGTGACAGAAGAAGGATGACTCTATGTTTCCCCTGGGCCGTCCCATCCCACTGCCCACCCCATTTTTTCACTTTCCCGCCCCAGGCAACGTGGTCCCGGAGGGAGAAAACGTACTTGGCCTCTCTCACCCGCGAGTCGGTCTCCCAGGCGGCTCTGCGCGGACGGACGGGCCCGACGTGGGGTGAGAGCACCACGTGCCCTCAGGAGCAGCTGCAGGAGCCTGGGCCGCGTGACCGGACGGGGGACGTGCAGACGGTTGCTCAGGAGGGAAAGGTCACCCGTCACCTTCGCGGGCCTGTGCTCCCAGGAGCCTGGCAGCCACGTCAGCACGTTCTTGGCGCTCCCTTCTCGAAGCCCCGGCCCTGCTCTGAGGAGCCTTCCCGCTACAGGCCCGGGAGGGCTTGTCACTCGCTTCGGGGCTTTGAGGTTGGTGGCTCACCCGAGGCTTTAATGTTTTCTCCAGCACAGCCTGTGCCAAGCTCGAGTTGTTCTCAAGGTTAATCAGAAGTTTGAATTCTTTTGAGTAACTTTCTTTGTAAAAACGAAGGAATGTTTACAGTGCTGCTTTTTTATTTGTTTTGAGACCTTGGCGAAGGTCAGGCTTATCCTTCGTCCTACCCCATGCCACGTAAGTCGTAAGAGGTATCTGTCAGGTCCTGGTTCCTGAGAAAGGATTTGCTGCTCCTGTCGAGATTGGGGAGGGGTGGGGAAGGTCAGAGATGGGGGCGCCTGTAGCTGCTCTGCCGGAGCCCCTGCTTCACCTCACTGGACTCTTTAAAGAATTCAGAAGCGGATGGCAAACAGTAATGTCACTGGATACTTATTTAGAAATAAAAACGAACGCTGCTGAATCAGAGCCAGTTTCTGTGTTCGTGTTCAGGTGGCTTCGCAAACACATGGGACTCAGCTGTGTCACCACCTAGCAAACTCGGGGGCCAGCAGCAGACGTGTCGCAGACCCGGGCCTGATTCCTGCCCCCGGCCCTTAGCGAGGACCCCGGAGGCCTAGCCTCCCGCCGGCCCACGGCTGCTCCTCCCCGCGGGGGCTAGGGACCCATCCTCCCCAGGGCTCCCTGGGCTGCCGGTCTCCTGGCGCCTGGGACAGCAGATCAGCCCCCGCGGGCCTCTGCCGGGCGGTGAAACCAGGAACACGCGGGTCCGTCCTCCAGGGTCTCGATCCACACACACAGCTGGAGGAGGCTCTGTGGAAGGTGGTGGCGTTAACCTGTGGGAAGCCTGGAGCTTCCGTTTGTTTTTACCCCCCCACCCTTCCAAAAGGCCTCCAAAGCTGCTTATGGCAACAGGCGCAGACACAAACCATGTAGTAGTGAAAGCAGGCGGGATGGCCTGTCCTGATCCCAGGCACTTCACCAGAGAGTCAAGAATGCTTTTGAACATCTTCAAGTAGTTGAAAAAAAATTCACAAGAATATTTCATGACATGAAAATGATAGGAAATTCAAGTTTCAATACCCATACAATAAAGCTTTGCATTTTTTAGTTAAAAATTCATGGGCTGGGGGATGCCTGGGAGGCTCAGTCGGTTGAGCATCCAACCTCGGCTCAGGTCATGACCTCGCAGTTCGTGGGTTTGAGCCCCGTGTCAGGCTCCGTGCTGACAGCTCAGAGCCTGGAGCCTCCTTTGGATTCTGTGTCTCCCTCTCTCTCTGCCCCTTCCCCCCGCTTGCACTCTGTCTCTCTCTCTTTCTCGCTCAAAAATAAATAAGCATTAAAAAATTTTTTTTCATGGGGGTGCCTGGGTGGCTCAGTCAGTTTAAGCGTCTGACTTCAGCTCAGGTCATACCTTGTAGTTAATGGGTTCGAGCCCTGCATTGGGCTCTGCTGACAGCTCGGAGCCTGGAGCCTGCTTCAGATTCTGTGCCTCCCTCTCTCTCTGCCTCTCTCCCACTCACACTCTGGCTCTCGTTCTTTCAAGAATAAGTCAATATAAAAAAAATTCATGGAGGGGCACCTGGCTGGCTCAGTCGGTAGGTAGAGCACGCGACTCTGGATCTCAGGACCATGAGTTCAGGCCCCACGATGGGCATAAAATTCAGTTTTTAAAAAATTATGGAAATTTTTTCTCTCTCGTTACATAAGTACTGACGTTAACTTTTTTTTTTTTTTTTTTGGCCTCTTGGCTCCCAAAGCTGAAGATATTCACTTCCCAGCCATTTACAGAAAAGCCTGCCCTAGAGAAATTCTTACACACTCTTGCCCCGGGAGACACCTGTAAGAATATTTGCAATAGCACACGATTAGAAACAAGCTAAATGTTTCTCTCCAGGATAAGCTGTGGCAGTCACGCAAGGTATTCTGTGCAGCGGTGAAAAAGGATGGATGAACAAGTGAAACTAGCATGAACATATCAGCACAGATAAATCTCAGAACAGTGAGAGGAGGGGACAGCAAGCTGCTGGCGAGCACGGTATGACGAGCACGTATAAAACCACACGAAACGATGTGACATGAGGTGCTTAAGGATGTGGACAAGTGTGGTGAAAGTGTAAAGGCTGGGAAGGTTGACACTGGGAGCAGGGGCTCATCTGGGGCAGGGAAGGGAAGGTACAGAACTGCATTTGAACCGCATTCCCCCCACTCCGGCTTCACCTATCTCTGATGTCTCATTTACTAACGGAACCATGGGCAGCCAGGAGTGAACCCTACCTGTGAAGTTGCAAACCAGAGCCTCTGTCATGCCCCACTCAGTAGAGGGGAGGGGTGTGTAACTGTGACTCGCTCCAAGGGGCCACCCCACGCCATGACTCCCTCCTCTCAGTCAACATTAGGTCTCGTCATAGGTGGCGAAATTAAAATCCGTGATGGCTTTCCTGGAGTCCCTGAGAACCAGGATTCTTAGCATGGGAAAAACAGACTGATGAGGTTAAGTAAAAATCCTATAGTCCTGACTTTTAATTTTTTTTTTTTTTTTTCGACGTTTATTTATTTTTGGGACAGAGAGACAGAGCATGAACGGGGGAGGGGCAGAGAGAGAGAGGGAGACACAGAATCAGAAACAGGCTCCAGGCTCTGAGCCATCAGCCCAGAGCCTGACGCGGGGCTTGAACTCACGGACCGCGAGATCGTGACCTGGCTGAAGTCGGACGCTTAACCGACTGCGCCACCCAGGCGCCCCTGACTTTTAATTTAAAGTAGAAGTGTGATCTTATGACATATTTTGTTCTGGAAAGAACGTAAACTCCGCTCATAAAAAAGACCAAGAAGCAATGACTAGCCCAGTGGCAGTGAGCATCCCTAGCTCTCAGACCGTGGTCTCCAAATGTCACTTCACAGTGACAGGACCCCTCTCTGGAGAAACGTGATTCCAGGACCTGGGGAGGAAATGTGCAAGATGAACTTGGAGCACCCTGTCCTACCAGAGAGTGGAAGCAATCAAAGGTTTCAGGGTCAAGTCAAAAGGATTCAGGAAGGACTGGAAGAGGTCCCTACTGGCCAAACCCAGGCATCTGAGCACCAATAACAATAATGTATAGGACTGATATTTAAAACATACTGAAATCAGTGAGTTCATACTTTAAAAAAATCAGTCGCTGTTGGGGGATTCTAAGGCATCAGCTCATTAAGTAAAAATAAGGCAAAGAGGGGCACTTGGCTGGCCCATGACTTGACGTTTGATCTCAGGGTCATCACTTGAAGCTCCACGCTGGGCCTTAAGCTTACTAAAAAAATGGTAATAATTGGGGCGCCTGGGTGGCTCAGTCGGTTGAGCATCCGACTTCGGCTAAGGTCATGATCTCGTGGTCTGTGGGTTTGAGCCCCGCGTCGGGCTCTGTGCTGACAGCTCGGAGCCTGGAGCCTGTTTCAGATTCTGTGTCTCCCTCTTCCTCTGACCCTCCCCTGTTCATGCTCTCTCTCTCTCTGTCTCAAGAATAAATAAATGTTAAAAAAAAATGGTAATAAAGGCAAATAATTGAGCGTTGATCTCGCTTAAACTAGACTACTGGTAGTCAAATACTGGCTGAAAGAAGTTTCATTTTCTTTTTAAAAAAATAATTATAAATTTACAGGAAGTTGCGAAACAATAATACTAAAAGGTCCCAGTACCCTGCACCCAGTTTCCTCAGTGGTGACATCTTGCACAACTACAGAACAGTATCACAACGAGAAAACTAACATTGGAACAAGCCACACATCTCATTCACATTGTACCAGTTTTACATGCACTAGTGCGAGAGTGTGTGTATTTAGTTCTATACAATTTTATCACATATGTAGATTCACAGCACCACAAGGAAGTTTCTTTTTATAGAAGTATCCCAGTTGCCAAACAAAGAAGGGATACTAGCATGGGAATATCTACATTTTGCAACTTCCAATGAAATGACTGGTCTAAGGACTAAAACAGTCCTAATGGCTGTTACTCTCCCAAAGGGAGAGAATTCAACATCATGTGCCTCCTGATGAAAGAATACAACATCCCCAAAACTCACACCAAATCTGAGCAAGCCTCAAAAGTCAACTACCATGAGATATGCCACATTAATAGAATGGAAGACAAAAAAAGTCACCTCAGTCGATGCAGAGAAAAAGCATTTAACAAAATTCAAAACACTTTCATGATAAAAATACTCCACAAAGTAGGAATAGTAAGAAATTGCCTCAACATAATAAAGGCTACATATGAAAACCTATGTGTCTGGGTCGCCTGGGTGGTTCAGTCGGTTCAGCATCCGACTTTAGCTCAGGTCATGATCTCACAGTTTGTGAGTTCGAGCCCTGCTTCGGGCTCTGTGCTGACTGCTCAGAGTCTGGAGCCTGCTTCAGGTTCTGTGTCTCCCTTTCTCTCTGCCCCTCCCCTGCTCGCACTCTCTCTCTCTCAAATATAAACATTAAAAAATTGTTTTAATTAAAAAAAAAAGAAAACCTATGTGTCCCAGTGAACATCATACCCAATGGTAACAGACAGAAAGCTTTTCCTCTAATATCAGGAACAAGACAAGGATGCCTACTCTTGCCACTTGAGTTCAACACAGTGCTGGAAGTCAGCCAGAGCAGTTAGGTAAGAAAAAGAAATAAAAGGCATCCCAATTGGAAAGAAACAAATAAAATTGCATCTATTCTCAGATAACAAGATCTTCTATGTAGAAAACCCTAAAGATTTCACACACACACACACACACACACACACACACACACACACACACACGAAACCTGTTAGAATAAATGAATTCAACCAAGTTGCAGGATACAAAACTAGCACATAAAAAAAAAAATCAGTTGCCTTCTATACATACACAATGAGAAATCTGAAAATGAAATTATAAAAACAATCCCATTCACAGCATCAAAAATAATACAATCATTAGGAATAAACTCAAGCAAGGAAGTGAAAGATTTGTACCTGAAAACTATAAAACGTTACTGGAAGGAATTAAAGAAGACACAAATAAATGGAAAGATATTTTGTGTTCATGGGTTGGAAGACTTCATATTATAACAGTGTCCATACTACCCAAAGCAACCTACTGGTTCCATGCAATCAATCCCTGTCAAAATCCCAATGGCATTTTTGCAGAGCTGGAAAAAAATGGTCCTAAAATTTATACTGGATCTTGGGAATGCAAGCTGGTGCAGCCACTCTGGAAAACAGTGTGGAGGTTCTCAAAAAACTAAAAACAGAACTACCCTACGACCCAGCAATTGCACTACTAGGCATTTATCCAAGGGATACAGGTGTGCTGTTTTGAAAGGAAACATGCACCCCAATGTTTATAGCAGCACTTTCAGCAATAACCAAATTATGGAAAGAGCCCAAATGGCCATCGATGGACGAATGGATAAAGAAGATGTGGTGTGTATATATATATATATACACACACACACACACACACACACACACACACACACACATATACAATGGAGTATTACTCAGTAAAAAAAAATGAAATCTTTTGCAACTACATGGATGGAACTAGAGGTATGCTAAGTGAAATTAGAGAAAGACAAATATCATATGACTTCACTCATACGAGGACTTTAAGACACAGAACAGATGAACATAAGGGAAGGGAAGCAAAAATAATATAAAAACGGAGGGGAACAAAACATGAGACTCTTAAATATGGAGAACAAACAGAGGGTTACTGGAGGGGTTATGGGAGAGGGGATGGGCTAAATGGGTGAGGGGCACTAAGGAATCTACTCCTGAAATCACTGTTGCACTATATGCTAACTAACTTGGATGTAAATTTTAAAAAATAATAAAATTTAAAAAGAAAAAGCTGGTGGGGGGAGGGGAACTCCTCCTCTTCCCTGAGAAATTGCTTTTCACAACTTGTCACAGGCTTGTCACAGTATGACCACAGAGCTGATATGAAGATGTTGGAAGAAAATGAAATATTATTTATCTGTATTGTGAGCTGGAGAAGAAAGTAGAGAGTGGGGCCATCATGCACCAACCAGATCGTCCGTGATTCTCCCAGAGTAGCAGCTGGGTCTGGGACCACTGGCCTTCTTGGACTCTCAGACCATAGGTCAGGGAACATTTTCTATAAAGGGACTGATAACAAATATTTCCAGCTTTGAGGGCCACACAACTGTTCAACTCTGCCTCTGTAACCTGAAAGCAGCCACAGATATGAGCATGGCTAGGTTCCAACAAAGCTTTATTTATGGACATTGAAACTTGAACTTCATGTAATTTCCACATGTCACGAAATATTGTTCTTCTTTTGCTTTTTTTCCCACAGTTTAAAAAGGCAAAAAAAAAAAAAAATTATACTGGATCTCAAGGGGGTACCCTGAATAGTTGAAACAGTCTTCCTGATTTCAAAACATATTATATACAAAGCTACAGTAATCAAAATACTGTAGTACTGGGGGGCGCCTGGGGGGCTCAGTTCGGTTAAGTGTCTGACCTCGGCTCAGGTCATGATCTCATGGTTCGTGAGTTCAAGACCCGCATCGGGCTCTGTGCTGACAGCTCAGAGCCTGGAGCCTGCTTCGGATTCTGTGTCTCCTTCTCTCTCTGCCCCTCCCCCGTTCATACTCTGTCTCTGTCTCTCAAAAATAAATAAACACTGAAAAAATAAAAAAAAAAAAAACCTGTAGTACTGGCATAAAGATAGACTTAAAGACCAATGGAACAGAATAGAGCCCAATAAACCCTCGCATATATGATCAAATGAGCTTCAACAAGGGTACCAAGAACATACAATAGGGCAAGGACAGTCTCAACAAATGGTGGTGGGGAAACTGGAGATCCAAACGCAAAAGACTGAAGTTAGACCTTACCTTACGCCACATATAAAACTTAAAACGGATTAAAGGCCTAAATGTGAGATCTAAAACTATAAAACTCCTAGAAGAAAACACAGCGAGAAGTTTCGTGACAGTGAATCTGGCAATGATTTCCTGGATGTGACACCAAAAGCACGGGTAACAGAAGCAAAAGTACACAAATGGGACCACAGCAAACGAAGACTGCGCTTCAAAGGGAAGCCGCCTCTGCCGCTCAGGCACCCTCGCCCACACTCCTCGCCCCGGCACCTGCCTCGGCCTCGGTAAGGGGCTCCCCACAGTCAGCTGAAGGCTGCCCCAGAGAGTCCTAAACGCGATTGTCCAGACACTGGACTTCTCAGAAACAAGGCGTTCTCCTATGAGGGAATTTCAGTTTCTCTTTCCTTCTCGGCACAAGTCCAGGGAAGGGACTCATCGGATGCCTTTTCTCTACAGCTCAGGCGGCCTCGCCCACACCCACGTGCTCACCTGCTTCAGCGACTGGCTCCGCCTACTTAGGCCTTTTCAGGCCCAGTGGAGATTCCAATTTCCACTTGCCTTTTCACTTTACATACATCAGCTGGGATTGCCCAGCGATTCTGGCTAAAAGCGGAGCCATGCGGCCGGGGAAGCAGTCGAGATCGGGCCATGGCTCCAGCTTGGGTTGTGGTGCTGGTGACCGCGGTGCTGGGCTTGACCAGCGCGGGCCCTGTCCCCACTTCCAGGCCCCCCCCAACCAGGAGGGGCTGCCACGTGGGCAAGTTCCCATCTCTGTCGCCGAGGGAGCTAGAAGCCTTCAAGAAGGCCAGGGATGCCTTAGAAGAGTCACTCCCGCTGAAGAACTGGAGCTGTGGCTCTCGCCTCTTCCCCAGGACCAGGGACCTGATTCGACTGCAGGCCTGGGAGCGCCCTGCGGCCTTGGAGGCTGAACTAGACTTGACGCTGAAGGTCCTGGGGAACATGACCGACTCATCCCTGGGCGTCGTCCTGGACCAGCCCCTTCGTGTGCTGCGCCACATCCACTCCGAGCTCCAGGCCTGTGTCCGGGCTCAGCCCACGGCAGGACCCAGACCCCGCGGCCGCCTGCACCACTGGCTGCACCGGCTCCAGAGGGCCCCAGAGGAGTCTCAGGGATGCCTCGAGGCCTCCGTCACGTTCAACCTCTTCCGCCTCCTCACGCGGGACCTGAAGTGTGTCACCGGTGGAGACCTGTGCGTCTGAAAACCTGGACCCGACCCCAGCCCGTCCGGGACCCAGAACTTCTGTATGCACCAGGCCTCATCCTTCCTTAAGTTATTTCCTTTCAATCCCTTATTTATGGACCTGCAGCCCCGCTCCATAGCCATAAGAAATGTTTATTTTTCTACTTTTGTGCAATGTGCAGCAAATAAACAGTAAGGAAGAGAGAAAAAAAAGAGCCAACTACTCTGGAGATGGAGAGAACAGAGGAACATGTTAAACAACAGTGGGAGCTGCAATCGGCAAAGTGCAGACTCTAGCGAACTCTAAAGGACTAAAAATCCAGCTTGACAAAAACATTTCAAGGAAAAAAAAGAGAAAGATAGGGTCCCTATACTCTACAGGAACAGCTTTGAGGGTAACGGTGATTTAAAGGTCTATCCACGAAATGCAATGTGGAGACCTTATTTGAGCCCTGATACAAACTGTTTTTAAAATATGAATTTAGGGGCACCTGGGTGGCTCAGTCGGTCAAGCGTCCAACTTCGGCTCAGGTCATGATCTTGCAGTTCGTGAGTTCGAGCCCCGCGTCGGGCTCTGTGCTGACAGCTCGGAGCCTGGAGCCTGCTTCGGATTCTGGGTCTCCCTCTCTCTGCCCCTTCCCCGTTCATGCTCCGTCTCTCTCTGTCTCTCAAAGATGAATAAACGTTAAAAAACAATTTTTTTAATATGAATTTATACAACTGGACATCAGAACATTGACTGCCTATCTATCGCTATTAAAGAATTATAAAAATTTAGATGTGATAATGGTATGGTGTTTTAAAAGTCCCTTGTCTTTTAGAGACACATACTGAAATATTCCACTGAAGCAGATGTCTGGAATTTGCTTCAAAGGAATTTAGGAGGGAAGTGGATGGACAGGTAAAAAGGAAACCAGGTTGGCCACAAGTTGGTAGCTGTTAAATCATGGAAGCTGGGTTCATTTGTACCTCTTTTGTAAATAAGATGGTTTCTTAAATGAGAATATGGGCCGGGGGAGGGGGGTGGCGTTTAAGCAAGATAATGGCTCATTCCTCTCTTACATAAAAACTCTGGAGGTAGGCAGGGCAGGCTGGCTATGACGGCGGCTTCTTAAGCATCAGGGACCCAGCCGCTCCCAACCGCCCCTCCCTCATCACTTGGCTTCCGCCTCAGAGTCTCACTGGGCCGCTCCATTCCAACCAGGAAGGAGGCTCGGGTGGGAAGAAGAAAAGATCCTTCAAAGACATGTCTGAGAAGCCACACGAACCACTTCTCCGTCCCACTGCCCAGACACGGCCACATGACCACGCCTGGCTGCAGGAGCGGCTGGGGAAGGCAGTCTTTACTCTGGATGGCCATGTGTCTAAAAATCGGGGCTTCTATTACCAAGGGAGAAAGGGTGAGAGGAGACGGGGGTTCAACTCAAAGCGTCTGCCACAGCTCTTCTCTCTCTCTCTGAGACTGGTAATCGGGCGGGCGGGGTGCCACAGATCGGTGCTCGAAGCGGGCAGCAGGGCTACTGGGCAGCTGGCGGGCACGATGATGTTAAACATGCTTGTCGTTTACATACACAGATTAAGCAATCTGCTCTGAAGCCACGACTCTGCTCCGGGCGCAGCAGCGAGTGTCTGGCTTCCTCCGCTCTCCCAGGCTAGGTGCGCATCTCTAGGAAGCCGCTCTTCCTGGCGGTGCCATTTCCTGGGCTGCAGCTAAAACCCAACCCAGCTCTTGCGCCTCGGTCTGGCCCGAGGCCTGGATTATTTGTTCACCGGCGCACGAAATGGAGAAACCTGCTATTGTCTGACCGCTGAGGGGCCTTGTAGGGGCCGACCCGGCAGTGGTCACCGTCATGCAGAGACCCTGCTGCTACCAAAAGCCAGGATGTCCCAGGGCGCCTGGGTGGCTCAGTCGGCTAAGCGTCCAACTTCGTCTCAGGTCATAATCTCACGGTTCGTGGGTTCGAGCCCTGCGTCGGGCTCTGTGCTGACAGCTCAGAGCCTGGAACCTGCTTTGGATTCTGTGTCTCCCTCTCTCTCTGCCCCTCCCCCCCCTCAAAAATAAATAAACATTAAAAAAAAAAATTTAAGAAGCCAGGATGTCCCAAATCACAGCTGCTCTTCTACCACCCTCAAGATCTTTGCCATGTATCTTGCAAACCCTCCTTTTGAAAAACACTTAAGGGGCGCCTGGGTGGCGCAGTCGGTTAAGCGTCCGACTTCAGCCAGGTCACGATCTCGCGGTCCGTGAGTTCGAGCCCCGCGTCAGGCTCTGGGCTGATGGCTCGGAGCCTGGAGCCTGTTTCTGATTCTGTGTCTCCCTCTCTCTCTGCCCCTACCCCATTCGTGCTCTGTCTCTCTCTGTCCCAAAAATAAATAAAAAACGTGGAAAAAAAATTTAAAAAAAAAAAAGAAAAAAGAAAAACACTTAAGTTGATTTTTAAAGTGATCTCTTGTCATTGCTGTAGATGGAAAAGCAGTACTGCCTGCTCCAGACAGAAGGTAACGGGACACCTAGCTAAGACTCTGCCTAAGGCTCCGAGCCTAACACCTGCTTCCTCTTTGGTAAAGACAAGCTAGCATTAAATGGACTTTCTCCTTAAGGCATTTAAACGGATTGAAAGAAAAACGTAATCAATTTTTTTCATAATGTCCTTCAATGTTATTTAATGCCTGTCAGTCACCACCAACAATCATTTCTCCTGGAGTATGTAGTCCTACTCCTAAGAAACATGGCTGAACTTGGCACACCTCAGTTTCCCCACCTTACAGGTGGGGATCGTAACACTACCTAGTTTACAGGATGACGGAGACTATTCTGTGGAATCACGCATGTGAAGAGTCAGCATGCAAAGTACCTGGCTCACAGAGTAAGCACTCGAAAGCGGGGCTCTCATCAAGTTATCAGTTTTGTGGGAGAGAAAATGAGAGTCCTGTCATCAGAGGATACAGCTTGAGCAAAACAAACAAACCATCCAAGCAGCCCAAACTTCAAAAGCAGCAGGGAGGGAGGGACATAAAACTCCAAACACTTTAATAATGGAAGACACTTTATTATTTTTTTGAGTCATCTCTCAACATTTCAACTCTTGATAGAAATCAATCGCAAAACATCTGTCTTTTTAAATTAGCATGTATTTACCCATCTCAATCACAGCAACCTCATACAGTAAGGTACACGCCAAGGACACGGTCAGAGATCTCCTATTCCAGTCTATAAACACGGTATCTCCATGATGACATGTGTGCCGGACTTTCTCTCCCAGGACGAGGTGGGCACTCCTGCTCCTGCCCACCAGTAGAAGCTACCTGGCCTCACAGTCGCTTAAAAGTTCCTGTAGTGCTGGAGCGATCTGGGAACGGAAAACTAGAAAACTAGAGCTCTCAGGAGTAAAACAGGCATCGACACTTCTGAAACGTGGGAAGGAAGAACATCAAAGATGATGACCCCAGAATGGGCTGGTCTCAGTAATAAAGGTGTTGAAACTCAGCTGTATATACACATTGAGTATCTACATGTGCTCTACTAGATATATAAAAAAGAGCCACAGAAGATTTGGAAAACCTTAAAATCACTCCACTGCATTGGAAGAACATCAGCAAATTCACAGTGGCCTCAGGATTCAGCCAGAGCTAAATGTGTTCGAGAGCCGAACACCTCCTTCTACCAGAAAACCCACTGCACGTAAATTCCTATATTCTGTACATCACAAACACGTATGGCTAAAATATGTTAGTTCACAAGGAAGCGGTTTTTAGTTTCAAACTCTTGCCCCACTCCTGCTCTGCACCCCAAAAGCAACATCCAGGGGTCATTCACAGGAGGAGTATAAGGGGCCTTCAGGTTTGGAAGCGCTTAGGCTCAGCTGAGCATCTCAGGAGACGTCCGTCTGATGGGCACACGCTGACTCGGGCCCACTTTTAGTGCAAAAAGATCACCGACGTGGCAGAGGAGTCCTGGAAACAGGCGAAGAAGGCTGAGATGGAGGGGCGGGGAGATCCCAAATGACGTTCCTTCTCAAACGAGACTCAAGAAGTTCAGAGTGCAGGTTCACACGCGGCAAATGGCAAAGACCAGGCTGTAGGTCCGCAGGGTGAGGTTCCTGAAGGGTCACTAGGGTATCACAGTCCGCAGGTGCACAGAACTCCCGGCCCGCACTAGCCCCCTAAGTGTATGCTGGAGGTAGGTATATAGAGATTTATTGGAGGGAAGACAGTGGCTCGCCACCAATTCTGGGACATCGTCTGTTCCTCCTCTGCCCCCACACTCTCTGCTCTACCCTTGGGCTGTGGTGTGTGTAGGATACAACACGGAAGGGGAGGAGACCCTCCCTTGGAAGACTAAAGAACCCAGGCCATTTGTATAAATAGCTACATGATCAATGTTTTAACCACTGTGAAACACACGGCAAGTTGAATATTTATTTAAAAATAAATCTCAAAAATATCTATTTACAGTACAGTAAGAGGGGCATGTGCAAACAACAGAAAGGGGGAGAAGTCCATCCTGCCGTGGACGGTCCACGCTTCAGTGCGTCGGAGCAAAGTGCACAAACGCCACAGGCTGAACTGAGCTGTGGTGGCAACAGGATGCCGTTCGGTGAATACCGGACTCAGTCCACCTTTGAAACCCACACGGGTGGAAGTCAGGGGCGGGGAGTCCAGGAGGGGATCCTTGTGCCCGGGAAGGGGGTGGCCAAGGGATGAGCCACTGGAAGAGGCCCGGTGTGGCAGGAGGGCTCATTTCACAAGCCAACAGGCCTCTAGCTCGGCGCTCCAGGTGGGCGTTTGGAGGGGACCTGGAGGGCCCTTCCCAGTCCAAGTTGGCTTTGCAGTGGGAGGGGTGGGTGTGGCAAGAGTCTCAGAGACAGAAATCTTTGAAAACAAACAATGGAATAGGGAGTGGAGAGATTAGCAAAAATGAATCTGAACGGAAGTGCCACCCTCTCCCTTGTCAGGTGACAAAGCAGCCATCAAAGGAAATATCTGGGTCGCCAGGTGAACGCGCATGTGGTGCGGGCGACCCCACGATCCCCTGACACCTACACGGTCAAATGCAGGCCTCTGCTTCCGAGATCAATACGTGAACACTTCTTCCCTGGGGGAACCCAGAAAGTCGGTGGTGTAGCCCTTGGAGCAGGGGGGTGCAAGGTCGAGTCTATCTGTACACGAGATGGGAGAGCTGGGTGGACTTGTAGTTCAGCTGGTTGTTGGGCATGAACTTGTGCAGCTCACTCTTTTTGCAGCAGGGGTCATAATGGTAGGCGCCGAGGCAGGTGTCGCAGGAGACTTTTGAACACTGGGTGCAGGTGTTGGCGGCACCCGGGCGGTTACAGAAGCCACAGCGGGAGGTGGCTGTGGCCGAGGGCTTGGGTTTCGGGTGGAGGTGCGGCAGCCGGTCGAGGCCCTGAGTCTGGCCCGCGTACTTGTCCCGCAGAGACGACGCGTGGGCCAGGCTGTCGTGGGCAGAGGCCTTGCTGGGGAAGGCGCCGGGCCTGGGGGCCGGGGGACCGGCAAGCAGGCCGTCGCAGCGCTGGCAGAGGGAGGAGCTGCAGGACAGACCGCAGTTTTGGCACTTGGACAGGGCGGACTCTTTGGCGGGGGGCGAGCGCTTGTGGTAGGGGGCGTGGGCATCACTTCTGAGCAGCCACACGTCCGGCCGCAGGGCGTCCTGCCTCCGGGACGCGGCCCTCGGCTCCGAGTCCGTGTACAGATCCACGTCATCCTGAGCGGAGAAGTACGTGCCACGCAGCGGGCCCAGACCGTTGTTCGGCGAGGGGGGCGGCAGGTCATCCGGGCTTCCGTGGGCGGAGCTGGACACGGCCAGGAGCGAGGGGGACGGGCGGCTGATCTCGTCCTTGAGGCCATCGCCCACGTCTGCGGCCACCGGCTCCTTCCGCAGGCTCAGCGAGGCCTTCAGGGGCGGCTTCCGGCTCTCCCAGTAGCTGTCATAGGCGTCCACCGACCTCGAGGGCTTGGTCACCCGTGGCTTGTAGTAGTCCTTGGCCGCCCGCTCGCTGGCTGACTTCTGCAGCGCCACGCGGGCCATGGAGGCCGTCAGGTGCTCCCGGCCCTCAGCCCGGCGCCGCAGGGCCTCGGAGCAGCCCCGCACGTCCTCCGCGCTGCTCTTGCGCTCGCTCACCACGTCCAGCTCGGAGTAGCCCTTGTCCTTGACTTGTGAGTGGATTTCCAGCATCTGCTCACACTCCACCTTGGCCAGAAAGAGCTCAAAGGAGACCATCTTCACCTGGAGGGTCTCCACAAGCTCTTTGAGTTTGTACGCAGTCCCTAACTCAGGCACGTAGCCCATGTAATGCAGGATGGCTCGGATGTCCTCTTCCAGCAACGACGACTTGACATAATAAACGAAGGGGCCCGTGTAGGTCTAGGAGAAGGAAGGGGACAGAAAAAGGCGGGATTTGCTCTCTGAGGCACACGTGGTCTGAGCACACCCAAGTGTGAGCGGGGGGAGGAGAGAGGAGGGAAAGATCTCAGCAGCCCCCCCCCCCCCGCGTAGCAGACAGAGGCCAGCTGGGCACACGGCGTGAGGGGAGCTGCACGGCACGGCCTTGAGCGGGAGGGCACAAAGCCACCAGCTCCCCATACGAGCTTCCGCGGCTCTGCGCCATTTGAGGAAACAGGGCAAACGTGGTGAAGAGAGGGGATCAGAGCCGAGGCGGAAGGCCCAATGAGCAGGAAGAATATTCCTTTCTGGATTTCTGCGGAGTTCTGAAGAACAAAAGCCTGGCTTTGTGGAAACTCTCCTGAGCCATCGCTGCCTTCAGCACGATTCAGAATTCTCTCGCTCTCTTAAATCCATCCTCCACTCTCCTGTCTCTTCCCACTTAGTCCGAACCGCCTCTCAGGGGACCCCGGCGTCTGCAGCAGCCTCCTAACTGGTCTCACCGCCCCACTGGTCTCCTTCCCATACAACAGAATGCTTTCCAAATGTAAACCCGATCTGGGCCTGCCTTGCCTCCCAGCCTACTTAGGGCAAATTCAAGCCCTTTGCCCTGGGCTTGGAGGTCCTGCGTAACCAGGGTGCTGCCCGCCTTTCCAACTTCACAGCTTCAGACAGGAGTTGCCAGGGGCAGGGACTCAGTAAAGAGAGGACACTGGTCAGACGGGCAAGGTGGGGAACAGTAGGGGGTACTTCTAGTTGTTGGACCAAAGGCGGTGGGCAAGATACCCGGACGGGTCTGCAGGCAGAGGAGGGATGTAACTGGCACAAGCCCTCTCAGGTCGGACTGGGAGGGGCAAGAAGGGAGACCGGTGGGCACGGCCCTTCCCCAGACCTTACCTTGATGCTTCTGAATTCCTTCTTCCACGGGTAGAGGAAGAGGTTGACACCGACCGTTTCCAGCACACTGAAGGCGCAGGCCAAAGCCCGCAGGCTGGAGGAGCTCAGCGAGCGCAGGGAGCTCTCCACCACCTCATAGAACTGGATCAGCCGGAATCGATAAAAGGGATCCACCTTGTGCAGGCTGAGCAGCGTCGAGGCTGCGACCCGCAGGTACTCATCGTTGCCAGGCCGCTGCTTGCTGGGGGTGGCATCCACTTTGCCCTCGTGGAACTGCACGTACTTCCGAAATAAATCATCCTTGTATTTTGTATCCATTGAACTGGGCTTCCCCATCCGATCCAGGGACGGGGGGGCTACCTTATCTCCTCCATGGCTTCTGGGTTCGAGGCAGTGACATCGCTAAAAGCACTGACATGTTGCCCACCTGGACTAGGGGCATGCTCTGGAAGGGGAAGAACAAGAAGCACATCATTCCTCGAACGGGTCCACGTACCAGCTCGTGGCTGCCGAGGCAAAACGAAAGTCAGAACTGGCCTGAGCTACAACTGGGCACCACCAGCCCCCGGCCCCTCTCTGCGCATCCATGCAACACATTTAACTGAACACGTACTATGTTGCAAAGTTGTGGTAGAAACAAGACAGGTAGGTCCTTGACTTTGCTGAACTCATAAATGAAGAATGTGATTAGGAGCACCCAACCTGGTTTTGTAGGGAGGAGGAGAAAGTTTAAAAAATCCCCCCCACCCCCTGGAACCAGAGCGTATTATGCTAAGTGAAATAAGTCAGAGAGAGACAAATATCCTATGATTTCACTCACATGTGGAATTTAAGAACCAAAACAGATGAACACAGGGGAAGGGAAGGAAAAATAAAAACAGGGAGGCAAACCGTAAGAGACTCTTCAATACAGAGAACAAACTGAGGGTTGCTGGAGGGGAGGTGGGTGGGGGGATGGGCTAAATGGGGGATGGGCATTAAGGAAGGCACTTGTTGGGAGGAGCACTGGGTGTCATATGTAAGAGAGGAATCACTAACTGGGTTCTACTCCTACACTGTATGTTAACGAACTTGAATTTAAATAAATAAATAGATATCTCCCTACCCCCACCCCAGGCAACGAAGGTTAGACTTGAAGGATGAGGAGTTTGCCAGGCCAAGAGGTGGGAGGAGAATGTAACATCAGAGGCGTCCCTAGGGAGGAAGGCCCTGAGCTAATGCTGCCAGGCACTCACGCACACTAATGCTCTTCATCTTCTTAAACCACCCTAGGAGACACAGGCACTACTACTCTGATCCCCGCTTTACAGGTGCAAAAGCCAAGACAGAGAAATGTAAAGAAGGTGCCCAAAGTTACAGAACCACGAAGAGGCAGGGCTGAGACGAGAGCCCTGGCAGCTGAGCTCCATGGTCGACGCCCTTACCCACCACTCCCTGCTTTCCTGAGGCAGGAAGGAGCTTGGCGAACACAAAGAAGGCCAGGATGGCTGAAGCGGCCAGGGGGAGGGAAGGGAGTGACCAGAGATGAGGCCGCAGGCACCAGCAGGGCAGGATCCTGTGCCTCGAGGCTCAGAGAGCAGAGCGTGTGAAGAGCTGTGTATTTTATTCCAAGAGGCATGTGAAGCCCCAGAAGAGCTCAAAGCAAGGCAGGGAGGGCCGTGATCACATCTGCAACTTTAAAGAAAGACCACACTGGCTGGTGCCCCCTGGAGGATCTCTGACAGCCTGCTACCTTAGGAAAGGTTTACAGTTCTCCAATACCTATAGCTTATTCCCCTATACTTAGGAGAGGTTTACAGTTCCAATGGACAGGACAGAACATTCTGAGTTGGGGCACACCAAATTTGTACTTTTTTAAAAAAAATTTATTTATTTTAAGAGAGAGAAAATGAGTGCACATGTGCACGAGGGGGGGGGGGGGGGGGGGTTAGAGAATCCCAAGCATGTTCTGACTCGAGGCTCGAATTCATGAACCGTACTGCTGGACCACTCAGGCGCCCGAATCTGAACACTTGCTGTCTGCGGGGCCACGGGTTAGAACACGCACAGAGTAACCAGCATGGTCAGTGCCACAATGCTGGGAGCAGACCTGCATTCATCGAGGGTACTGCCGGGGCCCCAGGAGGCAGCACAGCACAGATCTGATCTATGAACAGCTCGGTCTGCTTCTCTGGGCCAGTCAGATAAATTGCTCAGCCTCTCTGGGCTTGTTTTCTCATCTGACAGTGGGGGTTGATCATAGTACCTGGAGTTCAGAGTCGGTGTAAGGATGATGATCAGTATATAAAGGTCTTCACAGAGGGCTGGCTCGAAATACGCCCTTGAAAAACACGAACAGCTATTCCTGGTATCTGAAGGTGCTATACCCCTGCCAAAATGCCAGGCGTTTTCTTTTATTTTTTTCTTGAGAGAGAGAGAGAGAGCAAAAGCAGGGGAGGGGCAGAGAGAAGGAGACACAGAATCTGAAGCAGGCTCCAGGTTCTGAGCTGTCAACACAGGGCCCAACACAGGGTTCGAACTCGTGAACAGTGAGATCATGACCTGAGCCAAAGTCGGACACCTAACCGACTGAGCCACCCAGGCACCCCTAAAATGCCAAGCATTTTCAAGAAGGTAAGGTGAGCGTGGGCAAATATCTCCAGCCAGGTGGGGGATGTGCATTTTCACAGTCGCCCATCCTGACCACAAGCTCCACGGGTGCAAGGACCCTGACTGAATTACTCAGTAAGGTAACTAAGCACAGAACCAGAGGCGGGCAGGGAACGTGCTTCAGAAACACCTGCTAGCTAAGTGGAGGAGGCTCCTGCTGGCTGTGGAGACCACATGGGACTGAGAAGGAAGCTACAGTGAGAAGGGACAGGCCCAGCAGTCCTTCAGATCTGAGTTCAGCTCAGGAAGTGCTAAGGGCCCACAAACCTGGCAACGATCATGAGGTCAATAAAATCATCCACTCTCAATGAGCCACTCACCTGGCTTCTTCACAGTTTTGGGGAGACTCCAAGGATCTTAACCAGGAAGTGAGGGGTGAGATGTGCAGGAGAACTGGGGACAGAGAGGCCACTTTCTCCCAACCACTGCCCTCCCAAGGGAGCCCCATGCTTCAAGAACACATACAGCCAAGGAGCACAGGAGGCACATGAAAATCCATTAGGATAAAATTCTACCTCCTGACCAAGGCCAAAGGCTTCTCACGGTCTACCCCTGCTCATCTCTCATAGCTGTCCTCCCCTTCCAAGTTCCACCCACACAAACCTTTCTGTTGTTCCTCAAACACACAAAGCTCACTTCTGTCTCAGGACCTTTGCCCGCGTTGTTCCTTCTGTATGTTCTTCCTCTGATTCTTCCCGTAGCTGGCTCACATTCGTTTTTCGGGCCTTAGCTCCAATGTCCCCCCTCAGAGGCCTCGCTGACAACCCCAGCTCAGTGACTCCCACTTTCCTAGTCCCTCATTACCCCATTATCCTGGGGTAATCACCAGCTGAAAGTGTCGTTATTCATTTACTAACTTCCCCTCTTTGTACCCCCACCGTAACCCAGCATGCTTCACAAAGGCAAGGACCACATCTGTTTCATTCACCACAGCGCCTGGAACACAGCTTCGCACACAGTAGGCGTTTGATAAAACAGGAGAAATGAAAGAGGCATTCGTGACGCCATGCCTTCAGTTTCTCATTGAGCTCTCCCAAGATTCCAGGGAGGTCAGCTCCATGACAGGACATGCTGTTAAGTAGCCAGAGCTACTGGACCCAAGATTCCAAGCCTGACCTTTTGAGGCACCCGTGTTCCTCCCATACCTCCAGGACTCTTGGGCTCAACAAGTATTTATGCAGCACCTATCTCGTGCCAGGCCCTCGGATGGGTGCAGTGGGGGGATAATCGGGGGTGGGGGGGAACTGCAGTTGGGAAGCCACAGCCCTGCCCTCAATCCTACCTACAAGAGGTCACTATCAATGTATGTATCGCAAGCCGAGAGAAGACATCACTGTCCTACCAATAAAAACCGGTATGTATTTCCTATTTTGTATTTACAAGAGAAACTTCCATCCTGCCTCTGGTCCCAGGGACTATTTTTTGGTACATCTGAGAAAAACGTAAACAAAGGGACATGAAGCCTCCTAAATGCGGCTGTGATTTTTCTCTGACGAAGTCAGCGCTGAGCCTATAGAGGCTGATTTTTTTTTTTTTTTTTTTTTTTTTTTTTACAAAGTCAGCCACTCTCAAGCTCAGTGTCTGCTGCTCTGTAATCACATCACAGTCCACACCCATGTTTGTTGCTGGCACACAATAAACAAGGAAAAGGGATCCAAATAGCCCAATCGGTGTTGGTGTTCCAAATCCTCAAGTCAAGGATGGGAAACCCATCTATGATGAGTCTTGAGTGAACCTAGGTAGGTGAGTAAAAAGGTGAAAGAAAATGAACGCTAAGAGGTAATTAAAGAAAGGGAGACGGGAATGAATCATCACTGAGGTCCTACTACTCACTCAGCACTGGGTCTTCTGCTTTACCTGCATCATCCCATTTAATCCTCACACCAGCTCTAGGAGGAAGCCAAAGTTCAGCCATGAAACAACCAGCCCAACAGAGCTCCCAAGGGTCCGAGCTGGAATTTGAACTTGGGTTGGCAGGCCCTGAGGCCTGGGTTTTTTCCCCCGTTTCCCCCACTCATTTATTGCTACAATCTACCATTCACTAAGGGATCAGTACATGAGGGCCCTCTGCTAAGTGCTCAATGAAAATCAGTGAAAGCCACAGGACAGCCCCAAGGTTAAAGAGGAAACTGAGGCTCAGCGAGGCCAAATCACTTGTCCTGAATCACAGGGAAGGAAGAAGGAGGATCTGAGGTCCGCACCAAGGTCCGATGCCCAAACCCTGACTCAAGCTCTATGCTGCTTCTGGGCTGCACCTGCCGGACAGCTCTACTTGAAAGGGCTAGGCTAAGTTAGAACATCCCATGGCAGGGCAAGCAGACTTGAGTTCTAAAAATTGCTATAGTAGCAAAATTCCCATCTTCCCACACCGAAGGGGGCTGGAAGAGCTGCAAATCTCTTTAAGATGTAAGCTCAAGGGCCAAGGGAAGAGGCTGGCCAGAGACCGGCCAGTGGTAAAGCAGCTGACATCATCCCTCCTGAATACATTTTCTGAGAATACAGGCTGCATTGTAGCTGGTCATAGCTGGTGTCTTTTCTGAGCATAGAGCCAGCAATTTATTCCCAGCACTCTGCAAGAACAACAAAAAAACACGCTCTCTGCAAAAACAGCGTGGTTACAGGAGACTAGACAGCGCAATGACAGAAGCCGTTAATTTCTCCAAGCAACCCAAGGATTGGAGCGCCATGACGTGCCAGTCTGGTGGGGGGGGGGGGGGGCGGGAAATGGCACTGTGAACATCCCTAACAGCGTCAGGCGGGTGCCCAGAGCCAAGAGGCCTGGTCAGCACTCCCTGCACCCACAATCTGGACTCCCTTGGAAAAGCAACTCAATGAAGAGAGAAGATGTTACATATACACTCAGGGAGGTGGTGGTTTTTTCATGACGATGATAATTTTTTTAATGGTTTTTTTTTGTTTTTGTTTTTGTTTTTTTTAATAATAATGTCAAAGGAAAGCTGTATCTGTTTCAAACCCCACTGAAAGGAACTGAAATGATTTGGGGTAGCAAAGCATTAGCTTGGCCCATTCAAGCACAAACATCCCCCAAGCAGCATCTGAAGGAGCCCCCTCCCTGCACAGACATAGGCTATTTAGGACGCATCATTGCCCCAGTCCACAGGTTTATAGATCTCTGGTCTAGCTTCAGCCAGCTCAGAGTTCCCTCGGCCTCCTAACAGCAGCAAGAGGAGAGCAAGCCATTCAACCTCTTCGTACGCCACTCTTTTGCACACATTCCAAACCCGAGGTTCCTGAGACACATCCAAGGCACCTTGCACTGCCTGTGAAACACCAGAGGGCCCCCATACCCCAATCAGATTCCAGAGAGATTCAGAGAGAGGTCTTGCAAACCTCTGAAAATAACACCAGCTATAACCTGCTGAAAACGGGCTTTCCTACTGGCAGCTGCCTCTCAGAGAGGCTCTGAAGGAAGCAGTTTCCACTCCCTGCTGGGGACAGGAGCTGGCGGCTGCTATTCCCAAACTGGTAATTCCTAGTCTCTGAGGGCCGTATCAGTTGTAAAAAAACACCCCAGTCCCAAACTCAGGCCCCATCTGGCTTTGTGAATGAATTCACTGCAGCTATCACTTATTGGACGCCAGCTGTATGCCAGAGACCGTGCTTCACAAGCATTATCTCATTTCATCCCCACTACGGCCCTAGCAGGCAGGTTCACTCCCATTTAAGTAATTAGGCAAATGAGGCTCAGAAAATGAAATGACTTGTCCAAGGTCACACAATAAGTACAAACCCAGATCGGCTGCCAGACACTGGGCTGGGGACCACTGCGCGGTAACTGCCTCGCGGTGGGGTCGGGTGGCCTCCTACTTGGTTAGTCGCCGAAGAGGGGGTGTTCCTCCTGAGCTGCCCTGAGCCACCCATGGCCGGTCCCAGGAATCTGCGAGGCAGTCTCCGGGGGAGTGGGGATCCTGAGGACAAGCTGGGCCCTCGGGACGCAGAAAAGGCGGGCCCGCCCGCCGCCCCCGCCGGCCGCAAGGGGACCCCGCTCTCGGGTTGGCCGAGCCCCGCCGAATCGGGCGCCCCCTCTGCCCTGGGAAGCGCCGGAGGCCGTTTCCGCTCGCGGCCGCCCCGCACTCACCCGGCACTGCCGCCAAGGACGCCCCGGCCGAGGGTATCCAGAAGGAGCCGCGGCCGCCGCCGGAGCCGGGCCCCGCTGGGCTCTCGCCGCTCCGGCCGGCTGCAAGGGACCGAAGCCAGTACCCCGAGACTAGCGGCGACCCGGAAACACTAGGCCAGGAAGTGACGCCTCTCGGAGGCGGGTCCAAAGGGAGGCTGGGCCGCGGCTGCGCGTCGTACCGGAGCGAGGCCGATGGCCGCGGGCTACGGAGGGAGAAGCGGGAGGTAGAAGAACGAGCGGAGGAGTCGCGGAATCCGGCTCTGGGGCTTGCAGGGCCGCCGCCTCGACTCGGACTAGCCCCGGAAACAAACGAGCCGGACGTGACGCACGCCAGCCCCAGGATGGTGGCTGGCCGGGTTGTCATGGGAACCGGTGTGGAGCCGGGCGGTGGAGGCTAGGAGCTGCGAGCGCGGACTGAGTGATCCCCGGCCTCCGCCTCCCGGACTCGTCCCTTGTCCAGATGATCTGCGAGCAGCTCTCCCGACTGAGCCTGAGCAGGAGCTGAGAGTTGGAGTCCTCACCCCATTTTACAGACACAAATAACGAGGCTTAAAGAGAGCAAGTGAGGTGCCAGGATCACGCGAGATGGAATCCGGCCTTGAGAGGACTGTCTTTAAGAACGGGGCTCCCAGCTTTGCCTTTGCCACTTACTAGGGGCGTGACCTTGGGCAAGTTACCTCGCCTATACGAGCCTCAGCTTTTTCACTTGCCTTTCATATTGCCTCCTTGCTTTGCTACTTTTCACCAAACACCTTAGTACCAGCATGGTCTACACTGGCTTCAATCATGGTGTGGCTTGGACTTGTCTATACTCCCACCAAACATATTGACCGTGAGCTCACCGAGGACTCAGTTTTTGTGGTTCACCATTCCACTGAATCCTTAGTGATTGTCTAACACGTATCCAAGACTTTGTCAGACATATTTGCGACTGGACCATGATTCTGTCTCTCAAACTTAACCCCAGACATTTATTGAAGTCTCGGAGCCCACTCCATGCCCTGTTCTCTTCCTCCATCATGCTCTTCTACCCTTCTGGCCTCTGTGCCTCTATATGCTGTTCCCTCAGTGTAAATGTTTTTCCCCCTCACCTCTTTCCTTCCCAAGATAGATAAGTAGATAGATAGACAGACTCGCTTTAAACCTGACACCCCCACAAAACCTGGAGCTCCTTACTCATCTGTGTTTCCCCTGAGCTCTGCACGCGTCTGATCTGGATGTGCCCAACAGATGTTCCTTGATTGCAGGATTCTCTCTCTCAGTCTTAGTGTCGCCAGCTAAAGCCACTGGGTCTTGTCTCAGAGGAGCCAATGACAAAATACACAGGGAAACATCTGGAGAACCAGCAACCCGCTATTCAAACAGCAGTGATGACTATACCTGTTGCTATCTGAACACCACTCGAGGTCTTTGTGTACTTCAACCTTTATCAGCTCAGGTTTAGGCTCCTCTCTTAATTATCTGCAAAGTGATGGTGAGGAAAACTGTCCCACAGAACTCTCTGCCTTTGCAACAACTCAAAACTTTCCTTTGGAAACTGTTACAAGACTGCACAATGGTGGCTAAGAAGTCCCTTACAGCTCTGTGGTTCTGGGGCAGCCAAAAGGGAAACAGATTTTTAAGGAGGCTTTACTAGTAGGAAACCCTGGTCATTGAGATGCAGTGACATTTTATATCAGAAAGGACCCAAAGTCTCCCCAAGGGAGTCATGTTTCTCATCTTTTAGACAGGGTTGAAGGCCTGAGATTTCTCTGCTTGGTGATGTGGAATGATAGAAGCATCCTTTTCAGATTTCATTACATAACGATTAGCAGATTATATAATAGACATGTGACAATGATTAGGCACCTCTACTTCCTCAGAGCCAACAACACGAAAAATCTACCTACTTCTTTCTATTTTTTACTTTTTTATCACAAAAAAATAATGCATGAATTTCAATGATACAGATGTGTTTAGAACAAAAAAGGAAAGCAACCCTATGACCCAGCAATTTGATTTATTGGAATCTACCAGAGAAGCAAGCATAAGTACACAGACCTGTTGCATCCTTGTTGGTATTGCAAAAGCAAAAACCAAAAACATTCTAAATGCTCATCAATAGGGAAATGAAGTATCCATCCTAATGAATACTATGTATCACTTAAAAAAGATCATGTAAACCTACCTTACTCTGCAGTACATTTTGTGGAATGAAAAAAGAAAGACATCCCCCGAAATGGAATACAAGACATCAACCAATATTATATATGTTCTAAAGGTATGTGTATATGTATAAAGTCAACAGGAGACAATAATGCAAATACCGATCATTTGTTGTTTTTTTTTTAACAATTAAAAAAAAAATTTTTTTTTAACGTTTATTTATTTTTGAGACAGAAGGAGAGACAGAGCATGAACGGGGGAGGAGCAGAGAGAGAGGGAGACACAGAATCGGAAGCAGGCTCCAGGCTCTAAGCCATCAGCCCAGAGCCTGACGCGGGGCTCGAACTCATGGACCGCGAGATCGCGAGATCGGGAGATCGTGACCTGAGCTGAAGTCGGACGCTTAACCAACTGAGCCACCCAGGCGCCCCTCGATCATTTGTTTTTTAAATAATTCTACAAATACATATTATATGATTTTTATTAATATCTGCCCCCCCAAAAAAGTAAGCTCCATGAGGACATAACTATACCTGTTTTTCTCACAATTATATCAACACTATCCCCCATACATATACTACCCCACACAAAATAGGAGGTTCAACAGTATTCGTGTGTTGTTGTTTTTTTTTTTTAATTTTTTTTTTTCAACGTTTATTTATTTTTGGG
This sequence comes from Lynx rufus, assembly GCF_022079265.1. NCBI lineage: Eukaryota > Metazoa > Chordata > Mammalia > Carnivora > Felidae > Lynx > Lynx rufus. Next base: position 11,865,475 of record NW_025814896.1, on the reverse strand, counting down.
ACAGAGAGAGACAGAGCATGAACGGGGGAGGGGCAGAGAGAGAGGGAGACACAGAATCGGAAACAGGCTCCAGGCTCTGAGCCATCAGCCCAGAGCCTGACGCGGGGCTCGAACTCCGGGACCGCGAGATCGTGACCTGGCTGAAGTCGGACGCCTAACCGACTGCGCCACCCAGGCGCCCCTCGTGTGTTTGTTTTTTAAGCAAGGCTCCACATCCAAAGTGGGGCTCGAACTCATGACTCTGAGCTCAAGAGTCCCAGGCTCTACGGACTGAGCCAGCCAGGCGTCCCCAACAGTATTTGTTTCTGATGGAAATTTTCACTGAATCCCGGGTTTGATGTTAAGATTTCAGGGGCATGACTATGAACAAGATGGACACAGCCCCTGCCTCAAGGAATGTATAGTCTCCTTACCAGAAAGAGAACATTAATAAGACTAGGTTCCTATTGTCCAAATCTGGGACAATCTGAACATCAAAATAAGTAATGATACTGATGAATTATAATACTTCGGAGGGAGGGGAAGAAACCATGATCCCGTACTAATACTAAACATAAAAACACGAAATGCTGTGTTTGTCAGAGGAACATGCCCCAGGGCTACATGTGGCCCTGGATGCCAGGTCTGACCCCCGCACTAAGGGTGGATGAGAAGCAACAAGTTAGTTCACCTAGTTAGAGAGATGAATGCATGAGGCAAGCCGAGAATGCGTTGATAGAAGGGCAGCCCAGTCTCTGAGGACCTCAAATGTCAGGCCAAGAGTCTGGGTTTGCCCCTGTGAGCACCGGGGAACCACTGAAAGTCTGTGAGCAGGAAGGATGGTAGTTACAGCCCTTGCTCTCCAGACCAGGTGTTTGGTGCTTGGTAGACAAGAAATCAGCACGTAAGGCCCCTAGAAATATGGCGCAATGGAATAGAAATGACTCTGCGGCCAGTGGACCTGGGTTCAAGTCCCTGGTACTGCATTTAGTAGCCCCATGAGTTGGACAAGCCACTCAGTCTCTCTTAGCCCCTCTACAAGCCTGGACTCTGGAACCAGAATGCCTAGATTGGACTTTGCTGCTTCCTTGCAGCAAACATAAATATAAATATATACAAATATATATAAATAAATATAATATATATATTAATATAAAACAAACACAGCAAAATAGGAACATCCAGGAATGTGGGTGAAGGAAGGGTGTATACCAAGGTTCATTGTATTATTCTTGCACCTTTCCTCCAAGTTAAAATTAAAAAAAAAAAAGGTTGAGAAAAGCAAGTATCAAAATAAACTGAAGAACATACTCTCAGTTGGCCGTATCACAAAAATGTGAACCGAGATTTATTTAATTTTTTCAAAATGTTTATTTATTTTGAGAGAGAGAGAGAGAGAGAGAGAGAGAGAAAGCACACACGCGCATGTGCAAGCAGTCGAGGGGCAGAAAGAGGGAGAGAGAGAATCCCAAGCAGGCTCCACGCTGTCGGCACAGAGCCAGATGCGGGGCTTGATCTCACCAACCCAACTATGAGATCATGACCTAAGATGAAATCGAGAGTCAGCAACCCAACCGACTGAGCCACCCAGGCACCCAGCTATGTTACTTTAAATGTAATTATGCTGGAGGGCAAATAGGCAAGTGCAAATATCATCTGAAAAGACATGTTTCTTTTTTTCTTACTTAGAAGTGTATAACTTAAAATTTTTGATACTAGGAGATAATTCTCATTAAATGTTAATATTTGCTAGCCTTTGTAGTAAATTCTTTACATGCATTAAGTTTTTTGTCTTTTAATTTTTATTTTGAGTTATAATTGCACAGATCTTAACAAGTTATAATTCACTGAGTTTTGACAAATGCACTCACCATTTCTTTTAAAATATAGAACATTTCCAGGGCGCCTGGGTGACTCCGTCAGTTAAGCAGCCGACTTTGGCTCAGGTCATGATCTCACAGTTCGTGAACTCCAGCCCCACGGCAGGCTCTGTGCTGACCACTCGGAGTCTGGAGCCTGCTTTGGATTCTGTGTTTCCCTCCCTCTCTGCCCCTCCCCTGCTCACACTCTGTCTCTTGCAAAAATAAACATAAAAAAAAACAATAATAATTGAAAATAAATAAATAAATAAATAAATAAATAAATAAATAAATAAAATAAAATATAAAACATTTCCAAAACCCCAGAAAGTTCCTTCACGTCCTTTCCAGTTAAGTCCACACGCAGAGACAATCACTGTTCTTATTTCTTTCACCATGATTAGTTTAATCTGGAATGTCATGTAAGTATAATCATTGGGGTCTGGCTACTCTCAGCATCTGTTTGGGGGACTCATCCACATTATAAGTATAACATGTTAATAGTTTGTTCCATTTTATTACTGAGTGGTATTCTATTGTATGAAGATGCCACAACTTCTTTACCCATTCACATGTTGATTTACTTTTGGGGTATTTCCAGGTTAGATCTATTTGAACATTCTCTTACAAGCTACTATGAGCATTCTCGTACAAATCAAATCTTTTTTTTTTTTTAATTTTTTTAAATGTTTATTTATTTATGAGACAGAGACACAGCATGAGCAGGGAAGGGGCAGAGACAGAGGGAGACACAGAATGTGAAGCAGGCTCCAGGCTCTGAGCTGTCAGCACAGAGCCTGATGCGGGGCTCGAACTCACGAACTGTGAGATCATGACCTGAGCCGAAGTCGGACGCTTAACCAACTGAGCCACCCAGCCGCCCCTCTCGTACAAATCTTTTAATGGACATATGTTTATATATCTTTTGGGTAAAAATTTGTGAATTTTACTTAAATTTTTTCTTTAGGGAAAATTGGAGTCACAGAGTGGACTTTTCCATAAATGGTGCTGGAACAACTGGAAAAGCTAATGTTGGATCCACCCGTCACACCACATACAAAAATTAATTTGAGACAGATCATAGATCTAAATATAAAGGCTAAACCCACAAAACTTCTAAATGAACATGTTGGAGACTATCTTTGGGCAGATAAGGATTTTTTTTAGGACACAAAGCCTTAACAATAAAAGCGGGGGGAAAAGACCTTATCGAAATTAGAATTTTCTGCTCATCAAAAGACAATTAAATTTGCTTCAAAATAATGCAGGTGGTGGGTGAAGGGTGGAACTGAGGAGGGTATAGAACAAATAAAACTTCATAAGTTGATAATTAATAAAGCTGGGCAATAGGTACATGTAAATTTATCATTCCATTCAATTTACTTTTACATATGTTTAAAATTCTCCATAATAAGTTTTACAATGTGACATATATGTAAAAAAGACGCAGTTAAGAATATAAATAGGCAAGCCACAGACTGAGAAAAAATATTTGCAATACATATATCTGGTAAAGGATTTGTATCCAGAATTTACAAGGTGTCCAAAAATTTGGTAGGGTTCTAAGAGTTAGGCCTTAAATAGCTTTAAAGTATGTAAAGCTCAAAATTGCTTGTGTGCCACATGTGTGGGTAGGTCTATAGCAGCACTGCCCACAGAACTTTCTGTGGTGATGGAGATGTTCCATATCTGCTGTATCCAATACATAGCCGCTAGCTATAGGTGGCTATTGAGCTCTAGAAATATGACTTGTGAGACAGAGGAAATGAATCTTTAGTTTTGTTTTTAATTTATTTAAATTAAAAAAATTTTTTTGATGTTTATTTGTTTTTGAGAGAGAGAGAAACAGAACACAAGCAGGGGAGGGACAGAGAGAGAGGGAGACACAGGATCTGAAGCAGGCTCCAGGCTCTGAGCTGTCAGCACAGAGCCCGACGCAGGACTCAAACCCATGAACCATGAGATCGTGACCTGAGCCAAAGTTGGACGCTTAACCCACTGAGTCACCCAGGAGCCCCTAATTTATTTACATTTAAATAACCATAATATTGGATGGTTCAGGTCTATGGGATAAAGTCCTGAAAATAGAAGACATAAATCAAAGGGTATATGCTCTTGTAACTTAGATAATTATAGGGAAATGGCCCACAAAGGAGATTATATTGTCCATCACTGCATAACAAATGACCACAAACTTAGTGGCTTAAACAACACATGTAGATTATCTCACAGTTTCTGTGGGTGAGGAGCATGGGCATGGCATGACTCGTTCACCTCAAGCTAGACAAGATCTCCTTCAGATTTCCTTAGGATCATTATTTAGCTGAATAACTTTTTAAAGGATCTGCCCCCACCCACCTACCTCACGGCCCATTAGAGACCCCATATTTCTTCCCTGAACCTTGCAGAAGGCCTGGCACACAAGAGACCCTCAGGGACTCTTTGTTGCCTGAATGAATGAGTCTACGTTGGTGGCAAAAATCGAGCCTGCCAGGGAGCGCCTGAGTGGCTCAAGTGGGTTAAATATCTGACTCTTGATTTTGGCTCAGGGCATGATCTCACAGTTTGTGAGTCTGAGCCCCGCATCGGGCCCTGAACTAACAGTGCAGAGCCTGCTTGGGATTCCCTCTGTGTGTGTGTCTCTCTTAAAATCAATGAATAAAAAAAAACTTAAAAAGAAAATCAACTCTGTGAAGTCTTTGAGTAGGACCGACACCCCCACTCCAGGCTCACAGAAGATCTTAGATGATGTGGGCAGCCTGAGAGAGGCTGACAAGGGCTCCAGGAGAGGAAGAGACTGTTGTGGGAAATGGTTTCCTTGAGGACATTAAGAAGGGAAGGTTCGTTGATTTAACACACATTATTAGGTTGATTGTGGTTTGAAAAACAGCGAGTATGAGTGTGGAGGTGAGAACTGGCAACGCATTTGCAAGCTGAGAAGGGATAGGGAAGAAATTCTCACTGGGGATGCTTAGGAAAAACAGGAAGTGATGTAGCACATTCAAGCTAGTCTCAGCACTGATGGGGGGAGGGGGGATAGTGTAGGCTAGCGGTTCTCAAAGCATGGCCCCTAGTCCAGCAGCAGCAGGCCTCACCTGGAAAACTGTTGTAAATCCTTGGCCCTACCTCCACTGGCCTGCTGCATCCGGAACGCTCAAGGTTGGCTTCAGCAATTGGTGGTTTAAGGAGCCTTCCAGGTGACTGATACTCTTAAGTGCACAGGTCCCGAAGCCAGACTGCATTTGTTCAAATCCTGAGTACCATTTTCCATCTGTGTTAAAAGGTAACTGCTTCAATTTGCATAGCTGTAAAATGGGGATAGTGGAACCTAAGTCATAGGCTGCAATGAGGATTTATGTAAAATGCCTAGAATGATAAGCACAAAAAAAGTTCACTATTAATATTTCAATCCTGTCCTTTTGTCTCTGTGACCACGTGTATAAGCTCGTGGTAAGTTCATCTCAAGAGCCCAAACTGGAGGCGGTCAAACTGAAGCCCAGGTCTGGGGCTCCCCTGCCAGGGTCTGGCGGCAGCTACAAGGCTAACAGAGAGTCTTGTAAATACCTACAGCACGTCTCTGCCTCTGCCAAGGCAACCCCATCCCTGGAGGGGAGACAAGGCATATTTGGCTGGAAAGAGATCAGATGCATGGATGCCTGCCATAGGAACAGAAAAAAGAAACAGTAAAGTGTAAACATGGCCCCCCTTGGGCTGCTGCATATACGTGCCAAGTTATTTATTGGTGAAAAGATGCTCACATGGATCGCTAAAAATAATCCTCTTGCATTCAATTAACCGGGTTAACAAACAGGATTTATTTGCCCTGTGTAGTCTACAGACTGTGAGGCCTCTGTGGCCTTTCAGAGTGGAAGTGTAATTGATCAATGATTATCCTGGTTAAGAAAACCTGGTTAGAATTGTTAGGGAGCCTGCCTTTTAACAAGATGTATCTTTTGGTAAATGGGCTGGCCACAAGAGCCAATTTGGTGCAGTAGAAAGTGGAGAAAGTTGGAATTCAAAACATCTGGGCTGCAGGTCTGCCGCCTTCTTGTGAGATTCAGGTCTCAACTACCTCAGGAAGCCTCAGCTTCCCTGTCTACATAGAGCAGGAGTTGGGCCCCATCACCAGGGCCAGGAAGTGTGTGTACACAACACTGAAAAACGGTGACTTCCTGAGGGAGCCGAGCCTCCCATTTCTGCTTTCACTGGGCCAGTTCAGGGTGGCCGTGGCCTGTCTTCAACGCCTCTTGTCATCGCTACTTTCCCTTCTTAGCGTCAGCATGAATTAATGATTCTGTCTTGTTCCCATTGTACTTTTAAGGTGCTCTTAGAAATAAGGCAGATTTTTTTTGGAACGTAAGCTGGTACAGCCACTCTGGAAAACAGTATGGAGTTTCTTCAAAAAACTAAAAATAGAACTACCCTATGACCCAGCAATTGCACTACTCGGCATTTATCCAAGGGATACAGGTGTGCTGTTTCGAAGGGACACATGCACCCCCATGTTTATAGCAGCTCTATTGACAATAGCCCAAGTATGGAAAGAGCCCAAATGTCCATCGATGGATGAATGGATAAAGAAGATGTGGTATATACATACAATGGAGTATTACTCGGCAACCTAAAAGAATGAAATCTTGCCATTTGCAACTATGTGGATGGAACTGGAGGGTGTTATGCTAAGTGAAATTAGTCAGTCAGAGAAAGACAAACATCGTATGACTTCACTCATATGAGGACTTTAAGACACGAAACAGATGAACATAAGGGAAGGGAAACAAAAATAATCTAAAAACAGGGAGGGGGACAAAACAGAAGAAACTCATAATATGGAGAACAAACACAGGGTTACTGGAGGGGTTGTGGGAGGGGGGATGGTCTACATGGGTAAGAGGCACTAAGGAATCTACTCCTGAAATCATTGTTGCACTGTATACTAATTTGGAAGGCAGCTATGCTCACCACTATACCACCAATGCTATACTAATTTGGATGTAAATTTAAAAAAATAAATAAATAAAATAAAATAAAATAAAATAATAAACTGTCAACACTCGTAAAAAATTAAAAAAAAAAAAAAGAAATAAGACAGATTTTGGGGCACCTGGGTGGCTCAGTGGGATTTCGGCTCAGGTCATCATCTCACGGTTCGTGAGAACGAACCCTGTGTTGGGCTCTGTGCAGGCAGTGTGGAGCCTGCTTAGGGTTCTTCTCTCTCCCTCTCTCTCTGCCCCTCCCTCACATGCACTCTCTCTCTCTCCCCTTTTCTCTCAAAATAAATACATAAACTTAAAAAAAAAATTTCTGTTTGTAGCTCAGGAGTGGTCTCCCTTTAAAATTTGTTTGCCTAAAAAATAAAAGTAAGTAAAATTTGCCTAAGTTTAAAGAAAAGGCAACTCGATTTGGGGTAAAATATTAAGTAATGGTGATGACAGTCATGATTTAAATCGAGGAAACACCTGCAGTGACACAAGGCCTGTTCCAATTCTTCCGGGCTCTGGATGGGACTTCCACATTTTCCAGATTTCCCTCCTCTCACCCTCCCTCCCAGCCTCCGGTCCGAGGGCCAGGAGGAGTGGCCCATCCTCTGGCCCCTCCCCAGCCTCGCGCCCTTCCCATAAGCCACGCCCCAAGTGCCCCGGACGGCACAGCGTTTCACTCCGTCCCTCCCACCGTGGGCCGAGAGCCCCGCCCCCAGCGCGCGCCAGCCTACAACCTCCGCCCCGCCCCCTCGGGCTCCTCCTTCTCGGCCGCCGTTGCGCCGCTCTGCGCGGCAGCAAGATGGCGGCGCAACAGCAGGACCGTGAGGGTGGTGCGCAGCTGGCTGGGCCCGCTGCGGAGGCCGACCCCCTGGGCCGCTTCACGTGTCCTGTGTGCTTAGAAGTGTACGAGAAGCCGGTGCAGGTGCCCTGTGGTCACGTGTAAGCGGCAAGCCTGGGCCTGGTCGGGGGGAGTCTGGTAGGGAGGGGCGAGACCGGGCTGGGAGGGTTCCGGGGCGGAAGCTCAAGGACCGGTCTACAGGCGGCTCTTCGCGGGGCCCTCCGGGGTTCCTGAAGGTCTGTGGAAGTTGGCGGGGCGTGCTTCTCCGCCCTGCTCGCTTCCAAGTATCCCGCCGTCTGTTGAGCGCCTACTCTGTTCCAGGCGGCCTGTCAGGCTCCTTCTCACCCCCGATAGTGGAGTGGCACCCTGCTGGGGATTAGGGAGGGTCTCAAGTCGGCCTCGGCCGTAGGTGGGGCGCCTGGCTGGCTCCATCGGTAGAGAGTGCGACTCTGGATCTCGAGTGGTCAGAGTTTACTTAAAAAAAAAAAAAAAAAAAAAGTCGGCCCTTAGCCGCAGTTTCTATTGACTAGCCTGTGCGTCGCTCCTAAAGTAAGGCACGTATGGCGTCATGTCTCCAGTTCTGCCAAGTAATTCGAATGTGCACCGAAACTGGAAAAACGCTGAACTAGACTAAAAGAACAAAAGGGAAGTCTTGATAATAGATCTCACCAGTCTGCCTTTAACTGTGAAAGGGGTTGGGAGTTGCGGGTAGCGATTGTTGGCATTCCTACTTGTGTGCGAGGTTTGCTGCGTTTTTTGTTTGAGATTAACCTTCCGTGGCCTGCATGTTGCTCATACGCTGGTTAGGACGACTGAAGGAAATGTGTCTGAAAATGATAGTACAGACCCTGGGCTGGGGTAGGTGCCTTGAGGTTGGCGGGTTTTGAACCCAAACCTTGCTCCATCAGACACACAAACACACCTAAGTTGAAACAACTGTAGAAAATGTGGCCACTTCTCGCCGCTGGGAGTTGGCATTTCCTCGGTGGTCTCCCGCAGTGCTTATCATGGGTATCACCTTGGTATCGTTTTTAGGACACCTTTGCTGGAGAGTAGGCACGATAGGCGCCTGCTGGGCCTCACAGGTATTCTTATTTGTGCTGCAGTCCTGCAGAGGAAGAGGGTTGGCAGCCATTTTGCAGGTGAGGGCATCGAGGCTCGCAGGGGGCAGGCTCACCATTGTCTGACCCTTCCCAGATGAACTGCAGGTGTCTCCTTGCCAGCCCAGAGAATGATTGGCACCTGGCAAGGGCTCTCCAGCCACACGGACTGCTTTTTGCTTCTTCAAGTCCTCTAAGCTCTTTCTGGCTTTGGGCTGTTCCCACTTGCAGCTGAGTTAGCCTGGAACTCTTCATACCCCATCTGCATCTCCCCTGCCAACTACTGCACATCCTTTCCAGACTTCAAGTCCCCGTTTAAGCCACCTCCCTTATCACCATCCCTACTTAAACTACTCTGCTTCACTCCTGGGGCTTCCTTCGTCCTTACATAGAGCAAAACTCGAGATCATGAGGGCAGTGACCATATCTGTATTGCCCCTCTCTGTGTCCCCAGTGCCTAACGTGTGTCTGAGCATCCATCTTCCAATCTTCCATTCAGCCAACTAAAGTGTGTGCTCACTATGTGCCAGATTCTTGGGGCGTAGTAAGAAACAAGGTGATAGTGCCCTCAGTTTACAGTCTAGTGAATTGATGGTAGGTGAGACTAACAAGTGTTCAAAGTATTGTGAAACTTCATTGTGCGGTGGGAGGATATTACAGGGATCAAAGTGGTGTGGATGAGTAGGGGAGCGATTGGGTAATGGGTGGATGAACCGAGAAATTGGCGGTGGAAGCAAACTCATGTGAGTTACGGTGGAGGCTAGATAGCGTTCTCATTGAATCCTCTTTTCCTTGGATCAGCCCTCCTTTCTACATTTACCTAATTTTGGACCAATTCATTGGATTTCTTTTCTTTACTTTTTTTTTTTTTTTTTTTTGATAGAGACAGACTGAGCAGGGGAGGGGCAGAGAGGGAGAGACAGAATCGCAGGCAGGCTCCGTGCTATCAGTAAAGAGCCAGTCTCAGGGCTTGATCTTAAGAGATAATGACCTGAGGCAAGATTGACCTTGCCCGCTCTTAACTCTCAGTTAATCGACTAGGCCACTCAGGCGCGCCTCATTGGATTTCATTTACCATTAATGTTTATAAAGAGGCTTGATCTAGTGCAATTTAGCAACTGAAGAGCAGCAAAATTCGAGGTTTTATTGAGCCACATGAACCTTCCCCAGGTCAGAGGTCAAGGGGGAAGTACTGGGTTTTAAACCTTGGCTCTTTTCTATACTCACCAGGCTAGTTCGAGGTGTTCATCAACTCTGCTGATTGAAGACAGATAGATGCACCCCTGTGAGGGGAGCTAAGTCTCCCTTAGCTCTAGCCAAGTGCTTTTTGCTCAGCAAAAAGTGGCAGATATTTGCTAACGTCTATGCTTGGAAACCAGCATCTTTGTAGCTCTGGCTGGATGGGGCATTGAGTTTTTATAAAACTTTATTTCAAGCCCTAAATGACTGTGTCTCTGCAATTCAGTGGCATATAGCTGGAGAAGGGACTTTGTACATACCGCTGTAACAGAAAGGGTGGAGCACCTAGAAGACTGGACTAGATCAAGGCCCATAAATAAAAAAGGGAAACGGAAAGCCAGCCCAAGACACAGGAACCATTTAAAACCAGGCTTGCAAAGGAAATGGTCAACAAAACTAAAAGGCAAACAACAATGGGAGATGATATTTGCAAATGACATCGGATAAAGAGTATAAAAACCTATAAAGAATTTACCAAACTTAACACCCAAAAAACCAAATAATCCAGTGAAGAAATGGACAGAAGACATGAATAGACACTTTTCCAAAGAAGACATCCAGATGGCCAACAGACACATGAAAAGATGCTCAACGTCACTCCTCATCAGGGAAATACAAATCAAAACCACACTGAGATACCACCTCACACCTGTCAGAGTGGCTAAAATTAACTCAGGAAACAACAGATGCTGGGGAAGATGTGGAGAGAAAGGAACCCTCTTGCACTGTTGGTGGGAATGCAAACTGGTGCAGCTGCTCTGGAAAACAGTGTGGAGATTCTTCAAAAAATTGAACTACCCTACGACCCAGCAATAGCACTACTAGGAATTTATCCAAAGGATACAGGAGTGCTGATTCATAGGGGCACATGTACCCCGATGTTTACAGCAGTGCTTTCAACAATAGCCAGATTATGGAAAGAGCTTAAATGTCCGTTAACTGATGAGCGGATAAAGAAGATGTGGTTTATATATACAATGGAATACTACTTGGCAATGAGAAAGCATGGAATCATGCCATTTGCAGCAACATGGATGGAACTGGAAGGTGTTACGCTAAGTGAAATAAGTCAGAGAAAGGCATATGTTTTCACTCATGTGGAACTTTAGAAACTTAACAGAAGACCATGGGGGAAGGGAAGGGGAAAAAAAAACAGGGAAGCAAACCATAAGAGACTCTTAAATACAGAGAACAAACTGAGGGTTGATGGGTGGGGAGAGGGGAAAATGGGTGATGGGCATTGAGGAGGGGACTTCATGGGATGAGTACTGGGTGTTGTATGTAATCGATGAACCACGGGAATCTACCCCCAAAACCAAGAGCACACTTTACACACTGTATGTTAGCCAGTTTGACAATACATTACGTTAAAAAAAAAAAAAAAAAAAAAAAAGGCTTGCATGTTGGGCATGTCTCCGGCACAGAGTGGCTTGTGCATATTTGGTTAACGAGCTGTGTATCCTGGTGTGTGCTTGAAGGAAGGCTTGAAGCTGCTTTTACCTACCATCTAGGCTTCGTTTCTCTGGGACCCTCAGTTCTCTTGGGTTACTCTGGTGATCTGCCTTTGAGAAGAGGTACAATAAGTGATGGCCACAAGACCCTGTCTACCTCTCCAACCTAATCACTTACCCTCTCTCAGTGGTCTACCCATCATGGTCCCAAAGCCTCCCTTCCTGCTTTTTGGAAACCCCTTTGCACTTGGTATATCATCTCTGTGTGTACCTCTTTGTGTCCAGGTCTGTGTGGCTGTGTCCTCATAGTTTTGGGTCTCAGCTCAGAGGCAGAGGGCCAGAGAAAGAGAATCCAAAGCAGGCCTCACATTCAGCACGGAGCCTGACTCAGGGCTTGTTCCCACAACCCAGGGATCGTGATCTGAGCCAAATCAAGAGTCAGTCACTCAACTGACTGAGCCGCCCAGGTGCCACTCAAATATTACTACCTCTTTAAAGAAGCTCTGTATGATCTATGTCGGCTGATCTCTTTGCCTTGTTTTATTTCCTTCGTATACTTCATCTGTATTGGAAATTAACATTTGTGTTTTTCTCCACTTTGGAATATAAACATCAGGGTGCCTGGGTGGCTCAGTCACTTAAGCATCGGACTCCAGCTCAGGTCATGATATCACCGTCTGTGAGTTTGAGCCCCGCGTCGGGCTCTGTGCTGACAGCTCAGAGCCTGGAGCCTGCTTCATATTCTGTATCTCCCTCTTTCTCTGCCCCTTCCCTGCTTGCTCCCTCTTGCTCTCTCAAAAATAAATAAACATTAAAAAAAAAAAATCAAGACTGGGCTTTTGTTTCCTTCTCTGCTTTACTCTCAGTGATGAATCACTAGGCCCCCTCACCTTCTTCCAGCCTGGTCTGTTTCGTGTGGCAGTGTTAACACCTAGCTTAATGACAAAGAGGAAGAAAATCCTTAGAGACAGTAAAAATTTGTGAGATGCACAGGTTACCTTTGATGATACGTGTTGAATTCTTCCTAACAGATTTTATTATCCTGCCTTAAGTGTCTCAGGTTGGGTATGTAGCTGGGCTATTTTCATGTCTTAGTGTCCATTCTTTCTGTGTGTCCGTTCATTCTTATCTCAGCATTATTACCTGCCTAGTTTCAGGATAGAAACTTGGCCGTCTTTGACTTTCCTTCTCCAAACTCAGTAAGCTACCAAGTACTGCTGACTCCCCCTCTGAATCATTTCTTCACTTAATTCACTGTTGCCTCAGGCCCTCAGAATTCCTTGCCTTAGCTGTTTGGTTCTACTTCAAGGCTCCTGTCTTTCCTCACCTTAAAAAAAAAAAAATGAAAACCAAGAACTCTATTGTCCATGATAACCTCAGCTATTTTTCTAAAACTTGGATTTGGCCTTGTTGATTGATATCTTTAAACATCTGGGTTCCTACTGTTTCTGAGGAAAAGTGTTAGACTTTTATTTCCTTAGGTGCATCATGAGTTTTTTAAGTCTAAGGGCCTAGAGTATTCTTCCCTTCTGCAGTTGAGCTCTTTCTTCTAAGGCTGTTTCATGAATGCTGCCTTTGAAGTCTTACCAGCCCTGACCTCCTTGGGTCACAACTAGTTGGTCTTCTCTCTGTGTCCTCGTGGTGCTTTATATTCACCTCTAATGGTAGCACCTCGTGTTTGTGGTGCATTTCACAGGTGCTTGACACTGTACTAAGAAGGGTCTGCTATCCATATCCCATTCCAGTAATCCCAGAGGTAGCTACTGCCGTCTCCATTTCACAGAGGAAAAACCGAGGTTCAGGAAAACTCCCCCAGATCCCTCAGTGGCAGGTACTGAGGTTTGAAGACTGTGCCATGACCCCTCTCACCGTGTACCATGATAGTTGGCGTTTTGTTTTGCATTTGTTTCTGTTGGTGGACCTGTGTGTGCTTTGCAGGACCTCCACCCCCTGCTTTTCTGGCCTGGGAGGACTCCGCATTTGAATCAGGAGTTAGGGAGCAACGTGTTTTTAACCCATTACTCATTGACGTCTTTTTAAAAGTTTATCCATTTTTGTTGTCTTGTCTCCACGATGCATGACGCAGGTTCTCTGTGTGTCTTGTTCTAGCTTTTGCTCTGCATGCCTGCAGGAATGTCTGAAGCCGAAGAAGCCTGTCTGTGGGGTGTGTCGCAGCGCTCTGGCACCTGGCGTCCGAGCCGCGGAGCTCGAGCGGCAGATCGAGAGCACAGAGACTTCTTGCCATGGCTGCCGTAAAAATGTATGTGGAAGTAAAACGGAAGTCGGTGTCCTTCTGCGATGAGGGGGTAAAACACAGAGCTGTTGCCACGTGTTTCTCAAGTTAGAGCATGACTAGGTGACTAACAGCACGTGTGCATGCTAGTTATCTGCAGCCGTGGCTGTGCTGTTTGATTTTAATACCTTTATTGGTTTTGATTTGCTTTTTTAAGAGTTGGTTTAGTATATTATATATCGTAGCTTTGGAAACTAAAACGTTATCCCATTTTGTTCCTTTAAAAGACGCGCTTTTCCAAGATTATGCGTAACTTTAGATTATAATGACAATGCTATTTATTTATTTCTTTTTAAATATGTATTTATTTTGAAGGAAGGAGCACACACACGCGTTTGCAAGCTGGGAAGGGTCAGAGGAAACCCCAACAGGCTCCACACTGTCAGCGCATAACCTGACGCAGGGCTCTGTCTCCTGAACCATGAGATCAGGATTTGGATGCTTAACTAACTGAGCCATCCAGGAGCCTTTGTTTCTTAATTGTTTTAACATAAGATGAGGTCATCTCAAAAAAGTTATCTGCTGTAATGAGTTTGAGGGAAAATTTTGTCATCTGTGTCAATATAGATACAAAACTTAATATTTGAACTTTTTAGCACTTGAAAGGAATCATGACATAAAGGTCAGTATGAAATTATTTGATTATAATAGCAATACCAAACATTTGAAGTGCATCCATTCTGTTGTATAATCTTGTTAGAATCCAGTGTATTTAACATCTATAATAAAGGAGAAATATTATTCTTATTTTCCAAGAGATACACACAGCCTTACAGGTTTTAAAATCATTATGATTTTCTTAATTTCAGATCATACAAAAGTATAAAATAATGTAGGCTTGTTTCCTACTCTAGAGATTACCTTTTTATTTTTTTAATGTATTTATTTATTTATTTATTTATTTATTATTTTTTTTTTCGACGTTTATTTATTTTTGGGACAGAGAGAGACAGAGCATGAACGGGGGAGGGGCAGAGAGAGAGGGAGACACAGAATCGGAAACAGGCTCCAGGCTCCGAGCCATCAGCCCAGAGCCTGACGCGGGGCTCGAACTCACGGACCGCGAGATCGTGACCTGGCTGAAGTCGGACGCTTAACCGACTGCGCCACCCAGGCGCCCCTAATGTATTTATTTTGAGAGGGGGTGTGAGTGAATGGGGGTGGGGGCGGGGGCAGGGGCAGAGAGACAGAATCCCAAGCAGGTTCCTTGCTGTCAGCACAGAGCCCAGCACAGGGCTCAGCACAGGGCTCAATCCCACACACTGTGAGATCGTGACCTGAACCAAAATCAAGAGTCATATGCTTAACCAACTGAGCCACCCAGGTGCCCCCAGAGATGATCTCTTTACAAGTGATTCAGTTTAGGAGGCTGCAAAACATTTTTTGCCCTTTGACAAACGCAGATCTAAGGTTTTTACCAAATACAGTTGTCAGAATTTTACAAAATAGGATCATAGTATATAATTCTAGAGCTTTTTCTCATTTTTGAAAAAAAATTTTCACTTAATGACTTACTGGTGTAACGTGTCAGTTTTGTTACTTTAACACATTAGTGTGGATGGCCATAGGATGGATATACATTCCCATCTCCTTCCTTTCAGATTGATTTAGCACTTAGGGTACACAGTGGCTACTGTTCTGAACAGGGATATTTACCATCCCTTTTAATTGGGAGCTCTTTGGTTGGCAGCTCGAAGTCAAGTTCTTTAGCTGGAGGTAAGACAGAAAGAAGCATTATGGTAAACCAGAGCTCAAATATTGAAACTTCCTTTTTTTCTTGTGCCTTCCTTTAATTTTGGAACTCAGGATATTGAAATGAAGTTACCCGTTACTTTATGCGTGATGGATTTTTCTTTTTCTGTATACTTTTGATATTCTCCATTTTAAAGATTAATGTTTGTATTGTATCATATCTCTACGTGTATTCTGCCTCAGAAAATGTTTATCTTCCCTTTACCTCCCCTTTTTCTTCATTCCTTATACTTTTTCTTTCTTTTTAGAACACCTGCAATGAAGCACTCTCCTCTAGGTTTTCTCTTTTCAACTTGTAAAGGCTAGATTCTGTAGGAGAAATAGAATTCACATTTCTGGATTTCTGTTTTTTGTTTTTGTTTTTTAAAGATTATTTACCACAGTCTGGAATTCTGTACCTTAACTAGAATTACTGGTCTTTATCTCTTATACTTAAATGATTACTTTTTGCTGCTGCACATAATAGAATGTGGTTCTTGGCTTGCTGTGAAGAGGCTAGTTTAAATGCTATGTGTAAAACTTTTAAACCTTCCCTGGGTTTGGAGTGTGTCTGAGCAGAGAGCATACCTTGAATACAAAAACCTCTAGGAGAGTTATTTTCGAGTGGAAGCAGACATCCTGGATTGGTCAAGTAAGACATCAGCTTTGGTATTAACAGAGCCCCTGCAGCAAACGTGGTTTTAGCCCTGTCAGCATAGCTGGGAGTCTGGTGAGATTGTTTGCCAGGGTGGTACAGGTCTGGTTTTCACCTTGCCCTTGTTTTGGGACTATGTGGGACCTGGTCCAAGGTCTGACTAACTTGTGGGCTGTCATTCTTCCTAAGTTCTTCCTATCCAAGATCCGGGCCCACGTGGCTACCTGTTCCAAATACCAGAATTACATCATGGAAGGTGTGAAGGCCACCACCAAGGATGCCTCCCTTCAACCAAGGTGAATGACTCCCTCAGGTGGAGGTCCTCTTCTGCTATGAAGACAGTGGACACTTTGCATGTTTCAGGGTTTAGTTGTAGGAGTTTGGGGAAGTGGATGTATAGTTATTATTCAGATGTATGCTGGCTACGGATGTATAACTATTATCTGTCCGTTTTCGTTTTGGGGTGGGGTGTGGAGAACTCTGATGTTCACTTCAAATGTTAGCTCTGCTATGAAGTTATGTTCAAAACAGTTGATGTGCTTCTGAGGTAATTGTCAGAATCCCTGTCATAACACTTTGAACTCTGCTCCTTTTTGGAGGTATGGAGATTGAAGTGTGGAAGGGTACTCACAAAGAGATTTCTTCTGTTCTGCCTTTCATCTTCCAGGAACGTCCCAAACCGTTACACCTTCCCTTGCCCGTACTGTCCCGAGAAGAACTTTGATCAGGAAGGGCTAGTGGAACACTGCAAGCTGTCCCATAGCACGGACACCAAATCTGTGGTAAGAGGAGCTTTTTATGGAAAAAAATTAAACAGAAAAATGAACAGTAGTGCAGCGAACTCCTGTGTACCCTTCACCTAGATTCACAGATTGGTAACATTTTACAGTATATGCTTAATGATACTCTGGGTGATACTCTACATTTTGCTAGCCATTCAATAATAAGTTACAGATACCATGACCTTTTGTCCTACACACTTCAGCATATACCTCCTAAGAACAAGAGCATTTTCTTCGAAAATCACGTTTTTTGTGTTTGTCACACTCAGGAGATGTAACTTTGACATAATCTGATATCTAATATAAAATTCATGTTTAAATTTTAACAATTGTAGGGGTGCCTGGCCAGCTCACTTGGTGGAGTATGCGACTCTTGATGTCGGGGTCGTGAGTTGGAGCCCCACGTTGGGCTTAGAGATTACTTTAAAAAAAAAAAAAAAAAAGTGGACTGCCCTTGAATTTTAACCATTGTTACGTCCTTCATAGCAATATCCTCCTGCCCCCAAGTCCTTGATCTGTGTGTTACACGTAATTGTCATGTCTCTGGTGCTAGGTCTTTCTTTGCCTTCCATGACCTTAACATTTTTAAAGAGGACAGGCCAGTTGTTTTGTAAGAGGTCCTTGGATTTCGGTTTGTGTGTTTTTTCATCATTAGAAGCAGGGACGTTCCATAAGCGATGTGTCCTCCAGATGCCGCTTCAGGGGTCATGTGATATCTGTTGGCCCCTTTGTTGGATCGCTTGGTGTCCACCAGGTATCTTCTGTGTAAAGCTGTCATTTTCCTTTTGAGAGTAGTATCTTTATAGTTGTGGGGAAAGGGAATGTATATGAAATTATGGTGCACCTGAGCGGCTTAGTCAGTTAAGCATCCGACTTCAGCTCAGGTCATGATCTCACAGTCTGTGGGTTCGAGCCCCGTGTCGGGCTCTGTGCTGACAGCTCAGAGCCTGGAGCCTGCTTCAGATTCTGTATCTTCCTCTCTCTCTGCCCCTCTCCCACTCATGATCTGTCTCTCAAAAATAAATAAACATTAAAAAAAAATTACTAGGAAAGTGTTTATCACTCCTTTAAGTATCACAGACTAGGTACGTAGGGTTTTTTTGTGTTTTTTTTTTAATGTTTGAATGTGGTCCTTTTCAGTAGTATTACCCTTTCCTCTTTTTCCTTTCAAGTAAGTTCTATACCCAACATTGCGGTTTCTGGTACTACAACCTAATTTTCTCTTTTTTCCCCTCCTTTGGCTTTCTGACATTCCTGTGGTTATTTTGTCTCTGTTGAAGCCTCTCTTCCTTCATCCATTGGCCCTCTGTTCTATCCCTTCTCCCTTTACAGAACTCCTTCTTAACTGTTGATGTTTCAGCCCTTCCCTTTGGAAGTGACCTCCTCCTCAGTCTCCTGACCTGACCCATGATCTAGCCCCATATCCACAGCTGCCTGCCCAGCTCCTTCCACCAGGAATCTTCCACCATTTCAGATTCGTCTTTTGCTAATCCCTTTTGTTACGATACCTTCCTTATTACTGGTGGAGTTCCATCTCTAAGCTGACCACTGAGGCCTGCTTCTCCCTGTCCCAGCTCCTCTCTGTCCATCTCTGAATTTTCCATTCTAGCCAGCTGATCGCCTGTAATGCCTGTACTGCTGACTCCTGGCCTTTCCTCTGTGCCATTGCCAGTCTTGTGGAGCACCCTCTCATGTTGTGTCTTTCCAAATACCTCCCAGTCTTCAACGCCCAAACTGACTTCTTTATTATTTTATTTTATTTTCATTTTATTTCAGTTTTTTTATTTTTTAATTTACTTAATTTATATCCAAGTTAGTTAGCATATAGTGCAACAGTGATTTCAGAAGTAGATTCTTTAATGCCCCTTACCTATGTAGCCCATCTCCCCCAACCCCTCCAGCAACCCTCTGTTCTCTATATTTAAGAGTCTCTTATGTTTTGTCCCCCTCCCTATTATATTAGTTTTGCTTCCCTTCCTTTGTGTTCATCTGTTTAGTATCTTAAATTCCTCATATGAGTGAGGTCATATATTTGTCTTTCTCTAATTTCACATAGCATAATACCCTCCATTTCCATCCATGTAGCTGCAGATAGCAAGATTTCATTCTTTTTGATTGTCGAGTAATACTCCATTGTGTGTGTGTGTGTGTATACCACATCTTTATCCATTCATCCATCAATGGACATTTGGGCTCTTTCCATACTTTGGCTATTGTTGATAGTGCTGCCATAAACATGGGGGTGCATGTGTCCCTTTGAAACAGCACACCTGTATCCCGTGGATAAATGCCTAGTAGTGCAATTGCTGGGTCATAGGGTAGTTCTATTTTTAATTTTTTGAGGAACCTCCGTACTGTTTTCCAGAGTGGCTGCACCAGTTTGCATTCCCACCAGCAGTGCAAAAGAGATCCTCTTTCTGCGCATCCTCACCAACATCTGTTGTTGCCTGAGTTGTTAATGTTAGCCATTCTGACAAGTGTGAGGTGGTATCTCCCTGATGAGTGATGTTGGGCATTTTTTCATGTGTCTGTTGGCCATCTGGATGTCTTTGGAGAAATATCTATTCATGTCTTTTGCCCATTTCTTTACTGGATTATTTGGTTTTTGGGTGTTGAATTTGATAAGTTCTTTATAGATTTTGGGTACGAACCCTTTATCTGATATGTTTGCAAATATCTTCTCCCATTCTGTTGGTTGCCTTTTAGTTTTGCTGATTGTTTCCTTCTCTGTGCAGAAGCTTTTTATTTTGATGTGGTCCCCATAATTCCCAAATCGACTTCTTATATGAGGGCTTTTCAACGTCAGCCCTCTCGTCTCAGCATTTACTTTGTAAAAATAGCACAGAAGGTTGTGTTTTACTTCCTCAGGTTATTGTTCATTTGTCATTTCCTTGTTTTTCTTTGTGCTTTTGGATCATTTTGTGTGCTGGGTCAGAAGGCCATAGTCTAGGCCCCTACTGGGCTGACACATTGTCCTGACCACAGTAGGGGGTCAGGAAAGGGTAGTATCATGGCCAAAGCCATTAGGCACTCTCACGTGTCCTTTGACCTGAGTGGGAGACTGACAGTGTTTTCTGGGATACGAACGTACCTATGAAGGAGTGGCCAGGCCCTAAACTGATGTGTCAGGAAAGCTGCCCTGGAAGAAAGGCCAGATACGGGCCACATAGGGCTAATGTTAGCTCAAAGGTCAGGTGCCTGAGACCGTGCTTTTTTGTTGAAAGGTTTGTCCGATATGTGCCTCGATGCCTTGGGGAGACCCCAACTACCGCAGCGCCAACTTCATAGAGCACATCCAGCGCCGGCACCAGTTTTCTTACGACACTTTTGTGGTGAGTCTGGAGCCCGGGGCCTGATCTCTCCCCTGGGGTAACAGCACAACAACATCCTTTCTCTTACCTGGAAAGCTGTGGGTCCCATTGTTGAGTTTTGTCATTGATGTGATGGGCTCCCTGGAACAGCAGCTGTGTGGTCTATGTTCGTGAGCCCACTGAGTGGTCAGAGCCTTTGTTGTGTCTACAGTGAGACATGATGTAAGATTGCTCCTGGGTTTTCTTCCAGAGGTTTTTCCCACTTTCTTTTGGTATGTGTAGTTTCTGCCCGTTCCAGCACCTGGCTTGGGATCCTGAAGCTCAGATGCCCATGGGACCAGGCAGGTAATGGAAATGGTCTCCCTGAGGATTTGCAAGCCAGACGGCACCTGACGCATGTCGTGCTGCCATCAGCTCCCGCTGACAGCAGTGTGTAGAGACACAGGCACAGCATTGCCAGTTTTCTCCGTCTGTCCCAACCCCAAGAAGCTGGAAGGGCGGAATTCCATATGAAGTGTCACGTGTTTTTTAGAGCATCTTAGGTCAAAACACATCCACTTGCCAAAAGTAGTCATCCGGTTTGTGTCTTTTCCCTAGTGCTGAGTGGTTTGAAGGGACCCACTGTTGTGTTAGCATTCTAGTAATAGATAAATTTGGCCAAACCCTTGAAGTAGAACGTTTGTTTGTTTGTGTGTGTATATATATATATATATATATATATATATATATATATATATATATATATATATGTATGCTGTGAGGATTTTAGAACAGCATTCAGTCTTAATGGCTGTGTTTCAGGACCCAAGAAGGAAAGCATGACTCTTTCCTAAGTTGTCCTAAGAATGTGTATTCTCAGTCTAAGAGAGTGTCTGAGATCCAGACTTCCCAATAACTGTCCTTTTTGTTAGTGCCCTGAAGACAGATGAAATTCCCGAGTTGTAAGGAAGTAGGTAATTTGGCCTCGTTGAATTAAAAGTCCAGTTTCACTGCAGGGAAAGTCCTCCCATGTGAGCACTCGGTCTGTGCCAGGCCCGCGCACAGGTGCCCTGTGGTCCTCACAGTCCCCGTCTAAGGGAGCCATCAGTGTTCTCATCCTCAGGAGGAGGCGGCAGAGGCCCAGAGAGGTCGAGCGGTTTGCCCAGAGCTCCGTGGCTGGCACCAGAAACAAGCTGGGATCCATGCTGGGCCAGGCGTCTCCGGAGCCTGTCACTGGGCCGCCCCGCTTCCCCCATTGAACGACAGTCTTTGCAGCTGTGACAGGTGCCGGGGCCAAGGGTCTGTGTTTCACCCTCAGGATTACGATGTTGATGAAGAGGACATGATGAATCAGGTGTTGCAGCGCTCCATCATCGATCAGTGAGCGGTGTCTACTGTCCAGCTCGTGCTCCAGAGCGTCCGTTGTGTGTTGGGCGTGGAACCTGTGACTCCTACACCTTCAATGTACAACAGACCTGGAAGTGAGCTGTGGTCACTTCTGACAGGGAAAAAGGTCCCCAGGTCAGAGCCGTCCCTTCCTTTGGGGTCTCCCCTACTGTTAACTCTGTCATGTGTCTGGTCTCTGATTGCCCTCAGCTGCTCCCTGGAGTTTCTGCTTCCCCTTCTGGAAGAGAATCCAGGTTCTCCACCTACCCTTGTTTCACTCTCGTTCCTCCCCTTTAGTGTGCATCTCTCAGGTCCTCTGAGCCAGCCAGGACCTGTTCTGGGTCACGAATAGCACAAATGAGACCAGCACCTCCCTCCTCTCCTTGTCCCTGAGGTGAGGTGTGTGAGCTCTGGCAAACGTGTGTCCCATCGGTGGTGGAGCTCCTTCTGTGCTGCGGAGGTTCTGTTAGTTGGTCCTTAGCAGCAGCTGCCGGAAGCTGGAGTGTCCCTCCTGGGAAACATTGCAAAAGGCCTGTTGGGGTGAATGTTCTGGGTTTAGCACGATCTGATGCTGGAAGTTTTGATTAGTTCTATTTTCCTACCGCTCCTGCACACCCTTAGAGTTAACTGGTTCAGTCTTAAATGCCTGCATGGTGCCTTTTTAGGATAAGGTGTAACCACATCTTTTTAGTGACAATAAGTGTTTCTAGGTTAGGAAAGTTAAACTCCATTTATCCATAAGTGGGGAGGAGGGTCAGCTAAGAGCAGTGCGAGGGCCGTAGCTTTTTGGTTCTGATTTTCGAACTAACATGGTATTTTCAAAGGACTGCGTCATGTTTGCCTCTCTGTTTGGGAACCTGCTTACATTCTTGTCCTTGAGGCACGAGAAGGAGTCCTCACATGAATAAGAAGGAAGAAGTTTGGGGACTCCAGTAGATACTCTAGTTATTTTATCTTTTCTTTGGTAACTTAGATTAAACTGAGTATCTGAGTATTGCTTTTCTATCATAAATGGTTTCCTTATGAAACTGATTTCCATCTGTAAATCAGTGTGTGAAACCTGCCTTGTAAAGCAGAGGTCATGGGAAATCTGGTCTCACAGCCTGCTGTCTCCTTTTGACAAGACGCACTGTTAAAAAGGCAAACACAGCTCTTGTGAGCACTTGTTAATGGAAACTGCTGGAAACTAGCTCAAGAAACTTGAAGTTCACCATGTTTTGCGAATATTAATAAATACAAGGCTGAGAGCGGTGTCAGTCTAATCTGTAGGAACATGACCAAAAGACGTGGACTTAGGTTCATTGTTTCGTGTCAGACCTCTCTACTCTGAACATGGGAAGTTTTTCTGGTCAGTGGCTGAGGTTGTAAGTGGCAGGGAGCTTTGGGGCCTGTGAGCACCGCTGTTGTGGGCCTCTCCCTGCCTGCCAGTGGGGGCTGCAGACGCCTAGTGACCAGCAAAGACAGGGCCCTTTGCTAGGCAAAATAGTCTTTTCGAATGTGATGTTGCTTTGGAGGGCCCAAATGTTAAGGTCAGCGCCTTCACTGTGATTTCTGGAAAAAGTTCACTTAGCCCTCCCTGACTGGAGAGGTCTGAATCTGGAGGGAAATTTGACAAAGCCTTCATTTGAGGGAACGAATGACTGTCCATCTCACTAATGGTACCAAGAAACTGATTTCCTTGTATTAAGTGCACTTCATGTATTTCTAATAAGATGACTTTCCAGAAAGTGAAATTTGTTATGTTCTGGCTTTTAAAAGGTGAAATATAAATAAATTTCATAATTTATCCGATTGGCAAGCTGTAATGCCTGTTTTCATTAACCACTTTTTTTTTTTTTTTTTTTTTTTTAATTTCAAACGTTTATTTTGAGAGAGGGAGAGAGAAAATCCCAAGCAGGCCCTGCTGTCAGCACAGAGTCTGACACAGGGCTCGACCCCATGAACCTCGAGATCGTGACCTGAGCCGAAATCAAGAGTCGGACACTGAGGACTGAGCTACCCAGGTGTCCCTCATTAACCACCTTTTTGCTGAGGTTTGGGCCTGAGGAGACTCCAGAAGATTGTTGCTCTTTCTAAGGAGACATTCTTGTTTGTCACAAGTCCCATCTGGCTCTGATCTTTGTTCTGACGCTTTAATAGTGGGGCCTCACTGAGCTTGTCCTCTCTTGGAAATGAACACAACCCCTACTTGTCACAGCTGGGAGTTCTGGTGAGGCAAGAAGTGATCGTGCTCCATGAAATAAAGCTTTATTTAGACACGTGGCTTCAGCTCCATTCCAATGACTTAGCATCCCCGAGATGTTGTAGTAAAGGGTTTTGTGCATTAAGATCTGAGGTCATGGCATGTTTGTTCTGCATGCTGCCACTGGCTGTGGGACATCTGGCAAATATTTTCCCTTTTTAAATGTTTCCCTACAATAAAATAGGAGTGATGTTTCTGGCTTCTAGTTTCTTTATAAAGTAGGAGATATTTGCTATTTACTAACTAGCTGCCAATTACTAATCCCTTATCAATTTATAATTACACAGTTAACATGTGCCTAGCACAGTGCTGACACATAAAAGATGCCTAGTAAATAACATATATGCCTGAATGTAAGGAAGTCATTCATTTTTCCAGTAAGGAAATTTTTAAAGTTTTTTGGCCAAATTGACTATAAGAGCGTTTATCACTGCAAATGAACTATTCAAATGTCTATTTATTTTTAATTACATATATTTAAAACAAATGTAGAAGTGTTGCTTTCTTTTATTTAAAAAAAAAATTTTTTTTTTAATGTTTTATTTTTTGAGACAGAGAGAGAGACAGAGTATGAGCAGGGGAGGGGCAGAGAGAGAGGGAGGCACAGAATCGGAAGCAGGCTCCAGGCTCTGAGCTGTCAGCACAGAGCCCGACGTGGGGCTCAAACTCACGAACTGTGAGATCATAACCTGAGCCGAAGTTGGACGCTCCACCAACTGAGCCACCCAGGCGCCCCTAGAAGTGTTGCTTTCATCTAGTCGTACATTTCCAGGAATAGCTGCATCTTAAAGTTCTTGGGATTCAAGGAGCAATGTACACAAAACCCTGGCAGGACGCCTGCTGCATTGTGGGCACTCAGCTCCTGGACTTCTCTCCCTGGGCTTGTCCGTTCCGATCCCAATCCCATGGGAACCTTAAATTTAATACGGCCCAAACTGAATTCAGCATCTCCAGCTTCCTCCCTCCATGCCCCTCCCTCTTTATCATTCCCTCTTGCTACGGACAGTACCAGCAATCCATGAGTCTTCTTACCCCTGCATTTATACCCCCACCTTTGGCTAAAGCAGTTAAGTCCTGGACTCCGGTTACACATCAGGAAATCACAAGGTCTAATGCTACACACGGCGGCAGTCCTTGAAGTCCTTTGTCATCCCAGACAGATCAAGAAAATGGCATTTGAACCGAGACCTGAATGAAACAAGGGACAAGCCTGCTGACCAGGTAGGGAAGAGCGTTCCTGGAGGGAATGTCCAGAGGCCCTAACGGGAGCCTGTGTGTTACACTGGGGCAGGGCAGTGAGGGGGCAGTCATGGGAGCGTGTCAACAGGCGGCTGCTGGAGGGGGGCAGATCTGGGGCTTTTCTCTGGGTGAGATGGGAGCATTGGAGGTTCGAGTGACAAGACCTGGTCTAGGTTTAAAGAAGATCCTTCTTCTGACTTCTTACGACTAGACAAAATATTTTTACTTTTGATTTAGGTATGTAAGTAAGTGAGAATCGGCAGGCATTTGAGTATTTCATCTGCAATGGTGAAAGGTCTCATGTTCAGTTTGGCCAAAAAACTTTTTAAAATTTCCTTAGTGGGGAAATGGATGATGTCTTCATATTCAGGCATACACAGTATTGACTGAACACCTACCATGTGCCAGCACTGTGCCAGGCACTGGGGATTCACATATAATCAAATGTATAATTACAGACTGGTGAGTGTTCATGGTAAGGGATTAATAAATGGTAGCCATTTAATAAATAGTAAACATTCCTACTTTGTGAAGAAACCAGAAGCCAGAAGTCCACAGGCTCACAGTATCATCTAGACCTTTTCTCCTTTCTCCACCTGGGCCTTCTCCCTCCCACTCGAGTGCGTCGAGTGTCGCCTGCTGTTGGCTCTCTTCCTAAATAGCATCTGAACGTGATTGGGTTTCTCCCACCATCTACCTACTGGCCCCTACCTCTCCTCCAAGTTCATACCCAGACACCTTGAGCTGGTTGTCCTCCCCCACTGCTTCAGTTTCTCTTCTTTCCCAATTTTACGCAGCTCCTCCAACCTGTGCTTTGAACCCTGCCCTCCCCCAGAGACCAGACAGGACAAGGCACGTCACTGACTCCAGCAGATAGGTCAGTCTCTCTTAGTCCCCTCCACTTCATCTTTAGCCTGTTTCGTGCTCTTGACCCGGCCCTCCTCTTAGAAACCGTTGCTGCTGCGGCAACACCGTCCTGGTTTCTTTTCCTATTTCTTTACCATATTCCTTTTCCATTTCCTTGGCAGCTGCCATCTCCGGTTCCCTTCCCTTAGCTGTTGGAATTCTTCAGCCTCTGCCCTAGACTCACCCCATGTCCTCTCCCCAGGCAGACTCCCCCCCCCACTGACCACTCTTCTCTTGGCTTTCATTACCGTCCATGTGCTGATGAGCCCAGACCCGTAGTTCTCAACCAGACAGCTCTCTGGAGCTCCAGGCCCACAGAGCCAGCTTCTTCTAAGACCTGTCTGCAGAATGACTCGAAAGCATCTTTGGTTCTGCATGGCCCAAGCTGAGTGAGCTCTTCCTCAGCCCTCTTACTACCACACCTCGTGCTGGGTCCTTCACCCCCCAGCACCTTAGAGAAGGTGCTACACGTCCCTCCAGGTTGCTCAAGAGTTAGCCTAAACATCATCTTTAACTCCTTTGTATACCTCAACACCCCATGTTACAAAATTATGATGTTAGCTCCCATATCACTATCCCACTGCCACCAGCATCTCAAAACCCGCCATGACCTCACCTGAATTACCGACGCAGCTTTCCTTCTGGCCTCTCCAGTGTTCTCTAGCCAACATCCACTGCATCTTCCACCAAGCTGCCAGAAGGAGCCTTGAAAACCCTTCAAAGGCTCCAGTTACCCTCGGATAAAGTCCCACCACCTTGCTGTGGCCCTCCAGGCCCCCTCCAGGGCCCCCCTCCAGGCCCCCTGTGCTCTGCCCTCTGCCTGCCTCTCCAGCCTCAACTCCCGACACTCCTACTCCTTGTGCTCTGACCATACGGGCCTTTCCACGTCACAAGCGTGTCAGGTCTCCCACTATTACTCTGAAATAGTTGGTCCTGCTGGCCCCCTCCTCCACTTCCCCCACTGTTTTTGCTTCCCAGTTGCAGTTTGGATTCCTAGATCAGACTTTCATGTCTGATGTTCCTCTAGAAACTTCTGATATTAATCAGAGTGTGTATTTAAAAAATTATTTATTTGTTTTGAGAGAGAGTGAGCATGTGAGCGAGGGGAGGCAAAGGAGTGACAAAGAATCCCAGGCAGGCTCCTTGCTGTTGGTGCAGAGCCTGATGCGGAGCTTGAACTCACGAACCGCGAGATCATGACCTGAGCCGAAACCAAGAGTTAGACACTTAACTGACTGAGCCACCAAGGCGCCCCCAGAGTATTTATTAAACTTTTGTATAAATACTCGGACTATACTATTAAGTTTCCTGAGGTCAGGATTCCTATTTACTTCTGTGGCCCCATTGCGCAATATTCAGGTAAAATACAGGACTCCCAGTTACATGTTAATTTCAAGCAAACAACAAGTAACTTTAGTATAAATACGTATGAAATATTTCACAGAAGTATAATTTGCTCAAGTCAAGAAGTGAATGCGAGGAATATTCATGCTAAAAAATACTATTTGTTGTTTGTTAGGAATCACATTTAATTGGGTGTTGTGTGTTTTTTACTGGTCAAGTCTGTAAACCCTACTCAATGTGTATTAGCACGGCAAATGTTCTGAACATCTGCTATGTGCTAGGCAACTCACACCTCATTAAATTATATTTTGTGAGGGCGCCTCAGTGGCTCCGTTAGTTAAGCGTCTGACTTCGGCTCAGGTCACGATCTCACAGCTTGTTGAGTTCAAATCCCACGTCCAGCTCTGTGCCGACAGCTCGGAGCCTGGAGTCTACTTCAGATTCTGTCTCCGTCTCTCTTTGCCCCTTCCTGTCTTGGGTACTGTCTCTGTCTCTCTCTCTCAAATATAAATAAACATTTAAAAAGCAACTAAATAATTGTTTGTACAATTCCTTGTTTTAATGGCTGTCTCCCATACTCAGAAGTTAAGCTCTTGAGGGCAAGGACTCTGCCTGTCTTGTGCCCTACTCTCTTTCATACTTGGTCCCAAATACCTTCAATACATATTCCTAGCATTGAAACGGAACTAAGAGGGGGCTCTTTTACAATGGTACTTCCTTTCAGTGGCCCCCAGAATTAGGGGCCTGTGCGGTGGTAAGCAGAGCCTGAAGGGGGCCGTGTCTCCTGGAGTCTGGAGCTGGCCCCACCGTCTGTGGGGAGCAGGGCCTTGCTGGGCAGAGGAGGCAAGACTCAGGCCGGCAGGCAAGGGAAGATGGCCGCTGCCTGGTGGAAACCGGATCTGCCCAGGCCCTCGACGATGTGGTCCCTGGATGCTTTCTTGCCTGTGTTCATCTCCTGATTCCCCAACCTTCCTTAGTGTCTGCTGAGCGTCCCACATAGGGCTCAGCGGGGCACTAAGAGTACAGGAATAACGATAATCCTTCTCATCCTTGGTTCCCGACATAGTACCTCCCCACCTGCAAATAATTTTGATTTAATCGTCTGGTTCCTGAAAGATGATCAAAGCCAGGCATTCAGGTTACTCTGGAAAAGTCCTATCTTGAATCCTCTTAACCAGCCCTTCGGGAGAGACGCTAATAGCATTCCCGTTACACAGATGAGGGAGGGGAGGCCACATAGGATGAGTAATTTGCACAAGCAGGGACCCAGCACTTGGTGTTTCAGCACAGAAGTGTGATTAGATGCACGGTCTCAGGCACACTGCACAGCCTCCTATTCCCAGCAACCACTAGCTCTGTGACCAGTGGACAGATTATTCTAATCTCTGCCTTGGTTTCCTTATCCATAAGATGGGATTAATGAGTGTCTTCCTTAATAGAGTTATGGGAATCTAGTTAAATAGTCCACAGAACGCATTAGGACAGGGCCTGGAGCAAAATAAGTGCTTAATAAATGAGCTACCAATGTCACCACTATTCCCCCCACCCATCCCTGAGACCACTCAGTGCCCGGCCCCACCTAAGCAGCTAGCAGCTGTAAATGTTTGGTGACTAAGCTGCCATTATTAAGTGAGGTGTTTCCCAAACTTGGCCTGAAGACATGAATTACCTGGGAGTCACTTACTATAAAATAGATTCTCAGGCCCTTCCCTTGGAGATTCTGATTGGTAGGTGTGGGTGGGGCCTGGGAGTCTATCTTTTAGAAAGGACCTCAGGTAAAATGCATCCTTAGGCTAGTTTAGCAAATCCTATTATAGAATGTGAGGTAGGCTAGTGTTACCGCAAACCTGTTGTAGCTTGGGTGGGGCAGCGGCTTAGGTGATGGTTAGAATCAGGTGGACAAGCTCAGTCCTTACAGGTTGTAAGACTTTAGTGATACCTTTTCTGATTCTAAAAATGATCTGGACTATTTGGTCTCAAATGATCTCCCCAGAAATTATTTACAAAGGGAAAATTAGCAGCTTTGTAATGGAAAAACCTAGCAGACACCTTCTTCACCGAGTGATTAAAGGTAACATCCTCAGGGAGCCTGGGTGGCTCAGGTCATGATCTCACAGTTCGTGAGTTCAAGATCGGCATCGGGCTCGCTGCTGTCAACGCAGAGGCAGAGCACGCTTCGGATCCTGTCTCCAGCTCTCGCTGCCCCTCCCCCATTCGCGGTCTCTCAAAAAAAGTATCCTCGATAATGGGGCAAACCATGGGTGACTCGATGGGATACACCTGAAGATACGGCAGAAACATTTAACCTGATGTAACCATAAGGAATTGTCAGGCAAATCATCCCAATTGAGGGACATTCTACAAAACAGCCAGAACTTCCTAACTGTCAAGGTCAAAGGAGCCTACAGAGGTGTGGTAGCTGACTTCAGTGCTGTGTTTGGATCCTTGATAGGTGAGGGTTACCATAAAGGATATCATTGGTCCAATTGCTGACACTGGAATATGGACTGTGGTATGTAAGGAACAGTATTGTATCAATGTTAGGTTTCCCAATTTTGATGGTTATATTACAGTTGCATAGGGGGATATCCTTGTTCTTAAATTTGCATAGAGAAGTTTAAGTTTTTAAAAATGTTTTATTATTTATTTTTGAGAGAGACAGAGACAGAATGCGAGTGGGTTGGGGCAGAGAGAGAGGGAGAATCTGAAGCAGGCTCCAGGCTCCGAGCTGTCAGCACAGAGCCTGACTTGGGCCTTGAACTCACGAGCTGTGAGGTCATGACCTGAGCTGAAGTCAGATGCTCAACCGAGTGAGCCACCCAGGCACCCCGCATAGAGAAGTTTAAAAGTAAAGGACATGATGTCTCTAATTTACTCTTAAATGGTTCAGAAAAAAAAAATGGTGATACCTGTTTATAAATTTGTATAGATAGGAAATATACACAGTGCTGAAAATTATGAAGCAAATATGTACAGTGTTAAGAATCATAATGGTTATTATTTGTTTTTAACATTATTCATTTTTGAGATACAGAGACATAGTGCAAGTGGGGGAAGGGCAGAGAGAGAGGGAGACACAGAATCTCAAGCCGGCTCCAGGCTCTGAGCTGTCAGCAGAGACCTACACAGGGCTCGAACCCACGAACCGTGAGATCATGACCTGAGCCGAAGTCAGACACTTAATCGACTGAGCCACACAGGTGCCCCGTAAAATCATAATGCTTATTGTTAAGAAAATAACAAGACAGGAGGATAGAAAAATACAAAGAAGAAAGTTGAAACCACTTCACCCCTACTGACAACTAATCCCATCAATAGTAGAATATTTATGTGTCCTTGAGTCACCATATATTTTTTTAAATGCTTACTTATATTTTTTTTAAACGTTTATTTATTTTTGAGACAGAGAGAGACAGAGCATGAACAGGGGAGGGGCAGAGAGAGAGGGAGACACAGAATCCGAAACAGGCTCCAGGCTCCAACCTGTCAGCACAGAGCCCGACGCGGGGCTCGAACTCACGGACCGTGAGATCATGACCTGAGCCGAAGTCGGACTCCCAACCGACCAAGCCACCCAGGCGCCCCAATGCTTACTTATTTTTGAGAGAGCGTGAGTGGGGAAGGGGCAGAGAGAGAGAGAGAGAGGGAGTCACAGAACCCGAAGCAGGCTCCAGCTGTCAACACAGAGCCCGACTCCGGGCTGGAAATCAGGAACCACGAGATCAGGACCTGAGCCTAAGTCGGAGGCTTAACCGACTCAGCCACCCAGGCGCTCTGAGCCATCATTATTTTTTTTTTTTATTTTTATTTAAAAAAAAATTTTTTTTAATGTTTATTTATTTTTGAGACAGAGAGAGACAGAGCATGAACGGGGGAGGGTCACAGAGAGAGGGAGACACAGAATCTGAAACAGGCTCCAGGCTCTGAGCTGTCAGCACAGAGCCCGACGCGGGGCTCGAACCCACCGACCGCGAGATCGTGACCTGAGCCGAAGTCGGACGCTTAACCGACCAAGCCACCCAGGCGCCCCATATTTTTGACTGAAATGTAAAATGGGCAAATGCTTCACGTCTCGTTAACTTGCATTTTCACTCCCATGATGTAGCCACAACATCTTTCCATGTCGGTCTGGTGTTATTTTTAATGGCTGCATGGTGCTGCTGGTGAGGCGGGGCCGTACTTTAGGGAGTATTTAGATTGTTTCCAGCTTGACTGTTCTAGACCGAGACAGAGTGGGTGTCCTTACAAATACATTTTTGCCTGCTCTCTGAGTGTTTTATTATTCAGAGCTGCTGGATCTAAGGGAAAGAGGATGAGAGAGAGGCAGAAATAGGGAAAAAAGCAGAGACAGGCAGAAATGGCAGAGACGAGAGAGAGAAAGAGAAACGTGCCCCAGAGACTGAGAGGGCGCTTGTCCAAAGCACTGGAGGCCCCAGCAGCCCGGCCACAGGAATCCAGGCAGAGAAGTGACTAAGCCACTTTTTGGAACACACCCTGCAGATACAATTGTAGGTAAGGTCAGAGTCCTTTGTGTGGGGATTTTCAGGGGACTATTGTTCTTGAGAAGCAACCCGGTTACCCATCAACAGAAGACCGGTTATAGATTATGCTGGAAGTGCTCATTGGAGCCAGTCTCCAAGTCGGGCTACCAGATTTAGCAAATAAAAATACAAGAAGCCCAGTTAAGTCTGAATTTCAGATAAAGAATAAGTCTGTCCCAGTCTTATAATAAAAGCCTGTTTGTCGTTCATCTGAAATTCTAATTTAATGGGGC
This sequence comes from Lynx rufus, assembly GCF_022079265.1. Lineage (NCBI taxonomy): Eukaryota > Metazoa > Chordata > Mammalia > Carnivora > Felidae > Lynx > Lynx rufus. Next base: position 11,833,385 of record NW_025814896.1, on the reverse strand, counting down.
ATCTAGGCTTTATCTGGCAAAACTGCCTTGAAGACCCGTGAGAACATACAGGTGAAGGTTAGAGGGCTTGTGTGTGTGTGTGTTTGTACACATGTGGGCTTCTGAAGTGACCCTGGAGATTTTAGCTCCTGACCTGGGTGGTGGGTGTAGTTGAGGGAATGGGACTTGTCTATTGTCTGGGCCTCAGCTTTGTGCTGTGTAGTGATTTGTGTATATGTCTTAAAAGTGTTGACATATTGGGGCACCTGGGTGGCTCAGTCAGTTAAGCGTCTGACTTCGGCTCAGGTCATGGTCTCACGACTCGTGAGTTCGAGCCCCGCATTGGGCTCTGTGCTGAAAGCTTGGAGCCTGGAGCCTGCTTCTTCGTATTCTGTCTCTGTCTCTCTCTGCCCCTCCCCTGCTCACAGTCTCTCTCTCTCTCAAAAATAAATATTAAAAAAAAATTTTTAAGTGTTAATATATTAAATGCAAATATTAAAAACATCGTGATTTCCTAAACTCCATTTGAACATTTTTGATCTTAACTGGCAGGGGGTGCCTGGGTGGCGCAGATGGCTAAGCCTCCGACTTTGGTTCAGGTCAAGATCTCACAGTTCATGGGTTCAAGCCCCACATCAGGCTCTGCACTGACAGTGAGGAGCCTACTTGGGATTCTTTCTCTCTCCCTCTCTCTCTGTCCTTCCCCTGCTTGTGCTCTCTTCCCCCCACCCCCCCGCCCTCAAAATAAATAAACTTAAAAAAAAAAAAAAAAAAGCAGCAGCACTGACCTGGGCCTGGGGCTCTGAACAGAGCGTGTGAACTGTTTTCCCATCCTGGAACACTCATCTGCCCCTGGGCTTCTTAATCATGGTCACTGCTGCCTGAATGTTCTCTCACTTCCCTTCCCCTCTCACCTGCCCATCCTTGTGACCTCAGCCTGGAGTCAGTTTGGATCTCACTCCTCTGACTCAACTGGGGTCCCTTGGGGCTGCTGAGTTGCCTGCTACTATCTCCCTCCCTCACCTGTGAGCTCCACTGGGCACAGAGACCTTGTTTGTGGCCGGCTGGGTTATCACCATATCCTAGCCTCTTAGGCCGGGTACCCTCTGCTTCTCGCTCGCTGTGACTTGGGCACGTCAGTATTTCACCTCACTGAGCCTCAGTTTCCTTATCTATAAAATGGGACTGATAATCTTGCCATGGGAATCAAATGGGCCGGTGTGCTAGAGATGGGAGAGTGAGATGGTATTAGGGTCTCTGAGGTGATGTTTGAACTGAGGCCAGCTCTAGGAAGAGCTGGGAAAGGCTGTCGTGGGCAGAGGAGCATAAGGGCGTTCCCCCTGCTACGGGAAAGAACCTGTATGACGAGGAGCAAGAAGGCCAGCAAGGCGGGGAGAGTGAAGGTGATGGAGCCGCTCGGGGGCCACGAGCAGGGTTTGGAGCTTATTTTGAGTCTGAAGCGAAGAGCTCACTCTGACCTCACCTCACTTTGCTCACTCTGACCCGTCTTGGGCCTGGAGCACCAGTGGGAGCACCAGCACGCCAGGTGTGGGGAGGCCCGGCTGCAGGGCATCCCTCAGCCCACACACAGAGACACCTGCCGCCCTCGAGGCCTGGGACAACTGCCTTTGAACCAGGGTGATCACCTCCTTCCAGTTACCCAGGATTGTTCCAGAACCACCCCCTTCTTATTGCCCCAATGAATAGATAAAGAAACCACGTCTCAGGGGCAATCAGTATAGTCTTGGTTTTGTGGTTGGCTTTTTTTCATGACAAAGCCGTTTATTTGTAATTGTCACATGTGTATCTAAAATAAAACATTCATATCCTTCAGAAAAGGTGAGGAGAAGGGACACTTGGGTGGCTCAGTTGGTTCAGTGTCCGACTTTGGCTCAGGTCATGATCTCACGGATTGTGAGCTTGAGCCCCGCATTGGGCTGTCTTTTCTTGCAGCACAGAGCCTGCTTCGGATCCTCTGTCCCCCACCTGTCTCCCTGCCCCTCCCCCTCCCCTGCTTGTTCTCTCTCTCTCCCTCAAAAATAAACATAAAAAAGAAAACTGAAGCCTCCTTCCTACCCCTGTCCTCTTCCCTCCTCAGATGCTACCAGATGCTTGGGTCACCTTTCACAGATAGTCTGTGCCCACGGGGTGGATATTATCTTATTTACTTCTGCACGAAAGGCAGCCTGTTAGATATGCTGTTCCCTTGACTTTTTGTTTTTCACTTAAAAGTCTAGCAGTTCATTCATCCATTTGGCTAATATTTATTAAGCACCTCCTCTCGGGGTACGTAGGTCAGAGCAGTGAATAAAACTGGTCCTGCCCCGATGGAGCCATCTAGAGCAGAGAGTGAATATTTAGGTTTTAGGCCTCAGTACTGAGGACATTATGTAGGTACCTATATAAGAGAAAATACATTTCCACAATTTTTTTTGTTGACAAAATGTAGTATTTAGGAGCACCTGGCTGGCTCAGTCAGTTAAGTGTCCCAACTTCGGCTCAGGTCATGCTCTCATGGTTTGTGAGTTTGAGTCCTGCGTTGGATTCTGACTCCCTCTATCTGCCTCTTCTGTGTATGCTCTCTCGCTCTCAAAAGTAAGTAAATAAACATCCTTTAAAAATGTAATATTTAAAGAATTTTTTGATAATACAGGTCTACGAAAGAGAGGAATGGAATTCTCTTTTGAAGATTTACATTTTGCTTTTAATTGGGATTCCAAGTTAGTGTTCCCCATCCTCAAATCGATTGCAAACAGTCATCTGTAAAAGCCATTCTTTTTTTTATTTTACTTTTTATTTTTTTTATTTGAGGCGGGGGGTGGGGAGAGAGGGAGAGAATGAGGCAGGTTGGGGAGGGTCAGAGGGAGAGAGAGAATCCCAGCCAGGTTCCACCCTCAGTGTGGAGCCCAATCCCACGCGGGGCTCCATCCCAAGACCGTGAGATCATGACCTGAGCCGAAATCAAGAGTTGGTCGCTCAACCGACCGAGCCACCCAGATGCTCCTGTAAAAGCCATTCTTAGCACAAGGGGCCATAAAAGGCAAACCTTAGGTTGGATTCGGTCCATGGGCTGTATTTGCCAACCTCTGGTCTAAAGGGCAATCAGCAAAATAAGTAAAACATACACAATGTCAGGTAGTGGTTGAGTTGCAGGGGAGAAAAGTCAAACAGGGAGGGAGATAAGGGAATGAGGACTGGAGAGGGAAGGGGTGGGTGGCTGACGAAATGGTGCCAGAGAAGGCTTCCCTGAGGAGATGAGGGGGATGAGCCTGGAGGCCCTCGGGAAGGAAAACATTCCAGGGGAAGGGGGCATCACATGCAAGTTACCGGAGCCGGAGCATGCCCGGTGTGGTCCATTGTGGCTGGTGCCTCATCAGCTCGGAGGGGCCACGAGGGCCGGACCCTGCATTAGACCTCCTGGTGTAATGCAAACGTTGGGTTTTCCTATGAGATGGGAGCCATGGAGGGTTTATATACACAGATGGTCTTTGACATTTTAACAGCTGTAAAATATTCCATTGATTGGACTATTAGGTATTTAACAAGTCCTATGATGGATGACTTGTGCTACCCTATTAGAATTAATGAGGCTAATACTTGCACATGATAAAAAGAAAAAGACCTGGGATGTGGGATGTGGTAAAGCCTCTCCCTGCCACCCCTGCCTGGCAGCCACCCAGATCCCCTCCTGAGAGACAATCACTGGTACCAGTTTCTTGTGTCTCCCTCCAGAGGTGGCTTCTGGGTCTCTAAGAAATACCTACATATTTCCCCCACTTTCTATGCAAATGGTATTACATTGTGCATGCTGCTCTGCACTTTGGTTTTTACCACTTCATGTCTTGATCATCCCTCATCCATTACATGCAGAGCTTTCTCCCTTTTGACAGGTGTGTAGTATGACTGCACCATAATATATTAAATGGTCTCCAGATGGGCATTGGCTTGAGTGTAAGAGCATCAAATACTACCTTGGGAGGCTACAGAGATACCATAGGAGTGAGGCTCCTGCACAGAACCAGGCACACAGGAGGTGCTCAGCAAATTGGAACGAAAAGGGTTTGCACATTTTTTCTGGGAGCCCCCGACTCGGGGCCACATTCAACAGACTTTGACCCAAAATCTCCCTTGAAAGCCATTTATATCCTGGGATTGGTGATTTTGACTCCTTCAGAGGTCCTATGGGGTCATAGGCCCAAGGCTGAATCACTGTTTGCTTTCAGGCAAGTGTGAGACACTCGAAGAAGCTTTCTTTTTTAAATCAAGGAAGGATAAGGGTGGTGGTTGAGCCTTGGCTCATTCCTTGAACTTTCTGTAGACATCGTCTTCTTCCTGGTCAAGATTAACTCTTTGACTCTGATTGATTCAGCCACCCGATTAATGATCTAATCAACAGGGGCCAAGTGGCCTAATATACAAAGAGTTCTTGGCAATTAAGAATTTCATCAATTCCATGACCAAAGGACATGAAGGGATAGTTCGAACACGGAGAAACAGAATGGCTTTGGAACACGTAAAAATGCTCCACCCCATTCATGTGAAATGCAAATTGCAACTAGGAGGTCTCACTTTCCTTTATCAGATGGGCAAAGATAAAAAAGTGAGAGTATACCCTGCCTGGCCAGTTTTTAAGAAGGGGCCCTCACTTCCCTGCTGGTGGAACTATAGTTTAACCTTTTTGGACGATGTTTGGACAAATGTATCAACATTTTATATAACGGCACCTTTGACCCAGAGTGCACAGATGTGTGTTCAACACATCCATGGAAATTGCCACGTTGTTTATAGTAGCGGAAAAATTGTAATCTAACCTGAAGGCTCTGGGAGGGAAAGTCCTCTTGTTAAATACATCCTGCCATTGTAGTATAATCCATACAATGGAAGGGTCTTCAGTCTTGCAAAAGATTAAGGAAACTGGGGGCGCTTGGGTGGCGCAGTCGGTTAAGCGTCCGACTTCAGCCAGGTCACGATCTTGCGGTCCGTGAGTTCGAGCCCCGCGTCGGGCTCTGGGCTGATGGCTCAGAGCCTGGAGCCTGTTTCCGATTCTGTGTCTCCCTCTCTCTCTGCCCCTCCCCTGTTCATGCTCTGTCTCTCTCTGTCCCGAAAATAAATAAACGTTGAAAAAAAAAATTAAAAAAAAAAAGATTAAGGAAACTGCATGTAATGATCTGGAACAATTTTCAAGATACTGAATATTGTTACTTGGGAGGATAAAGCAAGATACAGGCTAGCGTGTGGGCTCCCATTTGTGGTACCTAAAGAAGGCATGTACGTTAGTCTACATATATGTCTCCTTGTTTCTATAAGGACCCCCCGGGAGATCATACAAAGCACTGGTTAAAAATAATTGCCTTTGGGGAGAGAAATGGATATCTGGGATGAAGGAGACTTTCTTTTCTGTTTGGGTGTCACATTTTTAGTTACTGTTTTTACTTTTAGTGGGGGACGGACACCTGTGGAAAACGCAGGCCTCTGTTCAAATGTGTCTTCCCCTCAGAGGCCTTTCCTGGTCACATTAGATATTCCCAGACTGTCCTCCAAGACAGGTGTACCAGTTTTCACCCCCATTAGTGGCATGTGTTCCCAGCCTCGAGCGTGGCGGCTCAGAAGCGGCCTCAGGGAGCGCCTCGGCCAGCAGAGGGCGCCGGAGGACCGTGCCCCAGGGCGGGGAGCAGGGAGCGAACGCCCGGCCCGGCCCGGTTCGCTGCAGCTTCGCCCCAGAGGCCGCCCACTTCCGGGAGGATCTGACACCACTGCATCAAAAGTGTCGCCTCGCTTTTCCCTGCCATATGGCCCTGGGGCAGCACCTCGGGGAGCTGGTCTGTGGCCCCGGGGCCTCGTTCGAAGCCCCCTCCCACCTCGCGGTCTCCGCCGCTTCCAAGAGGGAGGGGAGCGAGGGCGGGGACGATTCCATCCGAAAGGAGGGGACGGCCTTGATCCGAGAAAGGTCCTCCCCCGCCCTCCACCCCTTCCCGAGCGCAGGTGCCTGACCGACCCAGGAAAATGGAAACCCGGAGGCCAGGCGATGGTGTCTGCGCACCAGCGGCCCCTGGACTCCTTACCCTGGAGATAGGGGTCATTCATTCTTCCATTATGGGATTGTACCATCGTTCGTTAATCCATGATACCGTCGATAAACATTTGGGTCGTTCCCAAATTCTTGCTATTAGGAGCAAGGGTTTAGTGAATATTCTCTTGTTTCTTCCGAGTTTGGGGCTGGGCAGCAGTGCTCAGTAGAATCACCTGGAGAGTTTGAAAAACATGTTAATATGTTTATTATTAATCAGTTCCCCCCCCCCCACGACTGATTAAATCAGGGTGTATGTGGAGGTGGGCCCAGGCTTGGGTGTTCCCTAGCAGAATCTAATCTGCGGCCAGGGCTGAGAATCCCTGGGATGCCCGCTGGCCTAGGAGTAGACTGTTACTAGCTCATGCCAAGCTTTTTCAAAGTGGTTGTGCCCATTGACACCGTCCTCCGCATGGGACAAAAGTCCTGCTGCCCTCAAACCCTCCTCAACACTTGATATTGACCAAATTTTAACTTTTTGTTCTTCTGATGGGGGTGAAATGGTATCTCACCAGTGGTTTTAATTTGCATTTCTCTCATCACTGATGAGGCTGAGCCATTGGTGAAAAATGTTGAAACAGAGACTGAAAAGGAGCCAGCCAGGTGAAGATCTGGGGGAAGGGGGGGGGGGCTGGCAGGTGCCAAGGTCCTGTGGTGGTAAAGGGCTGGGATGTGGAGGAACACAAAGAAGTGAGGGGGGGGATCATTGTGCCTGGGGAATGGGGAGAGTGGCTCAAGACAAGGTCAGCAGAGGTCAGATCAGCAGGGCGGAGGGCTGTGGTGAGGACTTTGGCTTTTACTCTGGGTGAGACAGGAACATGGGAGGGTTTCAGCGGAGAGACATGGTCTTACTCCTCCCTCTGGCTGCATGCGGAGAATCATATTTTGGAACTAAATAGACACAGGAGAGGGGTGTATTCTAAGTAGTGACTGCATATGGCCCATCTCTCCCCCCTATCCTAGACTCGACTCAGCAACTAGAACACAGTTGTCCCAAACAGACAATTGTCCCTGCCCTCATTCTAGGTGGTGAGTAGTGGGACTTACAGGTTTTCATAGCCCTTGCTTCATAGATGAAAACAAGTGGGATGGGACTTATTTATGGATTTATTTCTGTACCTCCAACCCCACCCCAGGTCTGGCATGGCCCTCTCTGGAGCGGTGGGTCCCTAGGAGAGCTGAGGGTGAGGTTCCAGCTGTCCCTCCCCTGGGCCCACGCCACATGGGACCAGTCGGTGCCCCCACTGTGGAGCCCAGCGTTAGATCCTTTAGACACAGTATTGATGACGCCCCAGAGAGGCGAGAAGTCCTGCCTCAGCCCTTCCCTTCCCCACTTCTTTCTCCCACCTGCCCAGAGTGATCTTTCTCAACCAGACTCTAAACAGGTCCCTCCTCAGCTGAAAATCCTGTCTTGGTTCCCAGTGTCCTTGGGGCAAAGTTCAAACTCCTCTAGGCCCTGGAGGCCCAGCAGATCTGACCTCTCAGGCTTGGCCACCCCACCCCCATCCCTGGGAGCTGCTCTCAAAGACTCTGAAGTAGGCCGAGTCTTACCTCGGGCCTTTCCCCTCGGTATTTCTTCACTTCCTCTGGGAAGTTGCCCCGACCCCCTGTCAGGTGACCCGTTTCTTGACTGTCACAGCGTCCTGTGGCCTCCCCCCATCAAAGCACACTTCCCTTTGCTTAATAATTATCTGTTTACTTTCGTCTCTCTCCCCCACCGTACGGCGAGCTACACTTTACAGGTAGAGACCCCGAGTGTTTTGCTCAGGAATGTGTCCCCAGCTCCGGGAATAGTGACTGGCACGTAGCGGGTGCTCAGTAAACATTTGCTAAGTGAAGGAACGGATGCCTTTTGCTAGATGATGCCAGATTGCTTTGCAAAAGAGGCTGTGGCATTTCACACTACCAGCAGCCACGTGAAGGTGTTCATTTCCTCGCAGCCTCCCCCGAAATGTGTATGGTACTTCGTGAATCCCACGCTCTTTGCGAGGCGCCAGCCTGGCCGAGGATATTTCCGCCCCCTCCCCAAGCCTGAGGCGGAGGCGGTTTCGGAACGTCAGGTGCCCAGACCCGCGGCGGGCGGCGCCAGGGGGCGCCAGAAGCAGACGACCGTGCATCGCTGGGCAGGCGGGCGCGCGGGGTACCGAAGGGGGTCCCGCCTCGCCTGGGGCTCCCTGCGCCCGCCCCCGGCAATCCGCCGCGGGGCGATCGGAGCAGCGCCCGCGGCCGGGCCTCCGAGCGGCCCCCGCCCGGCCCCCAGCGCCACGCGGCGCGAGCCCCGCCAGCCCCGGCGCACCTGCTCGGGGCGTGGCCTCCGGCGAAGGCGCGCCTCGATTGGCGCCGAGGTGACAAAGGGGCGTGGCATCCTTAGACCACGCCCCTCCAGAGGCTGGAGTACTTAAAGGAGTTGGCGGCGCGTCTCCACTCAGAGCGCAGCGGCACGGCCTCGCGGGTGGAGTGCCTCGCGACCCCTGTGCGAACCGGCGACCCCCGGCTGCTTTGGCCACCATGCCGCGCTCTTTCCTCGTCAGGAAGTCCGCCTGCTCCCGCCGGAGGCCCAACTACAGCGAGCTGCACGACTCTTCTCCAGGTGAGTGGACGGGGTGAGGGACCCCAGGGGGCTTCGGGGAGACCGGCGAAGGCTGGCTGGGAGGGAGGAAGGAGGGGGGACTCGGGGGCAAAATCCTGGGCCCAAAATGGAGCCAAGGGGCCGGGCGCGGGGCGGTGTGCGGAGGGGTGTGAGGAGCCCGGGGCAGGTGAATGGACGGTTGGAGGAGGGCTTTCCGAGGGCGGTGGTCTTGCGTGAGTTGTCTGCTCGGCGGCCGACAGGGGAGAAGCGGGGCGGGGCGACTGGGGAAAGGAGGGGGCCGGGGCCTGGCGGGGACGCAGGGGCAGGGCCCCCCCCCCACCCCCCGGCCCCCCTCCGCCCCCGAGTCGGGGCTGGGCGGCGCCCTGCGCGTGAGATCTGGAGGCCGGGGCGGGCGAGCGGGGCGGCCGGGGTGAAGAGGGGCTCCGGGCGGGCAGGACGGGCCGTCGGGGCCGCGATTCTTTCCTCCCTTCAGTAAGTACTGAGCGCCGGCCCCGCGCGCCGCCCCCCCCCCTCCGCCCCCGCCCCCGCCCCCAGCAGGCTACGGTTTGTTGACTGACTGCGCGACCAACCGAATGCCTGACCCTGCCCTTTTCTCCGTCTCCCCCCAGAGTTTACCTTCCAGCAGCCCTACGACCAGGCCCACCTGCTGGCGGCCATCCCGCCTCCCGAGGTCCTCAACCCCACGGCCTCTCTGCCCACGCTCATCTGGGACTCTCTCCTGGCGCCCCAAGCCCAGCCCATCGGCTGGGCCGCCCTTCTGCCCCAGGAGGTCCCCAAGGCTGCGGAGCTGACCTCCCTGTCGGACGACGACAGCGGGAAAGGCTCGCAGCCGCCCAGCCCCCCCTCGCCGGCCCCTTCGTCCTTCTCCTCCACCTCGGCCTCTTCCCTGGAGGCCGAGGGTTACGTTGCCTTCCCAGGCCTGGGCCGGTTGCCCGCGCAGCTGGCCGGGCTCTCCGTGGCCAAGGACTCCCAGACTCGCAAGGCCTTCAGCTGCAAGTACTGCAACAAGGAATACCTCAGCCTGGGCGCCCTCAAGATGCACATCCGCAGCCACACGCTGCCCTGCGTCTGTGGCACCTGCGGGAAGGCCTTCTCCAGGCCCTGGCTGCTGCAGGGCCACGTGCGGACCCACACCGGTGAGTGTCCCTGCGGGCCGCCGCCCTCCCGCCCGCGCCCGCGCCCCCCGCCTCCGCCTGTCGGCCGGCCGGCCGGAGGTCAGGGTGGGGGGCCGGGCCGGCTGCCGCTTTCGGGGTGCGCAAACTTAGGCTCGGGCCTGCTCGCGGCGCTCAGAGACGCCGGGCGGCAACATGCACTATTCGCCGGTCAGCCAGGCAGATGGGCTGGGTGGGTGACTTTGTGAGGCTTCGCAGCCTCCGATCCTTCACCGGATGGGCTGGAGTTGGGGGTCCGGGGAAAGGTGCAACCAACACCTAGCTGTCGGGGCCAGGTGTGAAGGAGCCCACCGCGCCCCGCCCTCCCCACCCCCAACCCCACCCCCTCCCCAGCCAGGCAGGATGTTGTCAGACCCCCCACCTGGCTCAGAATCCTGCTTGGAGAACTTCTTCCAACCTTGCTCTGCTGTGTCCCCCCTCTGGCCTCAGTTTCCTCGTCTGTAAAATGAGCATGAGACCAGCCTGTGGGGGTTCTGCACGGGTTACATGAAAGAAAGCATATGCAGAAAGCACCTGGGCCACCACTCGATAGGTGATAACGAAAATGTTTTTTTTTTAATGTTTGTTTATTTTGAGAGAGCCGGCAGGCCAGTGGGGGAGGGGCAGAGAGAGGGGAGAGAATCCCAAGCAGGCTCCACACGGTCAGCACAGAGCCTGATGCGCGGCTCGAACTCACACATCCGTGAGATCGTGGCCTGAGCTGAAATCAAGAGTTGGGGCGCCCAGCTGACTGAGCCACCCCGGTGCCCCCTGAACAGAAATGTTTTTGGTGTTTGCGCCGCTTCCGTGCTGTGTGAACTTGGGCAAGTGATTGAACCTCTCTGAGCCTCAGGACTCTGACAGCACTTGTTAGGGCGGGTATCAAGATTCAGTGTCTCCTTAATCACTTCATAATAATTTGTTATCATGGTTCTCAGGGCTGCCCTCCCTGCCCCCACCGTGGACTAGATAAACTTAGTCCTATCTTGCGGCCCTGGGAATACCTTTGCCGGCAGAAAACACAGTTCTACCTGTGTTTCAAAAACATGAGACTAAATGTGTAGAAAATTGTGAAATGGAGACTTTTCTATCCTTTAACTCTCTGGAAATGTGGAAAAGGTAGCCGCTGCGTCCTTTCAGAACTTGAAAGGTGGCTGCTCTTTGGGGTGTGACTCTGGGAGAAGGTTCAAGGGTCGTAGCTAGCAGCTTTGGGGTCAGGCTGACGGGTTTGGAGACCTCAGTTCTGGCATTTCCTGGCCCAGTGGCCGACCTCTGAGCCATGAGGGTCAGTGGGGTGGTTTGTTTAGGCCTGGCGTTTTGCAGGCATTATTGATATTATGACTCCCACAAAGTGTCCCGGGCATCCCCCCCCCCCCCCCCCCCCCCGCTTGCAGACGACCCACCTCCCCCCACCCCTGTCTCTCTCACTTCGTGCACACACAGCCCTGATTTTAAAGGGACCTGATGTAAAGGTCCCGCCAACTGCCAGGCCTCTGTCCTGGGCTGAAGAGGGCTCTATTTGGGGGAGTTGAAACCATTGGGGTGCTCCCCTGAGCCCCCCAGCTTCTCCCCCCCTCCCATCCTGACATTATTTTCATGTAAAGGCATGGCTCAGACACAAAAAGCCTGTTGAAATGCACCATCACCATCCTCATTGACTCCCATTGTGTGTCTTAATGGTGGGCCCAGTGGGTGGGGGCTGGGGGAGTGGAGCAGGTGCATGGGCCAGTGGTGCCCAGCACCTGTTCCCGGCCTCAGCTGCTGGCCCGCAGCGTGTCAGGCCCCTTTAATCCGGGGAGTATCGCATGTACAGTGCCCCCCTCGGCGGCCTTTGTCCCCGCCGGCCTGGTGCCGATTTCACACTCGCCAGGATCACCATAAAGACGTCTGCGGGGGTGGGGGATCTGCAAGGGGTGCAGGTCTGTGCCTGCTGCTTGCACACACAGACCCCTCCACCCCATCACATCCTACCAAGGCCTCCCTCCTTTGTTCACGGTTGTGTCTGATCCTACGCAGCATAAAGGTAGCGTTCACTGAGCACTTGCTGTGTGGGAAGGGTATTGCCCAGGGCCTCCTTTACCTGGGTTAATGCAGTAAAATCGACAGCCCCAGGAAGGAGGTGCCGTTGTAACCCCCACCTTACAGATCAGGAAACCGAGGCACAGAAGGAAATCACTTTCCCAAGTCACAGCTCAGAAGGCTGGAGCCAGGGTCGCTTCACTTCTGTCAAGGAGGTGAGAGGGTAGTGGCTCTCCGTGCCCTGGGGAAATAGGACTCCGTGCCCCCTTACCCAGATCTGTGTCCAGTAAGCCCTTAGTTCACCAGGGAGTGTGTGAAGGAGGAAGAACTTCATGTGGACCTTGTTGTGCAGTCATCAGACCTTCCTGGCCTAGTATGCAGAGGGTGCTCAATAGTGACCAAGCCAGTTAACTCAGACATCCCTTCCCTAGTCCTCCTGCTAAGTCCCCCTGCTCCGTGGTGTGGCCTGTTGCCTTGTCTCTCTGCCCCAGGAGACTGAGCCCTTGAGTGGACGGTTCCACAGTCAGCCTCAGGCATCTGACTTTGGACCCCTCCCTCCCGGGGCCCAGCACAGTGCCCCAGGCACCCAGAGGCTGATGGAATTCATTCATTCCCTGCTCTTGAATTCCAACACAGATTTAACCAGTGGGCCATGGCCTAGGGGCATATCGGGCTGAGAGTGGGAGGGTAGAATTTTACTTTGTAGTAAAGAATGTTCAGTTTTATTGGCTGGCACATAGTGGAAGCTTGATAAGTACTTGTTTAATGAGCTACTATTTGGCCTTCTTATTTAGTAGGAAATGCTGCACCCCCAAGAAAACACAATAACATTGTCAGTGTTTTCGGACTGTGTACTATATCGTCTTCGTTGGGGCAGGAATTAGGAAAAATTGGTGAACAGCATTATCTGGTGGTGATTGAGGGGTCAGGCTCCTCTGAGGCTTTAAAAAACAACAGACTTCTCTTTGTATAAACACTTCTTGAGTGAGCACGTACTGTGTACCTAGCTCCGGGAGCAGGACTCTTTTCAGCACGGCCTGGGCCAGGCAGGTGGTACGAGGGGCACAGGTAGAAAGGGGTTCTAAACAAGTCAGGAGGTAAAAGGTTTCTGTCGCCTTGTGGCGGGGTCCCAGGCCCTGGGCTAGAGGCTTGGGGTGAATCCAGGGGAGATCCCTGAATTTCAAGACTTGAGATCACTGACAACGAAGGGAAGGAAAGAACATGGTCGGCAGGCAGCAGCACTGCGATGGGGAAGCAGCTCAGAGAAGTGGCCTAACCTGCTGGGGGGAGGGGTGTGGCCGGGAGCCTTTAAGGTTGACTCCAGCTTTGTCCCCCGATGAAGTGAATCCAATCCAGGCGTGATAATAAGGAGTACCCACTAGAGCCCCCTTACCTGAGAGGCCGTCTGTGTAGTGGTTAAAATCAAGGGCTCTGGAATCAGGGTGCTTGGTTCTTGCTGGGTGACCCTGCATATCCTACGTGGCTTCTCTGTGCCTCAGTTTCACCGTTTCTAAACTGAGGACAGAGGTAGGACTAAATGAGGCGAGAGTCCCTGGCACAAAGTAAGTGTTCAGTAAATTCCGTCACCATCATTGTCATGGTGGGTTGAGCACCCCCGGCCAGCTTGCCATGATGGGGGCTTTACTTACCGTCTCTGGATTACTGACTCCTATAGGTGCGGGGGTGAACAGCTCCATTTTACCGATGAGCAAATGGAGGCTCAGAGAAGCCAGATGACTTGCTCAAGGTCACCCGGTTGGAGGTGGCAGAACTCCCCATCACATCTAGGGCTTTGGGCACCAGACAATAGGGCCTGGCTTTTCTGGGTCATGGGATTCCTTCAGGGTTGGGGTGATCTGGCTTCTAAAGGCCGGGGTGGGGGGACCAGGATTTCAAATAAATGCCGGCTGTTACCCCAAGTGGTTTAGCACTGGACTCTCCCGTTTTCTGTCCTCAGGAGAGAAGCCCTTTTCCTGCTCCCACTGCAGCCGAGCCTTCGCCGACCGCTCCAACCTTCGGGCCCACCTCCAGACCCACTCGGATGTCAAGAAGTATCAGTGCAAGACCTGCTCCCGAACCTTTTCCCGCATGTCCCTGCTGCACAAGCACCAAGAGTCAGGCTGCTCGGGGGGCCCCCGCTGACCCTCAAAGCTCCTCTGCCTCTCCAGACCCTCCCCCGGCCATTGCGGCCTCCATCCTTCCAACTGCCACGGATTTCCCTTCTGAGCTCCCCCTTTTGGCTGCGTTTGCCCCGCAGGACTCTGAGGACCTTTTTCCAGTTCTCTCTGCCCTGGTGCCTCGGTGGGCTCTGAGAGAGGCCTTCCCGTGGACGTTTCTGTGAACGGCTGGTGGGGAGGGTGGCTTGCAGCCAAGTGTTCTGGAGTTGGCCTCTCTGTGTGGGTTTGTGTATCCAAAGGTGTTTGGATACAGCTGCTTTGAGCTCCGGGACAAAAGCAGACAGACTGATAGGAAGCTCCCCCCACTCAGGGGAACCCACTCCTCCCCCACCCGGAACCCTCAGGCCACCCCTCCAGGAGGTGTGACTAACCGCGCAGGTTCACCCCCAGGGCCTGTGGGGGCGGTCACTGACACAAGGACTGGTCTGGACCCCAGGTTGCCCCCGGGCCTGGGCAGCTATTTCAGCCTCCTGTTTGTCATGGTGGCACCTGTTTCATGGGCAATTTAACAACGTCTCAAAAGAGACTGTGAGTAATTGCTGTCACTTGTTGGGGGCCCGAGTGGGGTGCTTCAGCCTGACCGATGTGTCTCCCAGAACTATTTTTGGGGTCTGACAGGTGGGCCTGGGAGGAAGATGTTTACATTTTTAAAGGTACACTGGTATTTATATTGCAAGCAACATTTTGTACTAAGGAAACGTTTTGTATAGTTATATGTACAGTTTATTGATATTCAATAAAGTGGTTAATTTATGTATTAAGAAAGTCTACTTAGTTTTCTAGAGGGGTGGGTGTTTTAAAGGGCCTTCAGGAAGGGAGGAGGGGCCAGGGGTCCTTGGAGCTCGGATATTCCCGACACGGGCTTAAATCCTGTTCTCTTAAACGTCATGTGGCTTTGGACTTCTGACTTTGACTCTCAGGGACTTTATTCGTGCACGTGGGTTTTCCTCTGAGCCTGGGTGTCCTGTCTGATGGGGAGGGTGGGAACACCTGTGGGCCAGTGAGCAGTGGGGGGTGGGGGGGTGGGATGCGCAGGTTCCTTGCACTTTACATGTGACCCTGATCGATTCATCCTTCCATTTTGAGGCGGACCAGGCCCACAGGGTGAGAAGCCAGCTCCCAGGCTGCCGGCTTTGCCCCAGCACTGCAGGTCTGGGGAGGGATTGGCTGCTTCTCCCAGATGAGGGAGTGGAATGCGCTGAGCACGAAGGGGACAGAGGATGTGCTTCCTGTTTCCAAGGGCTCCGGGCCCCACTCTGGCCTCCCTGTCGGACCCACACCTCTGTCTGGCTGCTGGGTACCAAATGGCCTTTGATGCAAGGAAATTGGCTGGCTGGAGCCGAGAGGGTGAGAAGCCAGGCCAAAGGGTAGGGGTCATTCAGCTTCCTGCTCGAGGACAGGACGGGAAGACGGTTAGCTTGCGTCCTAGGCTGGGATAATTCACTCCTGGCTGGTTGTCACGGTGACCTCACCTCTGGGGCCCTCCTGGGGCCAGGAGAAAATGAGTGTCCGTTCTGAGCACAAAAGGTGCTGAAGGTGCCAGTTTCGTGCGGGGAGCCGAGCAGGACTCCCAGGCGTCCCAGAGCCCCAGAGTCAGGCCGGGGGTGGGGGGAGCTTCATGTTCCAAAGGAGAGATGATTCTTTCTTCTAAACAGGAAATGGTGACCCGCGGGCCGGGAGCAGCCCTTAATGACTTGCAGCTTTCCTCCCAAAAGAAAAAAAAAAAAAAGTTCTCTAACAATCGCCAAATTGTAGCTGGCCTCCCTGAAGGGAAGTTAGGGAGTTGCGGGGGTTGGGGGCTGGGCACCAATTTGCTGAGGGCCTACTGTGTCCCGTGTCCCTGGGCCATCATGTATATTCACCCCACAGTAGGTGCCGACACCAATGGTGAGGGAATAAATGACTTCCCACACTCCGGGGTGGGGACGGGGGGGGGGGGGGGACAGGCCTGCTGGAAACCCCTCCCCGACACCCGGAATGGGGTGTGCCAGGCTCCGAGCATTCTGGGAGTCAGGGATGCCTGGCTTGTGCCCCTGTCAGGGCCCAGAGCCAGGCGCTGCCCCTCTGGGCTCCCCAGTTTCTGCCTGCATAAAATGGGGTGATGGCTGTGCCTTCCTTCCCGGAGACCGGAAAGGGACCTTCGTTCAGTAGGTCTTGAGGAGCACTGCGTGTGCCAGGCCCTGTTCTAGGCCCCTGGGGCACAGCGGTGAACACAGTCCCCCCTGCACTCGTGGAACTTCGGTTCTAGTGGGGGAGACAGAAAACAAGTGACTGACCACACAAGCCGCTTTCCTCCGGTGACACTCTGCCAAGACAGAATTCGAGCGATGGGGCAGGCTCACCCCATGAGGCAGGCCGCTGGCGGCGGAACTAGAGCCCTGGGCGGGCGGCATTGACGGTCCAGTTGAGACCTGAAGGGAGAGAAAGTTCCAGGCGGGAGGGAGCAGCAAGCACGAGCGCTTGGAGGCTGGAATGAACTTGCCCCACGCAGAGCAAGACCAGGGGGCCGGGGACAGGGGGCGGGGTGGGATGGGTGAAGCATTCGTATCCCGGAGAGGATGTGTGCCTCCTGAGGACTCGGGAGTGTAGCCGCCAAGCCTCTGGGCAGCCGTGGGCACCCAAGCAGGGAGTGAAGCCTGCTTTACTCGCCCGCCCGGCTCCTGGTGGAGAATGCAGGGGTGGGGGGGGGGGGGATGAGCTGGGAATCCCAAGGTCCCGGGGCCGAGATGATGCTGGCCCGGCCCAGGGTGACAGAGGCCGTGGGAGACTGATTCAAGAGGCCGGGTGGCTGGGGTGCACACCCGAGGGCTAGTAGGTGAGGGTTATTTGGGGTTATTAAAACAAAAAGGGCTGTTGGCCCCGGGGAGCCCAGGTGGGTGGGGATAAAAGGAATGAGGGGCGTCCCTGCGTCCTGATATGGGATCGTCCCCGCTCAGCCATATTGCTAAGTGAAAAATGACTTGCAGTACATGCTCCCTTTTGTGGGAAGAAGAGGGGGTGGAAATAAACATGTATTTCATTCCTGTTTGTATTTGCATATGGAAACTCTGGATTTACAATCAAATAATAAAAGCATTTCTCTAGGGAGTCACAGGAGGTGGAATGGGGTGGTCTGAAAAAGAGAGAAGGAGAAGGGAAACAGTTTTTAGAGTTTATTATTATTATTATTATTTTAAAGACCTTTTTTTTTTTTTTTTCTTAAGTAATCTCTACTCTCAATGTAGGGCTCGAACTCATGACCTTGAGAATCAAGTGTCACATGTTCTACCAACTGAGCCAGCCAGGTGCCCCAGTTTTTTAGATTTTTAAAGTACTTTGTATTTTGAAATAATTTAACCTGACAGAAAAGTACAAAAAGCTGGACTCTTTCATTCAGATTCTTCAAAACATTGAATATTTTCTTATGCTTGCATTTGCTCTCTGTATACACATATATATACACGTACCCACACATTATTTATTTTGGAGCCATTTGAGAGCAAGTTGTAGACATTGATGCCCCTTGACTGTTAAACATTTAAGCATAGAGGGGCACCTGGGTGCCTCAGTCGGTTCTTGATTTCAGCTCAGGTCATGATCCCAGGGTCGTGGGTTCGAGCCCTGTGTTGGGCTCCGCATTGAGCACGGAGCCTGCTTAAAATTTTCTCTCTCTCCCTCTGCCCCTCCCCTAACTCATGCTTTCTCTCTCCCTCTCCCTCTCAAAAAAAATTTTTTTTGAGCATGGATATTTAAGGACAAGAACATTCTCTCATATAACCGTATAGTTTGATGATCCAAATCAGGAAATTGAGCATTGGTGCAATACTGTTATCCAATGCACAGCCATAACCAAGTTTCTATAGCTGTCCCAGTGATGTCTCCCACAGCACGCGGGGGGTGCCGGTGAGGGGAGATCCCACGCTGGTCCTGTCACCTTATTTTCTTTTATCCTGGAATAGCTCTTTTCTTGGCCTTTCACGATTTTGACGTTATTGAAGTGTCCAGACCAGCTATTTTGTAGAACGTCCCCCAGTTTAGACGTTCCTGATGCTTCCTCGTGATTAAGCTTGGGCGGTGCGCTTTTGGCGAAACCACAGAAGTGGCGTTGTGTCTTTCTCAGTGCAAGGTATCGTGAGGCACACGAGGTCCCCTTGTTCCGTCACGGGTGACGTCAACTTCGACCACTTGGTTAAGGAGGGTCTGCCAGGTTTTGCGGGAATAAAGTTCCTCTTTTTCCCCTTTTGTACTTAATCCGTATCTTGTGGGGAGACATTCCAAGGCCATGTGAATATCCCGTTACTCCCCAAACTTCCACCGACCGTTCCAGGCCTCACTGGCGATTTTTGCCTAAATCAGTTATTACTGTGGTGGTTGCCGAGTGGCGATTTTCTAGCTCCGCCGTTCCTTCTGTTTTTACTGGTTGGCTTTCTACCAGAGGGCAGAACTTGCCCCCTCTGTCTGGGCCCAAGCAGCTCAGAGCCGTGGGGCTCCCAGAGATGGAGTGGGAAGCAGGGTCTGGCGGGGCCATTCGATCCTCCCCTGGGCTCTTCTTTAAGGCGAGTCCAGGAAAGAAACTGGCTGTAAAGCTGATCGCCGCGCAGGGTCCAGGCGGTCAGGGCTGGGGCCAGGGCCACCTCTGGGCACATCTGGGCCCCATTAGGGACCTGGCGGCTACTCAAGGGCAATGCTTGGGCTGGGATGGGGGTACTCTGGCAGGCGGGGATCCGGGTCCTACTTGCTCCTTTTTGTTTTTTGTTTTTAAGTTTATTTATTTTTGAGAGAGACAGAGTGTGAACAGCGGAGGGGCAGAGAGAGAGGGAGACACAGAATCCGAAGCAGGCTCCAGGCTCTGAGCTGTCGGCACAGAGCCCGACGCGGGGCTCGAACTCATGGACCGTGAGATCATGACCTGAGCCGAAGTCGGACGCTCAACCGACTGAGCCACCCAGGAGCCCCGGGAGTTTATTCTTTAATTAAAAAAAAAAAAAAAAAAAAAAACATTGAAAAGATTAGATGGGAGGCTCCTTTGACGTGTGATTAACACACCTTATCCTAGTGCCTTTACTGTACCCAGTGTGGTGAAGGGCTCAGTTTGTATTTGTCTAAATTAAAAAATAAATATATATATTTACGTGGGCATGTACTCCAGTCTCGCTCACAGGAAGAGCCGAGCCCTCCCCTTGGCCCACAGTGCTGGCTCTGCCCCTTCACCGCTGCCTTATCCCCTCCCCGATGCCCTCACTCCCTCCAGCCTCCCAGGCTCCCTGCCACCTCAGGGCCTTTGCACTTGCCTCTTTTCCTCCTCTCAGAGAACCACAGGCTGGGTCCTGGCAGCCATCCGTCTCCCCTTTGCATCCAGTGCCTTCCCCTCTTGACGTTTTTCCCCACAGCACTTGTCACCGTCCGACAAATCATATTTTCACCATTCACAGCTTCTGTGTTGACCGTCTCGCTCACCATAATGTCGGCTCGCCGGGAGTGGAAATTTTATCTGCTTTGTTCACTGTCCCATCCCTGATCCCTCATTTCTCTTGTGCAGGAGGTGTACTCTTGGTAAAATTTTGCCGAATGATGAATACATGTGTGCCCCCAGGAAATATACCACAGTCACCACTTTTTTTTTTTTAATTTTTTTTTTCAACGTTTATTTATTTTTGGGACAGAGAGAGACAGAGCATGAACGGGGGAGGGGCAGAGAGAGAGGGAGACACAGAATCGGAAACAGGCTCCAGGCTCTGAGCCATCAGCCCAGAGCCTGATGCGGGGCTCGAACTCACGCACCGCGAGATCGTGACCTGGCTGAAGTCGGACGCTTAACCGACTGCGCCACCCAGGCGCCCCAACACAGTCACCACTCTTACGGGGCACTTTCTATGTGCCGGGCACTGAGTGCCTCACATGGATCAACTCATTACACTGTCACACCTGACTCAAGAAAGAGAAAAACAAGACACAGAGAGGTTAAGTAACTGGCCCAAGGTCACCCAGCAAATAAGTGGCAGAGTAAGGATACAAACTCTGACTTCTTTTATTACTGTTGTCGTTTTGCTCTATCTTTGGGGTAGAGCTAAAACCTTCTAAATTGCAGTGGAACAGAGTCTGGGTCTTCACCTACTACCCTGGCCTGCCCAGCAGCCATGGCACAGATGGGCTCATTTTGTCCTATCCCCAGTCTTCTTAAAAAACAAACCACATACCCTTCTCCAGCCAGGTAGGCAGCCAAAAGTGCGCGGAGATATGGGGGCGGAATGGCCAGGGAAAAGAGAGCTCAGTCCCCAGTGGGTGGGGTGGGATGGGGTGGGGACATTCTGTGTGGTCCCTGCAGACCAGGAGAAGCTTCCAGACTAGGAGCTCCGTGGGGGTGGGACCACCCACCTGGCCCAATCTCCCTCTGTGCCCTGGGCCTTGGACCCACTCTGGGCATCTCCAGTTGGGTGATCTATGTTTCCTCCCCTGCCTCCCCGCTGCCTCTGGCTTCACATGGCCTCCTTCTGTGACTTTATTCCTCTGGGTGTGCCCTCTCCCCTCCTTATAAGGACACCAATCACTGGACTTAGAGCCCGCCCTAATCCAGTATGACCCCATCTTAGTGTGATTACAACTGCAAAGACCCTGTTTCAAAATGAGGTCACGTTGAATGGCTCTGGAGGTTGGGACTTGAAGATACCTTTTTGGGGGGACACAATTTAACCCACTACAAGTGGCAAATCTTCCTCGGGGCCTGGATCTTTTTATTAGTCATCCGCTAAACCCAGAGGGGTAGGGTGGGGCGGTGCTTAGGAGGAGATTTGGGGAGTCAGACTTTGCCTCTGTGCTTTCTGAAAGGGAGAGTGTTTTAGTCAGTCCTCAGTCTCAGGACTTACAGGGTGAGTAGGTAGAGGGGGCATGGGGGGAGCAGAGGGGCGAAAGGTCAATAGAGATTAGGGCCAGCGCTATGCCAGCCAGCCTGGGGAGAAATTTCACATTTATCCTGAGGGCACTGGGGAGCCATAGCATGGTTTACACAGAGGAGGGACACAAGTGGATTGGGACGATACTCTGGGTGGCTGTGTGGGGAGCAAAGCCAGAAGCAGGGAGCCCCCTGCCCTCTTGGTGGAAATGAGGCAGAGGAAAGGGTGCAGTCAACAGACATTTGGGAAGCTTGGTGACCTACGGACATGAAGAGTGAGGGAGGGCACAAAGACGACGCTTTGTCTGGATTTTTCAGCCACTGAGGGAAATAAAGAGTGAGGCAAAGAGCCGGCAAATCACAGTAATAATGATTATAATAGTAAACATTGCATGACGGTTCGCTATCTGTTTTGCACAGACCACCTGGCTTAATCCGCACAACAACCCTGGGCGATCTGGGTATAAGAGGTGGTCCCACAGTGGGTAAGAGCTTGGGTTCTGGAGCCACACTGCTTGGGCTCACATCTCTACTGTACTGCCTGCCTGCTGTGTGATGTGGAGCAAATTGCTCGCCCTCTCTGTGTCCATTTCCTCATCTGAAGAACAGCCCCTGCTTCTGGAGGTCATTGCGCAGATTAAATGAGTGAATATTTACAAATTGCTTGGCCTCGGGCCTAGCACAGAGTAAACCTCAGTAAACACTGACTGGTATTATGTCCATTTTACACGTAGGGAAATCGAGGCTCTGAAAGAGTAATTCCCAAGATCACCACAGGGTCATCCTAGTGTTTCTGGCTCTTTGCGTCTCCTGGTCCTTGACGAAGTCTGGGGGCCTGAGCGGGCCTGCTGACCCCCAGGGTCTGATGTCCTGTGTCCACTGGAGCCTCGAGCAGCCAGATGACCAGGGCCCCGGGGAGCTGAAGGACTCTCCACGGAAGTTTGGCGTTGAATGCACCTCTGTGGGTATGAGCTAGAAGGCCTCAGGGAAGGGAGACCGTGCTCCCGGACCCAGTTCTATGGAGCTGGTGCTCTGGCCTGAGATACACGCTTTAGTGGGGGCCGACAAGGCAGCAGCAGGGAGAGAGGAACCCCGTGCTCGTGGGAGTGCGGAGGCAGGACAGGGGGCTTTCCTAAGGACTTCGATCCTTTCTTCGTGGGTCTGAGAGGGCCACCAACGCCTCACTCCGTGACCCTGGACGAGTCCCTGCCCCTTCCGGGTTTCACTTTGCACATCACTAAAAACATGTTCAACCTTTGACCCAACAATACAATTAAAAGTACATAAACACATTCTGCCTAGCATTTTTCAGAAGGGCAGAACGCCATAAACAACCCAAATGCCCAGCACAAGGGCACGGGCTGTTAGCTGGGGTCCTGGGGCATCCTGGGAACTGGCAGCTATTATAAATGATGATACAACCTTTAAAATATGTATTGTGGGGGCTCCTGGGTGGCTCAGTCGGTTAAGCGTCCCACTTCGGCTCAAATCATGATCTCTGGTTCATGAGTTCAAGACCCGAGTCAGGCTGTGTGCTGACAGCTCAGAGCCTGGAGCCTGCTTCGAGTTCTGTGTCTCCCTCGCTCTCTGCCCCTCCCCTGCTCATGCCCTGTCTCTCAAAAATAAATGTTTAAAAAATAAATAAATAAAATATATATTGTGTAGGGACAACCTGGGTAGCTCAGTCGGTTAAGCTTCCAACTGTTGATTTCAGCTCAGGTCATGATCTCACGGTTCGTGAGTTTGAGCCCCGTGTCGGGCTCTGTCCTGCTGGGGATTCTTTCTCTCCCTCTCTTTGTCTGCCCCTCCCCCACTTACACTCACATGTCCTCTCTCTCTCTCTCTCTCTCTCAAAATAAATAAACTTAAAAAATAAAATACGTATTGTGTATGTAGCACAATAGCAGACAAAAACAAACAAAAGCCAGGCACGTGAAAAACACTCCAAATGTTTCTTGAGTGATTAAATAAATCAATGAGTGGTTAGTAGTCAGTATTTGTTGACAGGAAGGAAAGAAGGTCAGGAAAGAGAAGAAAAGAAAAAAAAGAAGGATCTGCAAGAGATATGCCCCTGTGCATAGTGATTTTCTCTGGGCGTAGGTTGAGGTGCTCGTGAAGCAGAGGGCACTTCATTTGATACAATTTTCACTTCTATTATCATCGCTTCTTCCAGTGAGCGTCTCTTGCCTTACCATCAGCCAATGAATCAATATTTTCGTGGATTTGAAAGGTACCCACATGTACTGACAGGAGCAAGCACCGACTTGCACAGCAGCTTGAAAAAATGGTGTGGTTCCACTTATGTCGAATTTGACCTCCATTTTCACCCACCTTAGCCTTCATGCAGAGGGAAGTGCGTGCCCTGGGGGGTCAATGGTGCTTCTCTCTGGATGGTGGGGTTGCTGGGGTTTTAATTCTCTCAGAGAGCCCAATGTGGGGCTTGGACTCACAAACCGCGAGATCATGACCTGAGCCAAGGTCAGACACTTAACCGACTGAGCCACCCAGGTGCCCCTTAATTCTCCTCTTGTTAGATTTCTGAATTTTCTATGATAAGCATGTGATTTCCTTTCTCAACAGAAGTGCGCGCACACGCACACACACACACACACACACACTCTGAAGAACGACGTTCAAGAGCTGGCAACCTTCCAGAGTGAAGGAAGTCACGCTTGGCAATCACAGCCACCTTGTCAGTTCCCCGAGGGCTGCAGGGTGATGTCCGGCTGGCACTCGAGGTCTGTCCTGGGCATCGCCCTTGAGCTGAATTGGTCCCCAGCCTCCGTGTCTCTGGGCAGCCCATTCTCCAGCCCCAGTGCGGCCGTCGTTCACCAAGAGCATGAGTATTTACCATGCAGGGCTGTGTACCCGTAGGCGGTCGGTCCTGAGCGGGAGAGCGGCAGACCGAGCTCAGTTCTTGGGGGACTTTCCCAAGAACGCACAGCTGTGAGGCCACTGGTGGCAACAGGATTTTTTTAATGGCTTCGTTGAGCTGTAATCCACCTACCGTACAATTCCTCCGCTAACAAGGCACAATTCAGCAGTTTTTCGTACGCGTACGGGGTTGTGCAACCATCCCCACCATCTCATTCCAGAACATTTCGTCACCGGAAGAAGAACCCCCCCAATTAGTAGCCACTCCCTGTTTCCTCCTCCCCTCGGCCCCTGGCCACCACTAATCTGCTTTCTGTCTGCGAGGTCTGGGCTCTTCTGTGGAATCACTGTGGCTGCTCGCACTTGGCATCATGTTTCGGAGGTTCATCCGTGTCGTAGAGCGTCAGCACTTTATTCTTTTCCTGGCCCAGTGATGTGCCACTGACGGGCAGGCCACATCTTGTTCATCCGCTTGTCAGCTGATGGACGTCGGGGTTCTTTCCCCTTCTCGGCTCTCCTGGGGACAGTCGCCGTGCCCACTCCTGTACGAGCAATCTGTGAGCGCGTCCACACTGTGCGCACTGTGAGTGCGTCCTTGCCAGCACTGTGTTTTATCAGGGTTTTATTTTGTATTTCAGCCACCTTAGCAGGTGTGTGTGTGTGTGTGTGTGTGTGTGTGTGTGTGTGTGTGAGACAATCTTCTCAGGGTGTAACCGACATGTAATAGGCTGCCATATATAAAGTACAAATTTTTTTTTTTTTATTTTTTTAAAAAAATTTTTTTTTCAACGTTTATTTATTTTTGGGACAGAGAGAGACAGAGCATGAACGGGGGAGGGGCAGAGAGAGAGGGAGACACAGAATCGGAAACAGGCTCCAGGCTCTGAGCCATCAGCCCAGAGCCCGATGCGGGGCTCGAACTCCCGGACCGCGAGATCGTGACCTGGCTGAAGTCGGACGCTTAACCGACTGCGCCACCCAGGCGCCCCTATAAAGTACAAATTTTGATGTTTGAATTTCTCTTGGGAAATAAAGGACTGGAATTTCGGGGTCATGCGGTGACTCTCTTCAGACGCCAGGATTTGAAGCGGATCTTCCCTGCCTCAGGGTCAGGGTGATTTCTGCTGGCAGGGCCCACTTCCCCCTGGGAAGGAGAAGCCGGGGTGCTCTCACTCTCCCGTCTGGGTCTCTTCCCTGGGCACAGGGCCGGTCTGCAGCTCCAGCCGGGAGCCCCCGCGACAGTAGCCCGGTCCTGTCTGCCTGCATTCAGCGCACGTGCACGGAGCCCTACTGTGCGCCAGGCCCCGTTCCAGGAACTAGCGGTACAGCAGCAGACAGTCTCGGAGAGTCCAGGGAGGGGGTGATGTTGCCTGGAAAGAGCGCAGGGTGCCGTGGGAGGACAGCAGGGCGCTAGCTCGGTCAGGGATGTGGGGGTATTTGAGGAACCTTCCCCCAGATGAAGGAGTAGGAGTCGGCCTGGCAGAGAGAACTGAGTGCGCGGAGGCCACTGCAAGGGGGGGGGGAACAGCAAGCGTAAAGGCCCCGAGGTGGGGATGCGCTTGGAGGTCAGTGTGGCTGGAGGGGAGAGAGGTGGGAGATGGGGTGGGAGGGGCCGGCAGTGGCCCACCTGCAGGGCATCATGGGCCGGGTGTTCAGATCTTACTCTCAGTCCTGTGAAGCTGCCAGGGGACTTCACACAGAGGAATGACTCCTCTGTGAGGGGGAAATAGACTGAGGGACAGAAAGGAAGTGGGAGACAAGAGAGGAGGCACCTGCAGGCCGAGGCTTCCGCTGGACAGCCGGGAGGAAGAAGGGGTGGGAGTTGGCTTTGTGTCTGTGCTGGGGGGGGGGGCGGGTGGAGAGGGACTGATGGGGGGGGAGTGAGTATGAATAGGAGGCGGAGGAGGGATCCTAGCGAGGCCACATGTGGGGCTGAGCCCTGAAAAGCAGGGTGGTGCCCGTTGACAAAACTGGGCCCCTGGAGAGGAGACGGGGAAGGAAACGACGCAATGAAACATATTTCTTCTTTTGTGAATGTTTATTTATGTATTTTGAGAGAGAGAGTGAGAGCAGGGCAGGGGCAGAGAGAAAGGGAGAGAGAATCCCAAGCAGGCTCTGTGCGGTCAGTGCAGAGCCCAGTGTGGGACTCGAACTCACCAACCATGAGCTGAAATCAAGAATCAGAGGCTGAACTGACTGAGCCACCCAGGCACCCCTGCAACGTATTTCTTTAGAATTCTTTTCTCACTTGACCTTCTCCCAGCCATCTCTCCCAGCCTCCCAATGACCTCCATGTTGCCTGAGTCCTGGCCCCCATGCCTCACGCTAGCACCCGATTGGACAGACCCTGAACTCTGCATATTCCTGCCCCATTCCCTCCCTGGCCCACCACCCTTCCCTATCTGCCGACTGTGAGGTCTGGGCCGGCATGAGCTGGTGCAGTGCCTGGCACATAGCAGGATCTCAATAAACAGTTGTTGAATTAGTTAGAGAAGGCTGTGGACTATCTTCTTTAGTGGAGAATATGGGAGCCATAGAGGAGTTTAGAGGAAGGAAGGTCTGAGTTCACTCTGAGTTCTCAGTCTCTCCCTTTTTACCTAGGCCTGCGGGAAGAGGGCAGAGGCTCTCTGGGATCTTGACTAAGGTCAAGCAGCCGGTTCTAGAACCTAGGAATGAAGCTTATCACATCGGGGGACTGCATACCCCGTCACTATCACATCCCCATTTTACAGAGGAGGAGACTTGAGTCTCAGAAGCAGGTGGCATTTACCCAATGGCAGAGCAGGGATTCGAACCTAGACCTGCCTGGCTGCATAGTCCTCCTCCAACCTTTTGTCCTCAAAAGGCCATTTTAGAAAAATAAACATAAAAATCAGGGACCCAAGCGTCCGGGAAGAATTCCTCTCGGTAGAGGCCCTTCTAGAACATTTCGGGAGTAAATACAGACATGTGTCAGCATCTGTGTCTGGTGGCCTCTGCGGAAGAGACTGGAGGCTGGGGTCAGGGGCAGGAGGAAGACTGACTTGTCACATTTTTCTTTCTGAACTCTCTGGGTGATTATTATTTTAAGAGTGAACAATTGTGCAGAGAGGCGTGCCTCGGAGGTGTTCAGCCCAATGCCTTTTTTCAAAGTGAATCCACCTGTGAGACTAGCCCCCAGATCAGGAAACAAGAGACAGAACATTCCAGTCCCATAGAAGCCAGATTCTTTCACTTGGAACAGTATCTGCGGGATTCATCCACATCGTGGAGCAGGTCGGTAACGTGTTCCTTTTTCGTGCTGATTAAGGCTTCCGCCGTTCGCCTGTTTCACGGTGTTTATTCATTCAGCAGCGAACGGACCCTTGAGTTGTTTCCAGTTTTGTTTGTTTTTTTGTCTTCTGTTTTTTTGCAGTTATGAATGAAGCTGCTATAAGTGTTCACATGGAGATTTTCATGGGAACCTAAGTTTTCATTCCTTTGGGGTAAATACCTAAGAATGGATCGTTGGGTTGTAGAGTAAAAGTATGTGTTAGACTTGATTAAAAAAGCAAACAAACAAGAAACTTCCAAACTGATTTCCCGAGCTCGGTGCCATTTTGCTCTCCCGCCAGAAATGGGGGAGGGAGTTCCAGCTGCTTCACGTATTTCTATTCTCAGTGTTTGTTCTTGTTTTTACTTTAGCCATTCTCATAGGCGAGACATAGTGTCTCATCACGTGTGTGCCTGTGTTTAACAGCTTTCTCCAGGCAGAATACATATGATACTACACATATAGAGGTGGAAATTTGCTAAGTTTTGACACATATCTACCCGCGTGACACTAGCACAACTCAGACAGTGAACATATCCGTCATCCCCGAAAGTTTCCTGATTTATGCCTCTTCTTTGACTTTCCTCCCTCCGTCCTCACCATTGCCCCCACCCCCAGGCAACCAATGATCTACTTTTGGTCACTAATGATTAGTTTGCCTTTTCTGGAAGTATTAATGGAATTCTATGGTCTGTTCTCTCTCTCTCTCTCTTTTTTTTTTTTTTTTTTTTTTGGTCTGGCCTCTTTCACTCAGCATAATTATTCGGAGGTTCATTCGTGTCGTGGTATATACCAAGGGTTGTTCCTTTTTACTGCCGTGTAGATGGTATCAGTGTAGGAATAAACCACTCGCCTTTGGATGGACATTTGGATCGTTTCTTGTTTTTGGCGATTACAAGTAAAACTGCTATAAACAGGGGCACCTGGGGGGCTCAGTCGGTTGAGCGTCCGACTTGGGCTCAGGTCATGATCTCTCTCATGTTTCGTGAGTTCGAGCCCCATGTCGGGCTCTGTGCTGACAGCTCGGAGCCTGGAGCCTGTTTTGGATTCTGTGTCTCCCTCTCTCTCTGCCCCCCACTTGCACTCTGTCTCGCTCTCAAAAATAAATAAACATTAAAAAAAACTGCTATAAACATTCCTGGACAAGTCTTTGTGCAGACTTATGTTTTCATTCTTCTTGGGTAAATGTATGGGAGTGTAGTTGCTGGATTGTATGACAAGTAAATGCTGAACATTTGAAGAAACCATTAAACCGTCTTCCAAAGTGGCTGCAACCATTTTGCTCTTGGGCCAGCCGTGCATGAGAGTTGCAGTACCTTCACATTCCCGTCAGCACTTGGTGTGAGCAGTCTTTTTGATTTTGGCCATTCGCCTGGGTGTTTAGCGATACCTCGTTGTGGTTTTAATTTGCATTTCCTTAATGACTAACAACACTGAACATCTTTCCACACACTATTTACAACCCATATGTTTTATTTATTTTTTTCAAATGTGTATGTGTATTTATTTTGGAGAGAGAGAATCCCAAGCAGACTCCTCACCATCAGCGCAGAGCCCGACGTGGGGCTCGGACTCACAAACTGTGAGATCGTGACCTGAGCCAAAATCAAGAGTCAGACGCTTAACCGCCTGAGCCACCCAGGCTCCCCTTTTGTCCATCTCATCACTGACTTCTTTTCTGGGAAGTCTTTGTATATTCTAAATACAATATATATTTTTAAATCAGATAACGTGTTTTGCAGATACTTTCCCCCCAGTCTGTGGGGATTTCTTTGCTGATCGTATCCTTTGCCCACTTTTCATCGGGCCAATCAGTGGTCTTACTGAGGTTTAAGAGAGCTTTGTGTTTCTTCTAATCTTCAGTGTTGGCCACAGACCTGGCCTGTCCCAGCTCAAGGCGCTGCCGTCGGGGGCGTGGGGAGAGAGTCGTTAGTCTAACAAAGGAGAAACTGTACCCCTGTCCTTTACTGTGCCCCACGCAGCCTCACTTTCTCTCCCCTCTAGTGGGGATCCCTAAGTAGCCCCTCCTGGGCGGAAGAGAGTCTTGTCACGCGCAGGAAACACCGGCTGGCAGTTTTGTTTGTCACTATCGTTTTCATCACCGTGGTCGTCTGGACGTGGTTTCGAGTGCAAGCGTGAGGTTCAACTCTCAGCTCTGCCACTGCCTGGCTGCATGACCCAGGCCAGGGCCTTCCGCCGTGTCTCTCCCCGGTAGAGTGGCTGATAAGGGCCGAATACACCATGCTTGGCACAGAGCAAAGGCTGCAAAAAAAGCTATTATTATCTTTTTTACGAAACGAAATGAAAGTTCATTTTTTAATGGAAGTCGCACAAGTTCAGTGGGATACCAGATTTTTGGCTGGTTGTAGCTGGAGCTGAGGGAGCGGTCTGTGTCTGCACAGATGTGGGGGGGGGAAGGGTCCCTGCACCAGCCTCACCACGTCCTCACATGGACCCTCTTGCTTAATCCTCATAGCAGCAGCTCTGAGTGATCAGAGCTAACGACCGCGTCTGACAGAGGAGGAACCAGCTCCACCTCCCTCCTCCAGGACCCACATGTGAGCCTGGCCTATGACACCACGCGAGGGACAGACCACGTCTCCTCCACGGCTGTCTGGGGGCTGAGGAGGCACCAAAAGGGGGTGACACCTGGGACCCAAAATCCTAATGAAAGCACGAATGGGGGTCGATGATCAAAGTTGGGTGCTACTGAGCCTTACGTAAAATAACCCAAATAGAAACTGGTAGAGTATGAGTGAGAATTAGTTTAAGAATTTAAGAATTAGTGGGGCTCCTGGGTGGCTCGGTCGGTTGAGCGTCCGGCTTCGGCTCGGGTCACGATCTCACGGTTCGTGAGTTCGAGCCCTGCGTGGGGCTCTGTGCCGACGGCTCGGAGCCTGGAGCCTGCTTCGGATTCTGTGTCTCCCTCTCTCTCCGCCCCTCCCCCGCTCGTGCTCTGTCTCTCTCTCCATCAGAAATAAATAAACATTAAAATTTTTTTAAAATAATAATAAAAAAAAGAATTTAAGAATTATTGGAATTACTTCTGTCCTTCCCACCGTTGGCCTGACCTGCGAATATGTGAACGTACTGTCATCTCATCCGTGATAGTGACGATGGCAGGTCACCATCAGTGATAGGTCGGTGACAGCGACATGAACCAGGCCTATATTTCACATTCCTTGTTGCTTCTAAAAGTCATCATCAAACAGAGGCAAAATCCTAGCGGACAGCTGACGAGTCGAATATCTTCTGGCTCTATAGGCTGAAATTCCACCAGTCACTCAAAACGTAAATGTATATTTATTATAAAGGAGCAAAATACGGTCTTATTTTAATAATTATTGTGAACGTGGCCAAGCCTATAAAAACAAGAAGGTTCAAATAAATAAAATCTAAGAAAATAAATCAATCGATGGTTAATACAAAAGCAATACGTTAAAAAAAAAAAAACAAAAGCAATAAACTTTGGCTGAAACTTGGAGTTCTTTTCCCAAGCAAATGTTTCTAAATAATTAAATGATAATGAGTAACAGAACAGTAGAATTAATTCTAATTCTTGTACCATTATGTGGTTTGCTAGCTTTCATAACAAATAATAAAATTCATATTAAGAATATAACCTTTGAGAACGTAATATTGTTCAGTTATGTAATTTCCTCTAGGTCCCTGGGTCTTTTAGGAAAAAATCTTAACTTGGGTATATGCGGAAAATGAAGGACGATCTGGAGAAAATGAGGAACCCACATGTCCTTTGTCCCGCCAATCAAGCTTCAGAACAATGGGCACCAGGGAGGAAGCTTTAGGTACATATTTTCTATAATGTTTCCTGTCTTCAGGCTACAGTGCTGCCTAAGCAACGTGCTGAAGTTATTGCTGCTTATACAATTACTTCCTTAGCTGAAAAGGAAGAATATTTTAAATTTGCCCAACTCTTGATTCCTGGACAAAAGTTCCATCATGGGGCCAGGGAATCAGTGATGCCCTTCAACGTTTCCGGGGGGAGGAGTCGTCTCTTTCGACGTGTCCCAGGCAGTGTGGTGACCAGGCACGGGGAAGGGGTCCCCAGGCAGCTGACAGCGTGAAATAATTACTGATCTGCCCAATGAGGTCGCACTTTAAACTGATGACCAATCAGGGTGATAATAAGATGGGCCGATCGTTTTAAATTGTTTCATAGAATCTTACATTCCCCTTCTCTCCCGTATTCGTTCCACGGGGTGGTGACAGCCTCAGTCCGTGTCCAGAAAACTGATTCACCCCGCTGAATGTTAGCATTGAGCAAAATGTATACACTTGGGGGTTAGGAGGGGTGGAGGAGTGGCCGGGGGGACACAGGGCTGAAGAGGGGAGGGGGACAGGGCCGAAAGGCGGGCTGGGGGTCGACGCACTGGGGGAGGCAGGGAGGACCCAGCAGAGCTCAGACAGCAGGTGGGCACAGTGTGGGGACTCAGGGGACCAGCTGAGGGTCGACAGTGTGTGTGGAAAAACACAGGGACAGAGCGCAAGGGGCGGTGGCAGAACATGTGGCATCAGTCGGGGTCCGAGCGAGGCTGCGAGAGACCCCACAGGGTTGAAAGAGGGGACGACTGGCTCACGAGGGGGCCGGAGCCCCTGGCGACAAGAGCCGGGCGCAGAGATGAGGCCGGCGCAGGGCTGGACAAAGGCCAAAGGCAGGTGGGTGGGGGGCCCGGGGGAACATAAATGTGGGTGATGACAGGCATCAAAATGTATGTGGGTCTGGGGACAGATCAGGGTCTGGGGGGAGGAAGGGAACAAGATAAATGGAAGGAACAAGGTGGGGGACTGAGAGTAATAGAGACAAGGTCTCAGGGACAGGTGACACCAGCAGGAAGGATGGGAGAGGAGATATAGGCACGGGGGAAGGAGGGAGACAGGGGAAGGGAGACAGAGACAGGGGTGCACAGGGAGAGCCCAGGCCCTTTGCACCTTCCCTGAGAAGGTGCAGAGGGAAGCCCGGCCTCAGGGGAGGAAGGACGGAAGCAGCAGTGGCAGTGGGTGACGGCAGAGGGAGGCCGAGCAGAAGAGGGGCGGTGGGAAACAGCGGGAAACCAAACAGGAGGGAAAGATGGTTTAAACCCTGAGGGGCACGGCAGGGAGGTGAGAGGCCGTGGGAGGCTGGGAGCAGGGGAGGAGCTGGGTGACAGGGAGGGTCTCCCAGGACTGCAGGTGAGGGCATGAGAGACCCTGGGGAGGAAGCGGGGAGGCCTGTGGGTTGGCAGGGGTTTCCTGTGGGTGCCGGGCTGACTGTCACAGGAACGCGGGCAAGGCTGGTCCCTCCCAGCTGGGGGACACGGGTGATTCCCAGGGCACTGGGGGTGCATTCCGAGGCGGGGGGGGGGAAGGAAAACAACGTGTGGTCTACCGCCGGCGACCTGAGGGATGCCCAGGGGAAGTCGGGTGGAGCAGAGTGACCCGGGGACTGTCCACTGCAGGGTCCGGTGTGGAGAGGGAAAATGAGAGGCTGAGTGGTGGAGAGGGCAGCGAGGTGAAGCTGGCGTCCGCCTGGGGACAACGGGCCCTGCAGCCGCCTCTTGGTTCTGAGACGCCCGGAGTGGAGAGTGAGAAGCTGGGTGAGGCTGGCGGGTGGTGGGGGAGTCGGGGCTGGGGGCACCCGCGTGGAGGAGCCAGATGGGACCACACTCCCCTCGGGTGAGACGCGGCCGAGAAGCCACCGGGTCCCAGGACACCCCACCCCTGTCTGGCTGCAGAAAGGGAGGGCACGGTCATGTGTGCGAGCGAGGGGCGAGAGTGACCTGGAAACCAACGCAGAAATAAATAAAGCAGACAGACAGACTCGCTTACCAGGTGTTTTGTCCTCCGTCCTATGGATTCCCTTCTAGGACACGGGATGCCACGAGCACCACGAGCAGGTGGCACAAACTGTTCCAGGCACTGCCTTCCTCTGAGAGGACCTAGGCATGATTTTTGTTGCGAGCATCTTCACATAGGGATGGGCCACCACGAGGAATCCCACCACCACCCAGTGGGGGAAGTTCTTCCTCCCTTCGGTCCCTCCCCTGCTGCCCTGGCCAGAGCCTGTGCTAAAAGATGGGGAATCAGACCTGGCCTTGCCCTTGTCACCTGTGTGGACCCCATCAATACGAGTGCAAGAGACCGGTCCAAATCCCAGCTTGACTAACACCTGCTGAGGGACCTCAGTAGGCCTCTTAACCTCTCTGAGCCTCGATTTCCTCAGGTGGACAGAGAAAATTATACAGATTCCTAGACTGGCAGAGAGGTGGGAAAGAATGGGGAAAATAACGCATGAGACGTAACTGTAGCAGAGGATTAAGAAATGCGGGCCAAGCAGGCTCCTGCCTCAGGGCCTTTGCACATGCTGTTTCTTCTGCTTGGACCGCCCTTCCTTTAGCTGCCCACATGACTCCAAACTCCAAAGAGACCTTTTCTGGCCATCCTATGACCGTTTCGTGCCCCCCTCCCCACCTTCACTCCCCAACCCCCTTTCCTGCTTTACCTCCCCCTCCTCCCCCTGCCCCCAGCAGTCACCACCACCTGACACTCTATGTTAGGTGTTTATTTGCCAACGTCTGGCTCCCCCACTGGACCGGCAGCCACGGGAGGGCAGGGAGTTTGGCGTCTCACCGCGGAATCCCAGTCTCTAGAACGGCGCCTGGCACACAGTAGGAGCTCCACAGAGAAGGCCGGGCTCCGCTCGGCCGCCTGACAGCGACGCCACCCCCTCCCCGCGTGACCGCGGACAGTCATTCCCACTCCCCGAGCTGTGGCCAAGCGGGTCGGCGCAGCCCTTCCACCCGGCGTTTGCCAGGAGCGTCTCTCGGGACGTGCGGGTCCTGAGGCTCCCTTGGCACTTTGCGGGGGGGGGGGGGGGGGGCCGAAGGCCGGCGGCTGTTTGGCTTTGTTTTTCCAAATGCCTGTTGATCAACGCGGACCTCTCGGCCGACCCGGGAGGGGGCCCCCTCTGCGCGGAGCGGGCCGGCCGCCCCGCCCGCCGCCTCTCGCAGGCGGGCGCCCCTCCAGGCCGCGGCCCCCTCCCCGCCGGCCCCCAGCGAGACGAATGCAGCACACGGCGGCCTTTATGGGGCCCGCAGACAGCGCGTCGCCAGGCTAACCCTGCGTGGAAAATTCGGAGGTGGAAGGCAGGGCGCCTTAATGAGGGGGCCGCCAGCGGCGGCGGCGGCGGCCGGGGGGGGGGGAGGGGGGCGGCGGGGGCCGCGGGCCCGACCGGAAACGTGAGCCGGCGCCCCCCGCCCCCGCCCCGCGCATTCCCGGGGCCCCGCGGGACAGCGCGCGCGCCCGTGGCCGGCAGGTGGAGGGGGCGGGGGCGCCCGCGTTGTCGGCGCGTTCCTGCGCGCTCCCGACTGGGGGTGGGGGGAGGGCGGCGCCTCGCCTCTGCGTGCCTCCACCTCCCCCTCCGTGAAAGGGGCCCGACCCCCTGGCGGGTGGGACGATTAAATGAGTTGCCCCGCGCGGTGGTGGCCGGCGCGTGGGAAGCCCTGGACAAAGCGAGTCATGTGTGGATACTGTTGGCGTTATGATTTCATAAGCCGCAAGTTGAGGCTGAGCTATTGGGGGGGGGGGGGTGGCGGGCATTCGGATTTCCAGGCTGTTGCCCACCGCCTATGGTGGGGCCTGAGCCAGGCTCGAAAGCGGGCCAGTCCCTGAAGACGAGGCCGCGAGGTCAAGGTTATGGGCCAGGACCGGGAGAGGGACCGAGCTGAGTGGCCAGCCCCGGCGTTGCCGTGGCGAGGCCTGGGTCAGCCACGGTGTCGCCGGACCTGTTTTCTCATCTGTCAGGTGGGCATGGGCCGGGCACCGTGCCCTGTGCTGGGGGAGAGCAGGGAGCAGGACCGCCCTGGACTCCCGGGCTTGCCCCAGTGGGGTGACTGAGGGATTCCCTTGAAAGAGGAGAACAAGTGTGCACAGGAGCTGATATAATTAACACCCTGAGCCCTGGGGCTGGAAGAAGAGAGAGGGAGGGAGGAACGGGAAGGTACAGCGGAGTGGAAGGCAGGTGACTGCAGAGGGGGAAATTGGAGAGAGGATTCCCGGAGGCCCAACTTCAGACTCAGACTGGAAGAAGGCGGAAAGGGAGGCTGGAGGCAGCCAGAAGGCAGGCTTTACATTTGTTTCTCCCTCCTCCCAGACACTGTTCCTCCCCCTGGTGTCACCTTAGCTCTTTCCCTGACTTCCTCCAGACCTGTGCTCAAAGGTCCGCTCTTCTGCGCAGCCTTCCCAGACCACTGCCTAAACACACGCCCACCCCAGGCCTCTCTCTTTGCCCCTGGCCCTGAGTTATTTCTTTTCATTACATTTATATGCTTTTTTGTTCACGTGTTTCACCTGCATCCTCCACTTCTGATGAGGATGGGGATTTTGTTCACAGCTGTAGCCTCTGCACCCAGCCTGGCACACAGTAGGTGCTCAATAAATGATTGAGGAATGAATGAATGAATGAATGGACAGAGCCAGGCAATGGTGAACAAAGAGAGGCTCCCCTTTGTGTCTGGTGATTCCAGTTCTGGCTCACAGGGGACAGTTTCCTGAGCTACGGACAGGCAGACAGAAGATCAGGTGAATAGAGGGACAGGGGACAGAGAGCTCTAGGGCCCACTGGCTGTTCCTGCCTCCTGGGGCCCCACAGAGGGAAGCTCACTTTCGACATGTTGCAGCAGCCCCAGCAGGACAGGCGAGCCTGGGAGCTAGCGGCCTGCTCTGCCTGTCACTGCCACTGGTGAGAAATCTCACACGTTGTAAATGCAGCCCGGCTCCCTTCTGGCTGGGGCAGCCGGGTGGATCCGCCTTGGGCTGGTCTGGAGGTCCTCGGGGTTGCCCTGCTGGGTGGTGTATATGGTGGGGCCTCCTAGACCCTGGGATCCTCTTTCCCATGGGGCGGGGCATGGGCCCTGGGTTTCCACAGACAGGATAGCATAGAGCGCGAGGGTGAACCAGCCTGCCTGGGTTCAAATCCCTGCCCAGCCATTTGGAGCTGTGTGATCCCGGGCAAGCTACCCAACCTCACTGTGTCCTAAAAAAGGCACCATAATAGTAAAAGTACGAAATAATATGGTACCTGAGTTTAGTTGAGGGGCTCTTATCTGCTTGTGTGCTGTGGACCCCCTTTTATGTTTATAAATCTAGATTTAAATTTATAAAGTGTATAGAATTAAAAAGAAACACCAGTGACATTGAACTAGGTTTATTTAGGTATTTAATAGCCAAATGCTTCATACAGTGCCTGCTGTGCTATTTTGTTAATGCATTTAATGACGAGATCTGGTGGCAGGCCTAACTGCGGTCATTTTGAAGCTGGGAAGAGGGACCCCGTAAAGTTGGGAAGTGCCCGTGATTCCCGACTGACAAAGCCACGGTCCAGCTACCGCTGCGGTGGTTCGTTTCCCATGTCTGCCCATAAGGAAGGGACATGCCAAATTTCAGTTGGAGGTTAGCGAAAATCAACATGTACCTTTCTTCCCCAGTCCAAGTTCATGGGTCCCTGAATTGCCCCATGGTGGTGAGTGACAGCGTCTCTCCAGGATAGTCTAGGTGGCCAGGAGCCCAGGTGAGTCAGGAGGGGACACCTCAGGTATCCTAAAGAAGGTACCAGATGCAGAGTCCCTTGGGTCTGAGTCCGAACTCAGCAGTGACTGCCGGGCCCCAGGGCTCCTCAACCTTTTGCTTCGGCCTCCAGGGGGGAAGGAGGGTGGGGCAAGAAAGCCAGCGTCAGATGCCTGGCACGGGGGTCTGGGCCCTGGAGAGCAGCTCCCGGGTTTGGGGGCTGTGGGAGAGGTTGGGGGCGGGAACGGGGCTGAGAGAGGGGAGCATCCGTTCTGTTCGCGATGGCCTCTCCGGGACCTGGGCCGGTGTGTAAATCACTGTGTCATCTGGGTGGGGGCAGGGGTGCGTATATGTGTGCGTGCGTGTTCGTGTGTGTGGTGTGAATGTGTATTTGTGGGGGTTTGCGTGTGGGTGGAGGAATCCAGCGTGATTGGATGTGTGAGTCTGTATATATATTTGTACGTGGGCGTACTTATGTGTGTGGGGTCCGTTCTGGGAGTGGATTGGAGTGTGTGTGTGTGTGTGTGTGTATGTGTGTGTCAGGATTTGGTTGGGGGGGGCATGCCGATGTCGGGGTTCGGTGCTGGCGTGAGGTGAGGACATGAGTGTATCTGGGGGCAGATGGGAGGGTGGCTTGTGTATGCACGCTCACTCCAGGGCTGGTGGGGGGTGCCCGATGTGTGTCTGTGTGAGCGTGTGTGGCCCTGTCACCGCCGGCTCCGGGCCTGGCCACATAAACTTCACACCCCTGCGGGCGGGCTCCGTCGGCCCCGCAGTGGCCGCGTCAGGCAATGGGAAGCAGATGGGCCGGGATGGAGGCCATATGGGGCTGGGGGTGGGGGCGCATTCCTCCCTCCCGGAGCCGCCAGGAAGCCCCCTGCCTGCTGGCCCCCCATCAGGGTGGGGGCTGGAACTGACAGAGTAACAAATGTCCTGCAGCCAGCATGGAGCCTGCGGAGAGCAGCCCCGCCCCCCCCCCAGGGGTGTGTGTGTGTGTGTGTGTGTGTGTGTGTGTGTGTGTGTTGAGGGGTGGTCCAGGAGATGCCAGCTGGGTGAGGACGCTCCCCTGAGAAGCCATGGCTGATCCCCGGGCTGTGCAGCCTTGGGCCTGCACATACCCTATATGCCTCAGTTTCTCCAGCAGGGTCACAAAGGGTGGCCATTTGGGACGGGATCCTGGGAAGGTTGGGGCCACTCTGCTTCCCAACTCAGGGTAGAGCCTTCACTCCAGACAGCTGGGCAGATCCCAGCAGTAAGGGCGACAGTAACAGTCGTGACAGCTAGCCTTGACCGCGTGCGCGGCACTAGAGAGGGGTTCAGAGGTGGGCTCTGCAACCAGACTGGCCTGGGTTCGGATCCCTGCCCTCCTCCTTCTTGGCTGTGTGGCCTCAGGCAAGTCAGGACTCTCTGCGCGTCCGTTTCTCCTCTGTAAAATTGAGGTAATCAAAATGGCACTTGTCTCCTTTCATACGGTCGGGAAGATTGTGGGTAAATCTGGGCAGCGTGCTCACCACTGTAGCCAGCCCCACGCTGCCCCGGCCGGGCTCGGGGCCCCGGAGCTGCGTGGCACAGCTTTGCATTAAGTGCTAGTTGTGAACTTCAGCCAGTCAGGAAACTTACCTGGAGCACATACATTAAAAAATGGCACAGGCTGAGCACTCAACAGGTATGCACTCCTCCTCTCCAGTTAGAATTCATACGCAGGGGCACCTGAGGGGCTCAGTCGGTTGGGTGTACGACTTCGGCTCAGGTCATGATCTCACAGTTCATGGGTTCGAGCCCCGTGTCGGGCTCTGTGCTGGCAGCTCGGAGCCTGGATGAAGCCTGCTTCGGATTCTGTGTCTCCCTGTCTCTCTGCACCTCTCTGGCTTGTGCTGTGTCTCTGTCTCTTGAAAATAAATAAATAAATAAATAAATAAATAAATAAATAAATGTTAAAAAAAAAAAAAAAAAGAATTCGTATCCATTATGAGCCCCTGTAGGGGAATCTGGTGTTGGTTCCTAATCAGCACCCACTCCCCTCCTCTGATCCTCAGTCCAGGGTTTCTGGGTGGAGCCAATGCCATTCTGGGGAGCGGGGATGTGACCCAGCACTGACCAATTAGAGCACCGCATCTTCTCAGCCAATGAGAGACTGGCCTGGGATTTTAGCTGGAGCCAAGAGGAATGAAGCACTTTCTTTCTGCTGGGATTGCTGGTTGGGTGGAAGCCTGGAGTGTGGAGTTCATCTGGCCTTAATGAGTGTGGAGTTTGACAGAGAGGAGCCAGCAAAAATGGACAGGAACCAAGTCCTGATGGCATCTGAATACCTAGATGCAGCCATGCCTGGAACCATTATGGTTCCTGCTTTGTGGCTGAGAAACTGAGGCCAAATTCAAGGTCACACAGCCAGGAAGAGGCAGAGCAGGGATTTGAACCCAGGCCGACCGGCTCTAACGGCTCTGCCCTGACCCTCTAAGTTCCACAGAGCCCTTTGGTGTAAATCCCTCCCCCAGCCTAGAGTCCTCTCACCCAGCCTACTGTTTGAACTTAGCTATTTCTGATTATCCCAAGGGAGACTGTTTCCTGCCTCGGGCAGAAAAATCAGGGGAGAAATGAGAGCCCTGTGGTCTGGCCCCAAACTCAGTTTGGGCAAGCTTCTGCCAGATGAGAATTTTTTTTCTGTCTTTCTTCCTTTTTCTTTCTTTCTTTCTTTCTTTCTTTCTTTCTTTCTTTCTTTCTTTCTTCTCTCTTTCTTTCCCTTTTTCTTTCTTTCTTTCTTTCTTTCTTTCTTTCTTTCTTCTCTCTTTCTTTCCCTTTCTTTTTCTTTCTTTCTTTCTTTCTCTTTCTTTCTTTCTTTCTTTCTTTCCCTTTCTTTCTTTTTTTCCTTTCTTCTCTCCCTTTCGCTTTCTTTCTTTTTTCTTCTTTCTTTCCTTTCTTCTCTCTCTTCTTTCTTCTCTCTCTTCTTTCTTTCTTTCTTTCTTTCTTTCTTTCTTCTCTCTCTTTCTTTCCCTTTTTCCTTTCCTTTCCTTTCCTTTCCTTTCCTTTCTTTACTTTCTCTCTTCATCTCTTTCTTTCTTTTTTAATGTTTATGTATTTTTGAGAGACAGAGAGAGAGAGAGAGAGAGAGAGCGAGCGAGCGAGTGGGGGAGGGGTAGAGAGAGAAGGAGACACAGAATCTGAAGCAGGCTCCAGGCTCTGAGCTGTCAGCACAGAGCCTGTCGTGGGGCTCAAACTCATGGACCACGAGATCATGACCTGAGCTGAAGTCAGACCTGAGCCACCTAGACGCCCCTTTCTTTCTTCTTCCCTCTCCCTCCCCTCTCCCTCCTGTTTGAAATAAAATATTGCTTGCCCAGCCCACCTCACCCCTGGGTTGCACTCTTACCTTGCCTGGACAACCTCCATCTCAGCCCTGCTCCCGGCCTAAGTGGCTGCATTAGGCCCCAGCGCAGCAACCGTCAGCAACACTTATTAAAATACAGACCCCTGGGCCCTGCATGGACACAGGTGTGTTTGTACACTGGGGATGGGGCCGATGGAGGCAACACCCAGAGGAGATTCGGACACAGGTGATCTGTTGGACGCTGCATGAGGGTGTCCTTGTAGGGCCTTAAAGACTGAGATTAAAAGTTGGGCCAGGAGCAGGGCAGGGGCTGGGGAGCTGGACCCCTTGGAGTTGGAATAGACTGAGTGAGAGCAGGGTTCCTGAAGAAGGGGACCACTCAGTCTATTGGACATTTGGACTCAAGTTCCACCTTAAGCAGTTTTTCATGCTGGGCAGGTGTCATAATTTCTCCGAGGCTTGGTTTGCTCAGCCGAGAAAAGGAGATTCAAAAGCAAAGTTCTCAGTATGTGTTAGGCTGTCAGTAGGTACCAGGCTCTGTGTGTGCTCTTCACATGGAAAAACGTGGTAAATCCTCAGGACCCCATGAGGCGGGTACTGTTATTACTTTTTTAGAAAAGAAAACCAATGGGGCGGCTTAACCGACCTGGGCCGCCGGGGCAGAGAGAGAGGGAGACACAGAATCCCAAGCAGGCTCCGGGCTCCAAGCTGTGAGCCCAG
The DNA here is from genome assembly GCF_022079265.1 of Lynx rufus. Taxonomy (NCBI): domain Eukaryota; kingdom Metazoa; phylum Chordata; class Mammalia; order Carnivora; family Felidae; genus Lynx; species Lynx rufus. Next base: position 11,792,762 of record NW_025814896.1, on the reverse strand, counting down.
AGCCCGACGCGGGGCTCGAACTCATGGACTGCAAGATCACGACCTGAGCCGAAGTCGGACGCTCAACCGACTGAGCCACCCCGGCGCCCCTGTGTTGGACTTTTTAAATACTCCTCCCCTGATCCGCTTTTCCCCGCGACCAGCGCAAGAAAGGGGCCCAGTGCCCGGCCCAGGATAGACCTCCGTGGATGTTTGTCGAATGACCGAATGAAATGCAAGCTGGCTGCCGCGGCCGAGCGTGTCTGGCACAAGCCCCGCCCACCACCCACCGTCTGCCAGCTCAGAGCCAAGCCTGGGTTTCCACATCTGCCGCGGCTGCCGGGAGGTGAGCAGGCCTTGGGGGTGGTAGTTCCCGGCCGTAGAGCTGGGGATCGTGGGAAGACTGCCAAGGGGAGGCATTTCCTTCACGAAGTTAAGCTGGGGCTGAGTAACTCCTCGTTGGGTCCTTGTCCAGCAGTGGCTGGGAGGGCCGGCCCGGGGCCGTGGGACTCGCCAGTCACAGCCGAGCCTGGAGCTCTGCCAGCTCCAGGCCTCGGGCCTCCGGCTCTGCCCCAGGCTGAGGGGCAGCGTCCAGGAAGTGTCACTGTCCGCTTAGGTTGGTCACATCGCCTTTCTGAGCCTCGGTTTCCTCGCTGGCACCACGAGGGGCAGCTGCCCTGGCGTGGCGGGGCTGTTCTGAGATTCCGAGGGGCCACGCGTGTCACTGGGCTGGGTTTTATTATTGTACGCAGGGCAGGAGCCTCCTGGGAATGAGGACGGGCCTGGCCTCAGAGGCAAGAGGCCCGGAGGGCCTTGGGTGAGTCACTTCCCTCTGCAAGCCCCGGCTTCCCTGAACGGCCCGAGCCTGAGACAGGAGCACGAATGTTCTCGGAGGCAGGTACTTCTGAGCCAGGTGTTTGACCACAACGGAGAGATTTAGCAAACACAAAAGCAAAATCAACAACAGTAAAAGACCCAGGATGCCCAGTTCAGTTTGAATTTGAGATAAGCAACAAATTAAGCCTTTGGTAGAAGCACATCCTGTGTAACATCTATTAGTGGTAAGTATATCCCATGGCAGGCCCGTGGGAGGCGTTTTGCTCATGCTGCCCCATTTCTTTCTCACATCGTCCCGTTGGGGCGAGAATGATCACCCGTGTTTACCCCCGAGGAAATGGAGACTCGGAGGGGTGTCTCCACCTGCCCACGGTCCCTCCGGCTGGGCGTCCCGACAGAGGGCGGGGCCGCACTTGCTGAGTGAGAGCCTTTGGCAGAGGCCCGCTGACGTGGGGACTCTCACCCTCTGCTCAATTCCCAGATGGCAGTTTCGAGGGTACAGGGCCGGCCAGGCAGCGCCCTCGCACTTTCCCGCTGCCCCAGCCGCCACCTGCTGGGGAAGCCCCTGTGGGTCACCCAGTGCCGGAGGCTGTGACAAGCAGGATGTGGGCTGGGGAGCTGGGTGGGCAGGACCCCCAAGATGTGTGAGCAGAGGGGACATCCAGAGGGAGGGAAACAGATGGGCTTGTGGTCACCAGGGCTAGCTTGGGCTCTCCAACAAGCCCCTCACAGATGTCCTGGGTGTGGCCTGGGTTGAGCCCTCCCTGGGCCAGCTGCATGCCCCTTGGAGAATTCTTGGCCCCCTTCTGGGCTGAGCCCCATCCCCTCTACAAAGAGGCGTTCGTTCATTCACTCCCTCACACATTCACTCATTCATGTTTTTGTGCTTTCCTCCCATAGGTATTTCTTGAGCACTTACTATTTGCCAGGCATGATTCTAGGCATGGGGCACAGACAGGGGGCTACACCAGAAAACAAGACAGACAAAAAGCCTCGTTCTCATGGAGCTGACGGTTCAGCAGGGGAGACAGATAACAGACTTGTAAAGATGATTTCAAGTGGGAAACGTATTAGGATGGAGATAAAGCAGGGGGTGGTGATGGAACATGATTTCAGGGGCCCCCAAGGACAGGGCAGTCCAGGAAGGCCTCCCTGAAGAGGTCAAGGTCGTGTGAGAACAGACCCAAATGGAGGCAGGAGAGAAGCTGGTCTTCTGGGACAGATATGGGGAAAGTGCTCCAGGCATAGTATCAGCAAGTGCAAAGGCCCTGGGGACAGAGCAAGCTGAAGGACAGTGAGAGAGGGTGTTGCTGGGATTCGGTGAATCAGGGAGAGTCCGGTGGGGCTGAGGAGGCTGTGTGCGAATCATGCGGTCTGTGCGTGCGGGTCACAGCTGGAGACCCTCTTGGTTCTGTGAGTCACCTCCTCCAAGGGAGCTTCCCTGACGACCCTGACTGAACTAGCCCCCTTTCCGTTCTTCCTCATGCTCATGGCTATGTGGCATCCTAGTCTCTGTGTATTGGGTGCATGGGACGTATTGTCTTTCTTTCTCCATAATTACAACGTCAGCTGGCCAGAGGTACCCAGAGTCACCTCCTGGCTGCCATGTGGCACGGAAAATGTGGCCACAGGGACCCAAGCATGGGTGCCGTCGATGGACGGCAGGGAAAATAGGTCCTGTGTTTTGTGGATTGTGGTTTTGACTCGATTTTGGCCTCGCGAGCCAACTCTGGAATCCAAGCCCTGAGCGCAACGAAATTGTCCTGAAATAATGTTAATAATCGTGGCTAACTTTCTTTGGATGCTTGCTGTCTGCCAGGCACTGTGCTAAGCACTTTTTAGAATTATGGTAAAATACACATAAAATTTACCGTTTTGAAGTGTGCAATTCAGTGGCATTTAGTACATTCACAACGTTGTGCAACCACCGCCACAATCCAGTTTCCAGAACATTTCCATCATTCTTAAAGGAAGCTCTGTGCCCATTAGACAGTCACTCCCCAATCCACCCCCCTCCTTCGAGCCTCTGGAAACCACTAACCTACTTTCTGTCTCTACGGATTTGTCTTCTCTGGGTGTTTCACGTTAGTGGAATCACACAGCGTGTGGCTTTTTGTGTCTGGCTTTTTTGCAGGCACGTATCGGTGCCCCAGTCCTTCTGATTGCCCGAGAATAGTCTATTGTATGGATATACCGCATTTTTTGTTATTCCTTCATCAGGTGATGGAGATTTGTTCCCACTTTTTGCCTGTTGCGAGTGGTGCTGTGAACTTGTATGTACAGATTCTTATTTGAATCCCGTTTTCAGTTCTTCTGAGTGTAGCACAGAGAGAGGAGTCGCTGGGTCACGTGGTGACTCTGTTTAATTTATCGAGGAGACGCCAGCTGAGCACTTTGCAAAGCGTCCACAACCTTGGCGAATTCTCACCAGCGGCTCATGGAGGGAGCTCTGCAATGCCCCCATTCTGCAGATAGGGACACTGAGGCTCAGAAAGTGGAATTCACGAACCAAGGTCCCACTGGTGAGAAGTGATGAACCTGGATTTGTTGGATTCTGAACCCCCTTGAGCCCAGGCTGAAATGGGAGAGAGGGGAAGAGTGAGAACAAGGCTGTCTTCCATCCATGTATGGAGGAAGCTGAGGAAAAAGGTAAAAGCCAGCGTTTCTCCGTCAGACTTGCTTGGGTTTCAGTCCCCCTCGCTCCTTCCTGCCTGTGTGACTTGTAGGCAAACCGCTTCACCTCCCTGAGCCTCTGTTTCCCCATTAAATGGTGCTAAGGAGAGACACATCCTTCAATGGTAGTTATAAGGATGAAACGAGAAGCTTGCTTTCCCGTCATCATTACGACTGCTGTTACTACGTTTTTTGAACACAAGGGGAAGAGGTGTTTCCAGCAGTGAGATCACTTGCTCTTGGCTTAGGTGGGGCTGGGGGGACAGCAGGGAGTCAGGGGCCCCCAGAATCTCCTCTCCAGGAGGGCTTGTGGGGGCAACAGGGCCCGGGCCTGGAAGGGGTGGGCAGCCCGGGCGTAGAAGTGGCATCCACCTCAAAGTCCCATGTCCATAATGACACGGGAATACTTTGGATGGGAAAACAGTGCAGAGTTTCCCAGAAATGCTAGGGATGCCACCTCATCAGAAGGGAAAGTAGCCTGGGTCCATTAATTTCCCCAAACCACACTGTATTTTAGGCCAGAAATAATAATAACTATGGCTTGTTAAGTGGACGCCAGAGAATAAAAATCTAACTTGGACATGTAACTAACGGGAGGGACAGGGTGACTGAGGAGTTTCACAGATGAGCTTTCAATGTGGGCACAGGGTGGGGCGCCCAAGCCTCTTTGCTCAACTCGGCACAGACTCAGGCCTGCATTTGTGGAGAACCACGGGGACAGTTACGGAGCACTTACTTGCTGTGTGCACCGGCTCCTTCAACGTGCAAAACAGCACTGGAAGGTGTGATAAGCCCCACTATTCAGATGGAGAAACTGAGGCCCAGAGAGGTGAAGGCAGCCGCCCAGGACTGAACACCTAAGAAGTGGCTGAGCTGGGATTTGAACCCAGACAAGTCAGGACCCAGTCGAAGCCCAGACCCTGAACCACCACGGACCTTCCTCAGGGAAGGCCAGGAAAAGGTTGTTTCATGCTCTGCAAAACCAGGTGACCCTGTCTGGCTGAGGTCACTGGCTGATGGGCAGGAGGTTTGCTGGTGGAGGAAATGGGGAGGGGGGTAAAGGCACCCCAGGAAGTGTCCTGTGTCCCACTTGCTGGGTGTTTTCCTTCCTGGACTCTTGAGTCAAGTTATTTCTTGGTGAGTGTGTGTGTGGTTGGGGGGTTAAGCGAGAGAAGGGAGACCCCAGCTCTGAAGTGGGGGGGGGGTGTTGGGATTCGAGGCCGGGTCAGCAGCACGGGGTCCCTCCAGCCTGGGAGGTGACTGGGGAGGCGTGTGGTCTGTCTACACTGGTGAAGAAGGCTGGGCTCCACCCAGCCTGCTGCCTTCGACTTGCCAACCGGGCATTTCCACCACCGGCACTGTAACTCCAGGGCGCCAGGCCTGCTGTGTGACCTGGGCAAGTGTGGCAGCTTCTCAGGTGGGGATGATCACACGGCTGGAGGGCTGCGTATTCCCACTGCGGCTGCCGGTAGAAATTCACATGGCGAGTCTGTCCTGCCGAGGGGCGGACACCCTTGGCCTGAGCCCAGTTAAACGTCAGGTGGGAGGGCCCTCGGTGGTGTCAGCCAAGGCTGGCTCCTGCCCGGCCACCCGCCCAGACGCCTGCCCGGATGTGGAGAGAGGCAAGGGGGAGGGAGGGGGAGGGAGGCCCCTTGTCTTCCAGACTCCTGAGTCACAGTTTCCCGTTCTGCCAAGCACCAGGCGGGAAAGGGGGAGGCGGGTGGAGACGGGGGGAGGAATGGAGGGGGGGGGCAGTGGGTGGAGAGCTGAGATCCCAATTGTGGCTGTTGTTGGGTGGGACAGACAGAAAACCATCAGTCAGGAGCAAGTCAGATACCAAGGGCGTCTTGGGGAGTCAGCATGGGATCCTTGCACCCCCTGGGTTTCAGGCAGCAACAGCAATCCCCCAAAATCTCCTAATTGCCCTCTGCCCTCCATATACACACATGTTACACTCAGCTTCATGATCCTCTTTCTGTGTCTTGAGTTTGTTGATTAGGTTCCAGCCTCAGGGCCTTTGCACTTGCTATTTTCGCCTCCTTGAACCCTTGGGGGATTAGCTCTTTTTCAGCCTCAGGCTCCAGCTTAAATGTCACCTCCTCAGAGTGGCTCTCCCTGAACACCTGTGCTTTAAAATGTGCTCTTCTCACTCCCCTTCCCAATTTCTCCAGCTCAACCATTCATTCATTTATCTGCCCCAAATATATTGAGCACCTACTGTGGGCCAGACCTTGCTCTGGGCACATGGGATAAAACAGTGAACAGAGCAGACAGTCTCCCTGCGCTTGTGTTGCTGTCATTGTACCAAGGGAGCTAGACAAGCACATTGTAGCACAATGTGTGGTGGTAAGGGTTAGGGGGGAAGAATCAAGCACAGGTGGGGGAGTCGGAACCCCAGAGAGACTGGTCTTCATGTTGGGTAGGGGTTGAAGGAAGACGTCTCCGGAAGTGATGCCGAGTGAAGATTTGAAGGCAGTGAGGAGGGGGCCATGTGAATATTTGGGAAAAGGAGTTTCAGGCAGAGGGAACAGCAAATGCAAAGGTCCTGAGGCAGGAATACGGTGGGCATATTCAAGGAACAACAAGGAAACCGGTATGGCTGGAGCAGAGTAGGTGAGACAAGATAAAGTCATTGAGGGAAGGGGATGGGCAGATTGGGCAGGCCACAGTGAGGATTTGGCTTTTGTTCTCAGAGCCCCTGGCTTTTGTTCTGTGAGCCCCTGGAGGGTCCTGAGCAGAGGGGCAATGGAGGTGGTGAGACAGGGTCAGATTCTAGATAGATTTAGGGGGGGAGCTGACCTATCGCAGTGACGGATCGGGGTGAGGGCTAGGGAGAGACAACGCTCGGATTGGAATCAGGACCTTCCAACCCTCCCGGCAGACAGGCAGGATGCCCCTACTTTGCCCCCCACCCTGACATGAGGCCCAAGCCTTGGGCCAGGACCCCACCCCACAAGTGAATGAAGGCTTCCAAGGTCAGGCCTGAAGGTCAGACCTTCCAGGTCCCCTGTGGAGGCTCTCTTGCGGGGGGGGGGGTCCGTAAGTCTTCTCTTCTCCTCTTTCTTAACCGGCAGGCTAGCCAGGGCCTTGGTCAGGCCTGGGTGGGGGCTGGGTCCTTCCAGGGCCATGCAGCGGGGAGAGGTGAAACAGAAGCCACCAGTGAGGGGGAGAAGGCACCCACCACTCACATAGACGTAGTGTCTCATCCTTCTGGCCATCGTCCCTCACCCCCTGCACGATTAGACCCATGGGATCCTGAGAGCCTAGCCAGTGACTCAGCAGGAATCACCCCAGACAGGAGCCAGTGCCCCAGTGCCCAGACCAGAAACCACCCCTGACCTGTCCGGCTGGACAGGAACAGAGACCATGTGGGTGGAAAAGCCCTCAGACTAGGGTAGCTGGAGGGAGGTGGCATGGGAAGACCCCCCCCCCTCCCCGCCAAAGAAAGTCCAAATGTAGCTCTCAGCCGCTTGCCCCCGATGGTGCCCCCGGGGTTCTGGATCATAGTTTTAGGAGGGGGTTCTTGGCTGTTCCACCAGGTTTTGAGGCCTTGAGGCTCATCCTGGCTTTGCTGGGTCGTGTTGGGTTGCCATGGTGTGTCATGTCCAGTCCACTGCGCTGTTCCTGTTCTGTCATGTGTTCTGGTCTGTTCTAGAGCCTTCCATTCCTTTCTCTTCTATTGTGTCTCTTTATGTATTCATTCAACAGGTATTTATTGAGAACCTGTTCTGTGCCTGGCAGTGTTCTAGGTGCTAGAATTACAACTTGGCAGAAAGCAGTTTCCGTGCCCCAGGGGATTCACAGGGAGACTGGCAACAAAGAAAAGAACACCACCAGGTAGCGGTGAGAGTTGTGGAGAAGAAAAGTGGCCAGAGACCCAGAATAGAGCTGCAAGGGGAGGGGTGGGCTACTTTCAGCGGTGGGTGGAGTGGGGTCAGGAGTGGCCTCACTGCGAAAGTGACGTTTGAGCAGAGACAGAAAGCAGGAGTTATTCCCTCTGGGGAAGGAAATAACACCGACCTAATGCTAGCAATGAGCAGTGAGAGCCCGTCCCTTTCCTGAGCCTTTTCAGAACTAGCTCATTCCTCCTTGACACAGCCGTTATGGTCCCCATTGCACAGATGGGGAAATGGGGCCGTGCAGTTATCTGAGGGTCAGGAATAGCATTCCGGGCAGAGGGAACAGCGAGTGCAAAGGCCCTGAGGCAGGAATGTGCCTGATGTGTTCAAAGAACAGCCAGGAGGCCAGTGTGGCTAGAGCAGATCCCAAGGGGGACAAGGGGCTGGTCTTTAGTGTATTTTGAGCAACTTAAGGATTTCTGAGAATGTTGTGGCCTTTACACCACATAGAGCAGCAAACCCCACCACCTGAAATGAATCTGCAAGCATTTGGGTCCAGGCCTTCCCTGGGTAGGGCTTGATCTTGCCAAATGGTCTTCTCACTGCCTTCTGGAGCTGGGCCGGCTGTAATAGGGCCTGGGACTGGCCCACTCATTCCTTCATGCTTTCATTCACGTGTTCATTCGTTCCACCAACATCTACGGAGCTGGAACAGTGAGGAACAAGACAGACACCGTCGCTGCCCACAGGGAGCTAGAAATCCAGCAGAGAAAGCCCAGGTGGAGGATCCCAGAAAGCCTGGTGAGAAAACGAAACACCGGCTGCCTCTGGGGAGGGAAATCACACCTGCTCCTACTAGTAATGCCTGCTGAGCTTTATTGGACTAGCTCATTGATTCTTACATCTGTTACTGCTCCCATTTCACAGATGGGGAAGGGGAGGTACGGGGAAGTCAGAGGCGGGATGGGCAGAGCCAGGCTTTGTTCCTGGTTGTTGGTCTAGACCGGCCCTCTCAATGCATCCCACTGGGGCCGGTCATCACGCGTGCTGACAGGTTTATGCCGTTGTTAGGTGTGAACCCTGCCGGCCGAGTGGAGGGCAGGGAGGGACGGGAGGTGATGTCACACGGGCAGGCTGGTCATCATCCGAGGTGGACGTCGCGGTGCCGGCCGGCCGGGGTGGCTTTGAATGGCAGGTACGCGTGCGAGCATGTGTCTGTGATGTGGGGGCCTGGGGGTGCGTGTCCCTGGGTACTTCCGTCGTCCGTCTGTGGCTCTGTGCTGGGTGTCCGCTGTGGGGCTGTTTGTGCTTCTGTGTTTGTAGGTGCTTGTGGGCGTGTGCCATGCAGCATGTCTGGGTTTTGCGTGATCGTATACGTGCAGCTACCTGTGTGTTTTATGCCTGGTGTTTCTGTCAGGTGCCCGGACGCATGTAGGGGGCTGGGTCCCAGCCACGAGCGCAGCCCACGGGAGCAGGAGGGTCTGGTGTGGAAGGAGGGTGGGGGTTCAGCTCACTATTCTTTAGAGGCCCTGCAGGGTCCCCGTGGGGTCAGAAGCCCCCAGGGCAGACGTGGATTCGTGCACACGTGGTGGGGGCACCTACATGCACTTAGGTCACGCGGGAGCACGGGAGTATGCGTGCACAGGTAACACGTGCCTGGCCGGAAGGGTAAGCGTGCGCTCAGGGGCGGACGTATGTAGGCACAGAGAGACGTGTGTGTGCGATCACAGACACACACAGCCACAACATACACACGGACACGCATGCACGGGTATGTGCACGCAAGGCCCGGTCTGCCACTCACACACGCACGCTGAGCCCCGGTGAACTCAGGAAGCCCCAAGGACAGGGTGTGCCCCTCACACTCGATATCAACCATGAAACGGGACGAGTGGTAACTGTGCTAAGAGCAGCATTCTCCGTGTGTTGGGGGAGTCGGCACGTGGCCCCAGGAGCCAGGAGGCCTGGGTTCGAATCCTTCTTCCCCTCCTGGCCAGTGGCTCTGGGCCATGGGCCCCACCTCTCCGGTCCTCGGGCTCCTCACTTGGCTTTACATCAAATTGTAAAGCCCTCTTCCCTCTTCTCTGGCACCAGCCCTAGGTTCATTTTACGGACAAGAAAACTGGGCCCAGAGAGGGTGAGGCCCTTGCCCAGGGCCACACAGCCAGGGAATGGTAGATCCAAGATTTGAGGCCGCCAAAGGTTTTCTGTGCCCGCAAACACACGCCGGTGAACACATTTGTGAATGAGCTCACAAATCCACTTGGAAGAGGCCTCAGGCCATGCACGTACTCGCCTGTAGGGTCCTGGCTAGAGAAAGGCCCGGGGGTCAGCAGCTCCAGGAAAGGTCAGAGGGCTGTTCCTTCCCAGCAGGGGCTGCAAATTCTGGTGCCTCCAGGGGCTGCTTTGGGGAGCCCAAATCCTTTTTCCACTGACCCCTGCCTACAATTTCACTGTTTGTTCTTCTTTCCCTTGCTTTAAGCAAGGGTCAGATGACTTCACTTGCCTGCAGATGTTAGGCAGGTACTTAAATGAGCAAAGAATGGGGCAGTAGGGTTTGGTGGGGACTGTGGTGGACGGGGTTCATTGTCATGTGGGAAAGGGCCATCTCCGTGGGAAAACAGGAAGTCTGGGTACTGATGGAAATCTGTGGGCAAGGAATTCCTGTGTTTTAGACCCTGTGGGGCCAAAACGACTCCTCTGTCCCTCTGTGGGCCTGGCTTGGTCTGAGGGCCCCCAGTTTGCGGTCTCTGCCTGCTGGCGGAGGCTAGATGCTTACTGGATGCCCTAGAGAAGTCCCAGGCCTCTCTGCATTCAGTTTTCCTGTGGCCTGGGCTGAGGGAGGACACACGGTAGGGAGCTGGGACTCCGGGGAAAAGCCAGACCTGGACAGCAAAGGAGGCACTGTCCTGCCTGCAAAAGTCATTTCTCACCCACACCTCCACCCCGCCCGTCTCCTGGCGTCTGCCAGGACTTTAATGGATAAAACATCCTGCCAGTGCCTAAACTTTCCCTCCATCCTGTGATGGGTGCCAGCTCCGGGCGAGTGTCTCGGGGCACCCAGATGGAGAGTGTCAGTGTCAGTCAGCCTATAGAGTCCCAGAGTTCCCGCAGGGCAGGGTCATTATGGAAGGCTTCCTGGAGGAGGAATGGGGCTGGATGCAGTTCTGTGGCTGCCTGGCCTGGGAGTCAGGACACTTGGGCTCCACCCAGAGTCCCCAACAGGGCGGTAGCTGTATCATCTCGGTCACTCTGTGTCCTAAGCTTCCAGACTAGAGCCTGGTACACAGTAGGCACTCAATAAAGTTTTGTAAAATGAAGGAACAGAAAACAATAGCTTGAGAGAGCAATTTCCCTAAGAACTGTAAACAACCCTATGAGGTACGTGTTACCATCACCTCCCATTTTACACAACGAAGAAACAGGCAGAGAGAGGTTAAGTAATTTGCCCAAAGTCACGCAGCTAGCAAGAGACAACCCAGACCCAGGCCCGTCTGCAAAGCTTAGTGTATATCACTTCTTGAATGGTTCCATGTCTGTCTCTCCCACGGGGCTGTAAAGACCATAAAAGCTGAGTGTGTCTGTTTCGATCCCTGCCCATCTATTTTGGCCTGCACACAGTAGGTGCTCAATAAATATTTGTTGAATAAATTACAAAAGCCCTGACCTGTCTCTGAGTCCTCAGACAAGTCACTTCTCTCTGCACCTGTTCCCTCGTCTGTGCAAGGGGCATACTCTGGGTGACGACCTCATGGGTTGGTTTGACAATGAAATGATTTGCTTGGTAAATCCCTAGCTACTGTACAAGTATTTTCAATGAATCTGGGCCTGGCTGAATGCCTGGTGCATGCTAGGTTTTAGCAAAGGCTACGGTGACATTGATGGCCCAAGGCAGGACAAGTTGAAGGAATAGGGGAAAAAAACACACGTGGATTCTGGTTCTGCCTGCTATGTGACCTTGGGCCAATGCCCTGCCCTCTCTGTCCCTGGGCCTCCATTGCCTCAGCTAGGATAAGGTAATGACCACAGGGACTGCCTCCAGGGTTGCTGGGAAGCCTAGTGAATTCTGTAAAAACCAGAACCAGCCTGCCCCCAGCAGGTGCCCGCATGCTCTCCCCTCCCCCCGCCCCTGTGCCCCGAGGTTCCCCAGCTGGCCAGGGTGAGTGGGGAGGCAGCAGCCAATGGTGTCTATGGAGAAGGATGAAAACTCCTGCCTGCTGCCTCCCCGGGCCAAAGCAGGGTGCACCTGCCCCAGGTCACAGAACACAGGCGGGGAGCTGAGGGGGTGGGGAGGAGGCATTCTGAGGGTCTCTGAGGACAAGCCATCCATTGTGGCCTTGTGGGTGGTGGGTGGGGACTCGCAGGGTCTGAATGAGGGTGAGGGGGCAGGGGCAGGTGTGGGAGCAGGTGTCCACTGTCATCCCTCAGCATTACCCGGTGGGAGGGAGGGGTGGGGCGGGGAGTGCCCCCCCAAACATGCCCTGGAACCGGCCTGGCTGGTCAGACACCTGTCCCCAGCTGCTTCTTGTCAGGAACCATCACAGGCATGCGCCAAGCCCTGGGTGAGGGGGGGTGGGGGGTGGAGAGGGCCGGGAGGGCGGGGAGGTGAAAGGTGGGAGGGGGCATGGGGGTTGTGGTGGGGAGGGGGAGGGGGAGCGGAGACCATGGGGTCTGGGGTAGAGGGACCTGGGATAGAATCCCAGCCCTATTCCTTCAGGCTGGGGACACTGGGCAAGTCACATCATTTCTTCGAGCCTCAGTTTCCCCATCCACAAAATGGGGCTGAAACTCCCCTCTGTGAATTTCCCAAGCACGTGTGAGGCATGGGGGTTGGGGGCCCTGAGAAATGCTTTGGGGGCTCCAGCTGCCCACGGTTCACCCCTCCAACAAAGATTCTTAGAAATGATAAAATTTCTTTTGAAGATTTCTTTGAAATCTTCTTTCACTCAAGAAACATTGATTGGGCACCTACTGTGTGCTAGAACCATGCTAGGCACTGGGGACACAGGAGCGAGTAGGACGAGTGAGGGATGTGCCAGGAAGAAGGCAGAAAATCCACAGGAAAAAGAATGAGCAACAAAATTCCAGACAGTGATACAGGTGATGAAGAATTAAGTTGAGGTGCGGGAGGGCGACAAGGGTGGGAGCTGCTTTCGCCGGGAAGGTCAGGGAGGCCTGAGGCGGCGCAGAGCGACCTGAGAAGGAGCCACAGTGTAGCACTGGCAGAGCTGGGGAGCGGGCTCCAGGCAGCCGGCATAGCGAGAGCAAAGGCCCTGAGGTGGGCCCAAGCTGGCTCCGCGTTTGCAGAGGAGGTACAAGGAGGCCCCTCTGTGAGGGCATCTGGCCCGGGGGGGACCCTCTGCCCTGTTCCCAAGGGCTGAGGCCAGGGGGCAGGGCAAGGGCCAGGCTGGAGGAAATGGGGCCAAGACCCTGGCCAGCAGACTCTCCCAGGACTGCTAATATCCCGAGTGCTGGTGACGAGACCCAGTCCCGGGTGGCAGGGGGCGGGGGCCTGGGCCTCCATAAACAGCCACGGCTCATAAAGCAGATCAAAGCAGCCTGTCCTAGCCCTGGCCACTTCCTGCAGGGCCCAGAGCCCCCTAGCTCCTGGGAAGGGGCCTCTTGGACTTGCTTTGTGGGTCTCTGTGTGGCTGGGGGCAGTTCCCTGAGCCTGCCCGTGCCTCAGTTTCCCCACAATGGGGCTGAGTGGAACCTCTGGACAGCCTGTTTCATTCTCCAGCTTTGACAAGAGCTTGGCCTCTGGAACCGCAAGTCTGGGAGTTCAAATCCCAGTTCTGCCACTGTGTGACCTCAGGCAGTAACCCCCACCCCCCACCCCCCACTTGCCGCCAGACTATCCTCAGCTCTCAGATGTAGCTAATGATAGTATCTAATGCAAAATCCTTAGACTGTGGAGTTTTATTATATAATTTATAATTATAGCTAAAATAATGGTAAAAATCCTCAGGCATCCTGGTGGAGAAGTCATGTCCCAGACAGCAGGATTGGCAGAGGTTTATAGAGCCGGCCAGGGTCCAGGCACCTCAACTGTTCCTTCTGCGCAGGTCTGGGCAAGGAGAGGCCCCAGAGGTGAGGATTTCCAGGCCAAGCGGAGGCTTGTCTAGGCCAAAACCCAAAGCCCAAGGCCCTTGATGAATCACACGGTGCTTCCCAGGCCTTCCTTGGGGCCCCGGGGTACTGGGGCTCCAGGACCGCAGGCCCAATACGGCCATCCCCCCACCCCGCTCTCCACCGCTCCCCGTCACGCTCTCAGACCCAGCCACACCACGTAAAGCTACGACACACTCTCCCTTCCACCAAAAACCCCCTTGATAGGACTGCCTTTCCCTGCTCTTTCCAGTTCTAACATGCTTTATAAATACAGATGCACCCTGTCTCCCCTCCACAGACATCAGCTTCCTAAGGACAGGGCCGTTTTTGGTTTTTGTTTTCTGCTTTGTTCCTAGTTGTACCCTAAACCAGTAGGTGCTTAATAAGCATTTGTGGAATGTGTGAATGGATCCTCACCCAGCTCCGAGAAGTAGGTGCTATTGTTATTACAATATATGAAGCAGGAAAGTGAAATTGAGCAAGGTGGTGAGTTGGTGAGTTGCCCAAGAACTCAGACAGCTGGAGAGGGGGGAAATGAGGGCCATAATAACAGTAATAACCTCAGCTAAGACATATCGAGTACCTACTATGTGCCAGGCACCGTGGTGGGTGTTGGAATGGAAACGGAAGAAAAAAGCCAGGCACATAGTAAGTGCTTTATATGGATACTCTTGGAATCCTCAGGGGGACTCTCTGTAGAGGGGACTGTTGTACCCATTTCACAGATGAGGACACCGAGGCTCAGAGGGATTAAATAACAGGTCTCTAATAACATCAGCTATAAGAACAAGCCTGGCTTACTGAGCTGTGTTCCAGATACTGGCTTTACATCCAGGATCTCTCACCGTTACCTTCTTCTATTGTATTTTACAGCAAAGAGACCAAGCTTCCGAGAAGCAGCTTAGTGTCTGTAGTAAGATGGAATGAGGCAGCTTGAACTCATTTCCCAAGTTCTTCTGTCCCAGGACATGCCTGGCACTGGGAGGTGGGCAGGCCCACCTACAGAAGCCCATTGCACATTTGGTGCCTCAAAGCCAGATGACCCTCCCTGGAACCTTGGTTTCCCCAAGTCTCTGAAGGGTCTGGGGCTCATGCTGTCCCTCCTCTCCACCCCCTCATCCCCCAGCATGGAACTGGCAGGTGGCTTCCTTCCCATTCACGCTTGGGACTGTCACTGTCTCGGGGCGGGGGTGGGGCGGGGGAAGGAGGCTGGAGAGAGGTAGTGGCAACTCGGGCTGTGTGACGTCAGGCATGCCGCTGTGCCTCTCTGAGCTGCCAGCCCCTCCTGACTCCATGGAATCACAGCTTGCTGCGATCTGGAGCCAGGGTCTGGGACTACTCACAGAAGGCCTGGCACCTGAAGGCACCCTCTTTCTGCCTGGAAGGACCAGGGGGAGGCACAGAGCCACCTGCACCCCTGCCCCAGACCTATTTCTTCTCCCCACTCTGTCCCCTGGGAGTGGTCTGCAAGCCCCCAAGAGATGGGGCCCAGTCCTGCCCCCTTGTCCCACCTGGCCTATCCTGGCCTGCCTTTTATCACCAGGAAAAAAGAGCAACGAGGAGGCCACCTTCTCCAGGCCCCCAGAAGCCCTTATCGGTACCTCTCTTGAATCCACTCCACACTCCCCCTTCTCCCGCTGCTGCCTGCCTCCCGATTCCTTCTGTCATTCAATCCTTGCAACTCAGCCAGTGTCCCAGCTCTGCCTCTTTTACAGACTGGGAAAGTGAGGTGCAGGGAGGTGCCTGGACCGGTCCTGAGTCCACGGAAGCCGGGACATCTTTCCCAGAGGGCCCCAGGAATCTTTCTGAGGGCCAGCCTTCCCCATCACGCCCCTGCCTGGGCAATAAGGGTTCTGTTGGGGGAGCATGTCCCCCAGAAGACGGAGCTGGACTTCAGAGGAGGACAGCCACCTGCCTGAGGTCACACAGCCAGATGACAGCAGAATTCTGACTCAGAACCTGTGACTACAGAGGGGAAAACTGAGGCCCCAAGAGGGGAAGGGTCTTGTCCAAGGTCATGCCGGCCCTGATAGGGCCTAGAACCCCACCAAGGCTGGGCTAGTGCCGAAGCACCAGAATCCCAGGCAGAGCCTTCCCACAGCCCTGGTGGGGGTGGGGGACTGCCTGGCATTTCCTGTTTCTTTGGGCAGGACTTAGGGCATGACCTGAGTGAGAAGATGTGGGGAGACTTCCCGTGGCCCCTCTCTGCTCTCAGGCGATAACTGGGACTGAGGGGCCAAGGATGCCGTGGGGGGCAGAGGCTGGGGGTTCGAGTCCTGGCTTCCAGGCCTCCTCTCCCTCATTGACTGTGTATCTTTGTCCCCGCCCACCCCCACCCCCCCCACCCCAAAGTCTCTGCAGCCTTGGGCGGCCCCTTCTTACCATCCAGTGAGTGGACTCAGACAAAGTCCCAGACCCTCAGGGAAGCACGAGGTCATGACCTTGGAGAGTCACTTCCCCCTCTGAGCCTCAGTTTCCTCTTCTGTCAAGTGGAGTCATCGTGAGGCAGAATGGGGGATGCCAGTTCAGCACTTTGGAAACTCCGCTGCCCTGAGGGAGGGAGTCATCAAAGTCCTGACACGGACCTGACGTAGTTTCCCCGATGGGGAACTGAGGCAGTAAAGGTCAGGGGACCCACACAAGGACACAGCCAGTGGAGGGCTCCCCGCTGCCATTTCCTGGGAAGCAGCTGTGCAATGTCAAGACAGCATGTGATAGTGTCAGACCCCCCCGAGTTCACACCCTGGCCCTGCCACTCACTGTGTGGCCTCAGGCAGGTCACTCTACCTCTCTGAGGCTCAGTTTTCTCTTCTGCAAGATGGGGAGAAAACTGACCTGATGGCCGGACTTAGGAGCGAATTAAGCACGTAAACCACCAATGGCAGAGCCTGGCACCCAATAGGTGGTAAGTCTTCTTCCCCGAGCAGAGGTTGTGCTGGACCCTCGTGGCTCCATTCAGGGCAGGAAGGGCCCCTGGCTGGAAAGGGTCAAGAGTCCAGCTAGTGTTGCTGGTCACTGACCCTCTGCTCTATGTAAACAGGACCCGGCTGTTGTGCATCTCAACCCTCCCCGGTGCTGGCCCGCTGGCCGCAGCCTCTGCCCTTTCTTACGCTCTCGGGTACCCGGCCCCGGGGCCTTTCCTGCCGCACCCCAGCCTTGCTCGCTCACGAGTGCTGTTCTCCAACCTCACCAGCCGCTTCTGCTTCTCTGTTGCTCCGAGCTCACTCCTGCCTCAGGGCCTTTGCACCTACAGGTCTCTCTTCCCGGATTCCTTTTCCCCATGTTTTCCCTTCTTTAACAGAAATTTTATTTTTAGATTCTATCATTGGAATCTAAAACAAGACCTAGAATAGTTTAGGCATTTAATAAATATTTGTCCCATAAATAAATGAATGAATTTTGATTTCTGATCTAATGTAAGAGTCCTTGTTTGTTTGTTTGTTTGTTTGTTTTTATTTGAATTCAAGTTCGTTGGCATACAGTGTATGTATTGGATTCAGGAGTAGAACCCAGTGATTCCTCACTTACATATAACACTCAGTGCTCGTCCCAACAAGCGCCCTCCTTAATGCCCATCCCCCATTTAGCCCATCCCCCCACCCACCTCCCCTCCAGCAACCCTCAGTTTGTTCTCTGTATTGAAGAGTCTCTTATGGTTTGCCTCCCTCTGTTTTTACCTTATTTTTCCTTCCTTTCCCCTATGTTCATCTGTTTTGGTTCTTAAATTCCACATGAGTGAATTCTTATGATATTTGTCTTCCTCTGACTGACTTATTTCACTTAGCATAATATGAGAGTCTTTGTTTTGTGGTTTTTTTTTTTTTTTTTTTTTTTTTGACAGAGAGGGTGCAAGTGAGTGAGAGGTAGAGAGGAGAGAATCCCAGAAGGGGGAGAGAGTGGGGGGAGGGATGGGAGGAAAGAGAGAGAGAGAGAGAGAGAGAGAGAAGCCGGGCTTGTGTTCACCCGAAGCAGGGTGTGTGCTCACCCAATGTGGAACTTGAACTCACAAACCCTGAGATCATGACCTGAGTGGAAGTCAGATGCTTAATGACTGAGCCACCCAGGTGCCCAAGAGTCTTTGCTTTTTAATAGACCCATTCAACCCATTTATGTTTATTTTTTACATGGATACGTTTGGTCTCATTTCTTCCTCTCTTCTGTTTTCTGTTGACTGACTATGAATGAATGAATGAATGAGTGAGGTGAGGCAGAGTACATTCTGGTCCTGGGGTGAGCTGGAGACTGGGGGTCCTCCAACAACTCATTCTTTTTTATTTCTTTAAAAAGAAATTTTTTTTTAAAGTACACTCTATACCTAACGTGGGGCTCGAACTCACAACCCTGAGATCAAGAGTCACATGCTGTACCAACCGAGCTGCCAGACGCCCCAGGACCCCACATTCTTGCAAGTATTTATTCCATGACCCTCGGTGTCCCCAGATAAGGGCTTATTTTCGTCTCTCCCGGAGCCCCTCATCCCTTCCCTCCCACCCCCGCTTCCCCACAGGAAGTGCCAGGTTTATGACTCTGGGTTCTGGAGCAGATCTGCATTCCCACCCCAGGTGCCCTGTTATCTGGTGGTGTGGTCTTGACTTACCTCCCCAAGGCTTCATTTCCCCATGGGTAAAATATCGGTCATAGTATTCACTTCCTACAACGAGGTTGTTGAAAGCACTGGGTGACAAAACTTGGAGCAGAGGGCTTTGCACAGAGCACCTGGCTTGGAGTGGGGACTCCGTAAGCATCAGAGTTTATTATTGTGGTTCCCGTACCTCAGTTTCCTTCCATTGTAAATGAGGCTGCTTGTCATTTCCTTCTAGGCACCTCAGGGTCCCGCCTCAAAGTCTGGAGCTAGAGGACTGTGCAGTCCACCCTCTCCGGTCCTTCTGCCCCAGCCCCAGAGAGGGTCTTTCACCAGGACTCTAGGGGTCCACAGAGGCCTGACTTACCATCGGGAGGCAGGGAGAGGAGACAACCCCCAAGTGTGATGAGCGGTTTGCTCCTACCCCACGGCCACACCAACGTTATCTCCATCACACGGATGAGGAAACTGAGACTTGCGGGCTCATTTAATCCACAGACACGCCCTGAGCACCTACTATGTGCAGGCTGTGCTCGGCCCTCTCCCATTGGGCTCACAGCCTAGCGGGGAGGACGGAAAAAGCAACCCACTCGCAGGATTTAAATCAAGTGCCTTGCAGGGGCGCCTGGGCGGCTCAGTCGGTCAAGGGACCGACTTCGGCTCAGGTCATGATCTCACAGTTCGTGGGTTCAAGCCCCGCATCGGGCTCTGTGCTGATGGCTCAGAGCCTGGAGCCTGCTTCCGATTCTGTGTCTCTCTCTCTCTCTCAAGAATAAATAAACATAAAAAAAAAATAACCAAGTGCCTTGCTCTGCCCCTAAAAGTCTCCCAGAGAACCTTCTAGCATCCCTGCTGGGGCCAGTGGGGGGTGGGGGCACCACTTCATTTGCACAAAGGAGAAAGTGAGGGGGGGGGCGGGGTATTGCTGGGCAGAGCTGCCAGCTTCCCAGGGGTGTGGCAGCCTTCCTGCCTCTGCACCAGCTCCTGCCCCCGAGGGAAGATTCCTCCTCAGCCGCCGCTCAGGCGTCACTTCCTCCGGACCCTTCCGGGCTGGGAGGGCAAGGTCAGGCCCCGACACTCTTGCTCAGCGCCTGAGGGCTTCCTCTCCTGTAACCTGTTCCCTACTCACTCCCACTGTTCTCCGGGCTTTACCTGGCGCTGAGTAGGTGCACTGTCTATGTGTGAACGAGCCCTGCAGGGGCCCCGCATCAGGGAGACACCTGCCTCCCCACTGCAGGTGCCCATGGCCCCAGGAACGTGTCTCCTCCTTCTCCACGCACTTCATGTGCAGGATGACTGCGTCACTGACAAGCTGCGTCCTCTAGAACATCCACATCCTGAGGACGGGGATCTCTGCCTGTTCCCTGCACTGTTGTGTCCCCTGCAGGGCCTGGCCCATAGCAGGTGCTTAATTAGTATCTGCAGAGGGAAGGAAGGAAGGAAGGAAGGGAGAGAGAGAGGGAGGAAAGGAGGGAGGGAAGCAGGGAGGGAGGGAGGGAAGGAGGAAGGAGGAAGGAAGGATGAAGGAAGGAAGGAGGGGAGGGAGAGAGAGAGGGAGGAAAGGAGGGAGGGAGGGAAGCAGGGAGGGAGGGAAGGAGGAAGGAGGAAGGAAGGAAGGAAGGAAGGAAGGAAGGAAGGAAGGAAGGGAGAGAAGGAGGGAGGATTCACGTATCTTGCTTTTCATTTGTTCATTCAGCAAATGCTCATTGAGTGCCACCTGCTCACTAGTCTGGGGACAGAGCATGACCAACACAGACACGATTCCTGCCCTCGAGGCGCTTTCTGGTCACTGCAAACAGTTGTGATGTCGGGTGGTAAAAAGCGCTATGGGCAAAGGGAAAGCCGGAGGGGCAGCAGGGAGGGTGTCTGGGCTACTCCGCGGGCTGCCCGGAGGAGGCGGCAGCCGGCAGAGGCAGACGCGGGCCCTGAGTCCCTGCCCCCAGCGGGCAGATGTGGGGCTGTCGTAACTGTGGGCAGCCAGGGTTGCCAAATGTCACCACAGCCGCGTCACTGAGAGCCGGGAGGGGCGTGGGGGGCGGGCGGGGCGGGGCCTCCACCCCCAGGCGGGCCTCAGGCCCGAGTCACGCAGAGCTGGGTCAAAGCCTGCCTGGCGTCCACCGTTAGTCACTCTGTACGTCGCGGCTACCTGGCTACTTGCTGTGACGGACCATTTTCAACATGCCCGAGCGTCCACGTTCCCACTCCAAGAGAGGAAGAAAACGAGGCGGAGACTGTGGAAGACCCTATGCGTGCCCTGCCCTCCTTCCAGAGGAAGGAATTTGGTGTCCTGAGTCTGGGGTCCATGACCTTCTGTGTGATTTCATGTTACTTCCCTGGGTTTACTCTGTGTGTCCCTGGGCAAGGCACTTGGCCTCTCTGGGCCCCGGGTGCCTCATCTGTGTCTTGGGAGCAATAAAATTCCTCCCTCAGAGCTGTGTAAACTGCGTGGACGAGGCCCGGTGCATAGTAGGCCAGTTACTGTGCTTGAACACCCAGAACAGGGGCAAGGAGACATCAGGTGTGTCAAGAATGGAACCTTTGTTGTTTTTTTTTTTTTTTTTTTGAACTAGAAAGAGAGAGAGAGCGCGTGCGTGCGCGTGCAAGCAGAGGCGGGGCAGAGAGAGGGAGAGAGAATCCCAAGCAGGCTCTGGGCTGTCAGCTCAGAGACTGCGGGGCTGGAACTCACGAACCAAACTGCGAGATCGCGACGTGAGCCGAAATCGAGAGTCAGACGCTCAACCCCCTGAGCCAGTCAGGCCCCCCCCCCCCAAGGATGCAGCTTTCAAACAAGCTGTCTCCCGGCTGCAGAGTGGGGTTGTGCGGTGCTGAGGCACGAATTCGGGTTCATTCCGCTCCCCTTCCTGTTGGCTGTGCCTCCCCCACCAGCTGGGAAAGCCCGGGGTTCCCGCCTGCCTTGTTCTTTGCTGTCACCCTAGCTCCCAGCCCGGCGTCTGGAGACCCCCCAGGATAGGTTTGTGGATGGGCAGGAATGAGAAAGTGCCTGGTGCGCAGTGGGTGCTTTATAAACTCTTTGTTTCCTCCTCTCCCGGCTGTACCCTCTTTTCCTCCTGCCCCAGGGCTCCTGCAGGACCCCACTGCCCCCACATTATGCCAGCAGAACCAGGCTTTCCACCGACTCATTCACTCATTTATTCATTCATACATTCACTTCCGCATGCATGCACTCAACAATTTCTTTTTGTGCACCTACTGTGTTCCAGGCTCTGCTCTAGGATCTGGGGATACCGAAACGTGTAAGACAGGCAAAAAACTTTGTCTTCCTGGAGCTGCCATTCTGTCATGGGACACAGTCATCAGACAACAGTGTGATCCAAGCAAAGATTCCCTGGGGCCAGTTCCGGGGGAACCGGGGGAGACAACTGCTTAACCCAGTCTGGGGGTTTGGGGGAGGCTGTGGGCTCAGACCGGAAGGGTGAGAAGAAGCCAGATGCAGGGTGTGGAGGGTGTTCCGACGGATGGACCGTGCAAAGGGTGAGGTGGGCACGGCAATTTGGGGACCTGTCTGTGGCTTGGCCTGGATGGAGGGGGTTGGACCCTATCCTGAGAGGTGGGTGGTGAGCTGGGAGAGGCCTGGCTTGATTTAGGTTTTACAAGGTTTGCTCTGGCTGCAGCACGGAGCCCAAACCGGAGGGGTGAGGCTGGAGGAGGGAAGAGCAGAAGGGAGACTGGAGTCCCGTCTGCCCATCAGAGGAGAGCAGACAGGCAGGCTTAGGACAGACCAAGGAGCTGGAAACCCTGGATGTGCTGGCCTGGACCTGAGTCTCCCTGGAAACGGGCCCGGGACGCGGCTGCTGCCGAGGCTTTCTCCGTCCTCCCAGGGGACCGGATCAGGCGTCAGCGCACCTCCACCACGAAGACAGTTGGGCAACGGCCCTCGGCCCTCCGACTGCTACCCCCTGTGACTGGCCAGGCCCTTTAGGGAAAGGACCCCCCCGCAACCCCGTGCAGCATGACGTCCTGCCACAGTGTTCACGGAACGGCTGGCACCAGCCCAAGACGGAAACAACCCAGTGATGCATCACCCGAAGCCTCCTCAAATTCACCAGACAGAATATTCTGGAGGCTTGGGAGAGGCAAAATGGTACAGAGGTTTGGAGCACAGACTTGGGAGCCTGTCAGCCTGGGCCTAAATCCCAGCTCTGCCAGCCACTGCTGTGGAGCGAGGCAGGTGCCTTGTTGCTCTGTGCCTCAGTTTCCCCATCTACAACATAGAGATGCTGAGAATAATACAGCCTCCCAGTAGGATCACTTCAACCTTATGACTGGTTAACTAATCCATGCACAGCATCCAGAAACTGTGTCCACCACATAGTAAGTAAGCACTTCAGAAACGTTTGCAGCCTCTAGTGGCATTATTAACATTATGACGCTTAGCGGTGGTCGTGCTAGAAATATGGATTAATCCAAGGGAGGGAAAAGAAGGGGTGGGACAGAATGCAAAGTGGGCTGCTGCCTGTAAAAAAAAAATGGTCAAGAGGAATGAGTAGAGACTGTGTACAGACGCTTGCAGCATCGTGGGGGAACCAAGATACTGGCATCGTTGAATTCTCCGGTCGGAGGGAGTGGAGGCCCCGGAGGAGGGGGGGATAGGGACCCGGACTTTTCACTCCACACCTTTTCCACCCTCTGTGCTCTCTGAGAGGTGTGTGTGTGTGTGTGTGTTTCTCCTATGTCCTCGTATGTACATTCAAAACCAAACACCAAAAAGCAATTCTGCAAGAGGTTTCCTCCGGGAAGGCCCCGGATCCCCCACCCCCACCCTCCCCAGCCCGCCCCCACATCCTGGCCTGTGTGTGGCCCAGTCTCGCCGCCTCCGCTGCTGGTTTTCAGAGCTGTAGGCCTTGGAGCAGGTCCGAGCTGCAGTGCCCTGCAAGAAAAGGGGCTCCTTGGAGACCCCCAGAGCAGCTTCGGCTCCGGGTGGTGCGGGGTGTGGGGGCTGGGGGGGGGTCCCGACCGACTGATGAGAACTCCAAATGCTCCCCAGCCCAGGCTGCTAATCGCTTCCAGATTGGCCGGGTCAGGGCCAGGGCCGCCGCCGCCTGGCTCCATAAACAGCCCGTTGCTCCAGATGGTGGCTGGCTCCAGCCTGGCGAGCAGGTTCACGGGGGACTTGGGGGGGGTGGCAGCAGGTGGAGGACCCCCACCCCGTCTTGCTGGGGCAGAGAGGCCCCAACCAGCCGGCCTTGGCTGCCGCTCATCTGAGTCGGGGACACAAGGGCCAGAAGGGGCTGCAAAGATGGAACCCATTGCCCAGAGGAGAGAAACTGAGGCCCAGAAGGGTCAAGGACGGTACAAGGTTGGTGGTAGACAGAGGAAGGGGCTCCTGAGGGTTGGCGCTGGGTTTGCTCGGTCTCCGTGAACCCAGCACACAAAGGGGACACAGTAAAAACCCAAGGAAGGAAGAGAGGGCACGAGAGATGGAAGGAGAGAGGGTGGGAAGAAGGAGACAAGGAGGCATGATTGCCTCCTGCGTTCGAGTTCCGGCTCTGGAGTTTACTCCCTGAACAAGTGAACTATTTTGGCTCTCTGGGCCTTAGTTTCTTCATCTGTAAAATGGGTATGGCTGTAGTACAGCCTTCGGCAGGTGGCCGGAAGAGTCGGCGATATGGCTCACGCGAACTGCCGGGTGGTGTGCTGGCTGTATACGTAGCAGGTGCTCAGTCTCCTTTCCTCTCTCCCCGATACGCCTTTGGTCCCTGCTTCTCCTCCCACCTGAGAGCACAGCCTCCTCCAGGAAGCTGCCGTGACTTCCACTCAGGCCTCTCTCTTGTGCCAAGCGCCGTGCCCTTCCCATGGCCTCTTGCAGAGTCTCTCCAACACCATGGCACCACTGGAACCTGTGCTGTTGCCTCCACCTTCTCCCCCTGTAAATGAAGACACGGAAGTCACGGAGGCGGCAGGACATGCCGGGGGCCTCACTGCCAGGGGAGGGTAGAGCCCGGCGCGCACAGGGGCTGCTTCTCCCGGTCACACGGCACGTGGCCCGAAGTCCGGAGACCTGGTGGCTGCTCCGAGAGCCCACATCGTGGACAGGTGGTGAGGACCCAGGCCGGCTGTTGCCCCGGGTTGGTTCTGGGTTGTGATCCCCCAGAAAAGGGGTGTGGAGCCCTGGCCTGACCACCTGCTCCCACACCCACCTGGAGCCCGGGCTGGGCAGTAGCCTCGTCCCAGGGGAGGAGGCTGCAGGACAAGCCGGTGTGTGTGTGTGGGGGGGGTGTTCTCCTGGTGGTCATCCCTCCCTGCTCAGCTGAGCAAGAGCCCCGACAGCTGAGCCCCTGTCTCTCCCGATCCTCCCCTTGTGCCCCCGATGCGGCTTTGTTGAACGAGGGACCGAGCCGTCAGGCTATCCAGCACTTACAGACAGGCCAGGCACTCTTTGGAGCAATGAACTTGCGGTCACTTTAATATTCACATCAGCTGCGGGGGGGCGCTATCATTCCCATTTTACAGATGAGGAAAAGAGGCTCAGAGAGGTTGAGAGCCTCGCTCAAGGTCACACAGCTGAGTTGGGCTGCGAACCCCGGACGTTGAGCCCCAGAGCACACACTCTTAACCCCATGTCCCCACTCCCAAGACAGCGCGGGGGGGGGGGTGCCCGGAGCGAGTTGGGCCCCCTGGCAGGTAGTAGGTGCTTCTCCTCGCCACCCCCCCCGCCCCCCGCCGCGCCCCCCCTCCCCCAGCCCGGCGACGCCCAGCGCCGGGATTCGGATCTCGGCCCAGCCGCGAGGTCAGCAGCCCGTTCTGCCCTGAACCGGGAGGAATGTTCGCGGCGGCCTCGGCCCGGGTCCGAGAAGAAAGGCAGCCTTGTGGGCGAAAGGTGAGCCGCTGGGTGGGCGCGGGCGTGTTTACCCAGGGCCGGGCGTGTGGCTCAGGGTGGCGCCGCTGTCAGCCGCGCCGGCCGCCCCGGGCCTGTGCTGGCCTCCAGATGTGCGCTGGCTCCAGCCGGCCGGGCCCCCCCACCCCACGCACAGAGGGGCTTTATCAAAAGCGGCTGCGAGGAGGGCCCGGGAGGCCGCCTGGCTCCAGCCTGCTGGCTCCGAGCCCCGGGCCTGCAGAAGCCAGGCGAGCCGCACGCGGGCTTTTGCGCCCGGGTCTCGCTCCGCTCCGCCGCCGCCCGGCCACCCGGACCCGGGGGGGGGGGGGGGCGGGGGGGCGAGGGGTGCAGCCCCCCCCCTTCCGGGAAACCGAAGCTCCAGGAGCCACCCGGAGGGGCGACGAGCCAAGAAGACTTCTTTTTCGCGTAAGCTTCCGCATCCCTGATGGGGGGCAAAGGTGACCCACCCAGCATAAAAAAAAGGGGCAAAACTCGGGAAGACTCACGGGGTGCTCAGCGAGTGACCAGAGAGAAGCCACGTGTGGGAAGGATACGCCGCGGATTCGGGAATGGCGATTCCTTGGGGGGTGGGGGTGGGGGGTGAGTGACGAGGGGGGGCTCCGTTCTCTCCACGGGGTTTTCTCTCTTGGGTTGGAGATGGGGGTGTCATTCTTCATATTTTCTTTGTTGGCCGGAACTGGTTTGTCTCAGTACCTAATAATAAGTGGAGGAAAGGGGAGCAAACGGAGACTTCCTCCTGCTCCCACCCCTCAGCCCTACCCATACCTTCCAGGGGGTGCCCCAGAACCCAGCCCTACCCATACCTTCCAGGGGGTGCCCCAGAACCCACGCCCAGGTCCGCACACATTCTCTTTCCTATTTTTGTTTTTGTTTTGCAAATAGCATTGAAATATATACACTGCTGGGTGCCTGGCGGTTTTCTCTTAACAGTAGGTGCGCGAGGCTTCCTGCAGCCTTGTGCTTTTTCACGGCTGTGTAGTATTCCATCGGGTTGTGGCCCGTCTTCACTCCCACAGACCCTGCTGCGGGGACACCCCCTGTGCTTGTGTTTGGGGGCTCGGGAGTATTTTCTGGACGATCAGCTCTTAGAACTGCAGGTGACTGCATTTACTCTTCTGAGAGCCATCGCCGCCGTGCCCTGTGGGAGGCCTGTGTCCTGTAGCGTCCCACCAGCCGTGCCTCACCCACGAGGAAACTGAGGCACAGACACAGTCAGCTGTTCTTAAGGGTGAGCAGAAATGCTTCACCTGAGTCTCTCCTAAAAAAACAAAACGCAAAAAGCCAAAACACTTCTTTCTTGCTTTCGTTTCTTCCTGATTGCAAAAGAGAAACGTGTCCGTGGCAGAAACTTGAGAAAATACAGATCACAAAGTTAGAAAACAAGGCCTTCACCCTCCCCACCGCCCACCACCAGCCTCTCTGGCTGGACTCGCAGTCCCCTCCTCACTGGTCTCCCTGCTTCCAGACTAGCTCCCCCACAGTCCCTTACAGGTTAACAGGGCCATTTTGCAAAGCCCCAGCGCCGGGGCCATGTGGCAATTCTGGGGACGTTTTAGGTTGTCACAACTGGCAGAGGGGTGTGCTACTGGCATCTGGTGGGTGGAGGCCCCTGCTAAACATCCTGCAGTGCCCAGAGAATGATCCAGCTCCAAGGTCAATAGCACCGAGGCTGAGAACCCTATGTAACCGAGTCACGTCCTGTCTGTCCGGTGCTCAGACCTTCCACGGCTCCCACCTCACACAGGAGACAGCCAAGTCTCACAGTGGCCACAGCGCCCTGCAGGACGTGCCCCATTGCCTCCCCGCCCTCCCTCCCTGGGCTCCGGCACATGGGCTCCTCCTTCAGAGCCTCCTGCCGTCCATCACTGTCCCTGTCAAGTGTCACTTCCTCTGGGAGGCCTCCCTGACCTGTTTAATATTTAATATAATTTAATATCTGCCACTCCCTCAACCTTTCTGCCCTCTTTCTCCCTGACACTCGGCCCTGAAGTCTTACTGACTCGTCTGCCCCTCTCCCCATCCAGGACACCAGCTCCATGAGGGAGGGAGACGGCTGGTCTTATGCAAAGCAGCCCCCGGCACACAGTAGGTACTCTATAAGTGCTAATAGATCGGCAGTGGACGCTCCAAAGTCCTGATGTCTGGGCAGCGGTTGGGGACGGAAGATCCAGGTGCTGAAAGTTGGCCCCTGGAGCGGAGGCCCAGAGGGAAGAGCAGGTCCCCAGGGCCACCGGGCTGGAATTCCTACACCTGGCAGCCTCCCGGAGGCCCTCCCAGCAGCTGTGCCTCTGGCCCCCCGGGGCCCACCTCACCAGGTCCCACCCTGAGTTGACCAAGGGCTTCTCTCACCAGAGACGGCAGCAAAGATGGGAGGGGACTCCAAGGGCAACTCCTGAGTCATCCCCAACATTTATGGAGCACCAACTGTATGCCCTGCCTTGGACTGGGCAGCACAGAGATCGTACCTCAGTGACTTCCTGGGGGCCGGGGGTGGTGACTCAACCATCTCCCTGTCCTGAGGCCCTAGCTCTACAAAATTTACGGAGCATCTACTGGGTACCGGTGACTAAACTGAAGGTACCTGCCTACCTGCCAAGAGGGAGAAATTCCACACAGTGGATTTAGGGAGGAAGACAGTGCACTTTTCTGTTGACGCTTTTAATTAATTTTCTTTAACAGAAAGCAATCCTTTTGGAAAGAAGTAAAGCATTCCCAAGTAAGAAAAAATACAACCCTACCACCTACCGATGCTGGGAGGAAGTTCAGGAGGCCTCGGAGCCCAGAGGGGGCACCTGGGGAGAGGCTTCCTGGAGGAAACGAGCTCTGAGCTGAGGCCCCAGGATGTGCGGGCAGGAAGGGCCCTGTGGGAGGCAGCCGGCCGGAGGCTGGGGTGCTGATGTCGTGTACCCAGGCCCAGCCTTTGCAGCATGTCCCCGAGCCAGCGTTTCTGGGGGGAGCTTCCTGCAGCCCTCGTCCCTGTGATTGTCTCTTTCTGTCTCCCCGGCGCACTCTTGTGCTGGAACTCTGCGAGGTCACAGCCCTCTGTCTCATCCACCTGTCTGTCCCCAGGGCCCAGAGCTCACAGCAGTCACCAAAACTCCTGTCTTTCCAGGAGTCCAGAATGTGGTTTTATCTGGACATCGGTCTTTGCAGAGGTCATTAGTTTAAAGACCTTGAGATGAGACCCTCCTGGATCAGAGGTGGGCCCTACCTCAATGACCGGCGTCCGTGTGAGGACAGGAGAGGACACACAGACACACGGATGAAGGTCACGTGGGGACGAAGGCAGAGACTGGAGTGATGTGTCGATCAGCCAGGAAACTCTGGGAGCCCACCGGTGCCCGGACAGGCACGGGTTCTGTGTCCCGGAGCCTTGGAGGGGTTCTGGCTCTGCTGACCTTGGTTTCCCAATTGTCCAGAACTGTGGGCGAATACGCTTGTTTTCAGCCACCAAATTCGTGGCACTTTGTTCGAGCATCCGCCAGACGCTCGTAAGTTTTGCTCGTGTGGGTGAACAGGTGAGTGAAGGAATAAACCAAAAGCGGCTCTGGTGGCCGTCCAGGGCCACTTGGGTGTGGCGAGGCGACTGCCCTCGTCCCCTGTGACTGGGCTTGTATTCTGGGGTGCCCGCTCGGGCTGTGGGGCTGGGGAGGCTGGAGGCCGTCCAGTGTGTGTGGGGGGGGGGGTGGGTGTAAGGAGCTCCCGAGGTGACTAGGAAATCGGGTTGTGTAGACATCGCCCGCCCTCCCCCGTCCCCAGAAGCCCGTGTCCACACCCAGCGTGGACGCCCAGCTTCTGGGGACCTCGCCCCTCCTGAGGCCCTTCAGATACACTGCAGCGAGTGCTTATCCTCAAATATGAATGCTCCTCGAAGTGTCCCCCCAAGTGACTCTCCTCACCTTCAGTTAGAGCCCAGGGCCAGGCCGTCGGGGGGATTTTCTCCACCTGTCCTCCCTTAGTTCTCCTGCCGGTCACTCTGAAGGTCAGGAGGCAGCGGGATAAAGGGGGAAAAGCCTGAATCCGGGCTCTGTGCTGAGCGATGGGGGGAGGGTCGCTCCTCTCTGAGTCTCAGTTTCCCCATTTGTAATGGGAAGAATGTCGCCCGGCTTCGAGAAAGCCGTGGTGGAGAGTGGATGAGAAGAAGCTGGTCCTGGGCTGGCGGAGCACCTGGCCGGTAGGTGTTTCTACGAGAGTGGGCTTGGGGTCCTGCTCTCCCGGGACATAGCCCTGGATCCTAAAGGGTGTTAGACCTTCCCGGCCTCAGATCCTTTCAAAGCCTCGGTCACTGGCCTGTGGCCTGTCCAGTGGCCCCACAAAGCCACCTCCACCCCCAAGGAGCCCAATATCTTTAGAAGGACCAAGGCTTGGATTTCTTGCCCATAAAATGCCTGAAATCAAAGCAGAGCTGAAGACACCGAGGGTTTTGAAGTTGGCTTGGGGCAGGAGGGGCTGTGA
Organism: Lynx rufus; assembly: GCF_022079265.1. Taxonomy (NCBI): domain Eukaryota; kingdom Metazoa; phylum Chordata; class Mammalia; order Carnivora; family Felidae; genus Lynx; species Lynx rufus. The sequence continues at coordinate 11,763,430 of NW_025814896.1, read as the reverse complement.
AATCCCCAGCGGTCTTGGCCTCTCTCCGGGAACCATGTAAACGGGGGCTCCTGGCAGGAGGATAGTGGCTAGGTACCAGGGGACATCTGTCGTTTTAGCAATGATCTGGATTCCAACAAAGACTTAATGGTACCCAGGTTTAGAGGAGACAGTTGGGGAGACTCAACTGACAACCGCCCTTTTTTCTGGTGTTAGAGGCAGGAAAGGGAGCCAGCAGCTGGGCCCTGAAACAAGAATTGTAATCCCTCCTCTGCCACTTACTTGCTGTGTGACGTCAGGCGACCTGCCCAACCTTTCTGTGCCTCAATTTCCTCACCCGCCAAATAGGAGATAATAATAATCTCTTCCTCAAAGGGTTGCGCTGAGGGTAACCTGAGTGATTTTGTGTGATGCACTAGCCCAGTCCCTGGGCATGGTTGGCTCTCGGGCACCGACATTGTTACTGTCGTTTTTCCTAACGACACAGATGTGAGCTTCTCCTGAATCTAGCCAGGGCCTACTATGCTTCAAGACCTCCACAGACATCATCCCACCAAATCCTCCCCCCACGACGGGGAGGGGGGGCATCGTGCACACCCCCAGGCCACAGCTGGTGACCAGAGAGGAAGGACTCTTGTCCGGGGGGTGCACAGCTGTGGGGGGGGGCCCCGGGCCGCGATGTAAAAGCCCAGCGGTCTGGCTGCATCGTCCGTCTGTCCTCCTGATCACTTCTCTTCTGAGGACCCCAGTGGGGGACAGAAAAGCCGCCCACGTTCCCGCAGGCCAGGGCGTGGCTTCTCCACCTTGTACCTTCGACATTCTGAGTTGGACCATCCTCCGTGGTGGGGCTGCCCGGTGCAGGGTCGTTAGCTGCCCCCCAGGGCCCTACCCACCAGCTGCCAGTAGCACCCCTGACTTGTGACAACTGAAAATGTCTCCAGGCAAGGCCAAGTGTCCCAGGGAGGGGGCAGCCCCTGGCTGACAAGGGCTGGAGTAAGGGTGTGAAATGTTGGAGGGTTTCCTTCTGGATTTCCTCCCTGTCTACACATACACGTGCACAGACACACTTAAAAAAGTAGGGGCGCCTGGGTGGCTCAGTCGGTTAAGCGTCCGACTTCAGCTCAGGTCACGATCTCGCGGTCCGTGACTTTGAGCCCCGCTTCGGGCTCTGGGCTGATGGCTCAGAGCCTGGAGCCTGCTTCCGATTCTGTGTCTCCCTCTCTCTCTGCCCCTCCCCCGTTCATGCTCTGTCTCTCTCTGTCTCAAAAATAAATAAACGTTTAAAAAAAAAAAAAAGAACATTTTAGGTGAGTCCTACATTTGCCCATAAAAATACAGCTGGGTGGCAATCACACGTGCACTTGGCTTTGACAAATCCATCTTCTTGGGGTGGGGGCTGAGGCGAGAGAGTGGGATGGCGTATGAATAGTGGGGTGCTCTGGCACCCGTGAACTTGAGTCGGGGGCTGGGCCTGCCCGCTGGCCTTGGCCGTGGGCATCTTGCTGTGCTGAGCAAACCAAAAGTTCAAAAGCTAGGTTTTCAACCCACACACTCCTAGAGCCTCTGTGAGGTGCAGCAAAGAGCCGCCCGGATTCTGGGGTGGAGGGATGGTGGGGGGGTGGGTTTTTGGGGGTGTTTGGCCTTTCACTGGGAGTTCTCTTAGGAGCCACGGTGACTATGCCTGGGGTGGGGGTGGGGGTGGGGCGCCTGCCTCGCTGGCTCCACACCCCATGTGGTGTGCGACAGGGGGCGTGGGTCTCTCCTGGCCACTCTGGACATCCAGAGGTCCCCCCTTTCTCTGCCACAGGACCCCAGCCTAATCTCACTCTCCAGGCCAATTCACGGTCGACAAGGACGCACCATTCTTGCTATTGCGGAGATGGGGAAACTGAGGCTCAGGGAGGGACCAGGGCTGCAAAATCCCAGGCCCAAACCTCTGGAACCCAGGTGTGGCTCCATATCTAGGGTGTGTCACTCCAGGAGCTCTGGGTCAGGCCCTCGCTGCTCCTTCGGGCATCCCCTTGTCTGGACCCCCTCTGATCGATCCCAGGGCCCCAGAGTGGGGAGAAGAAATCAAGATGTGCTGAGCCAAGAAGGAAATTAGGGAGGGAGGGTGGAGGTGCCCTGGGGCCCTGAGGAAGTGGCCCTGTACCCACTATCCCTGTCAGTGGCCACCTGAACTTCTGCAGCGCGAAAGCCCCTGAGCCGAGTGCCGAGGGAGGCCCGGGACTGATGGCTTCCTCACGCTGCGAAACCCACACTAAGGGTCCGTCATCATGACCATTTCACAGACCAGGACACTCAAGGCTCAGAGGTCGGGTGGCTTGTCCAAACTCACAGAGAAGGATGTCAGGGGCCTGGGGTTAGGACCCCGGCTAACTGCTTCGGAGCCCACGTTTACCCACTCGCTACGTTGTACAGCTTCTCGACACGTGCACAGTCTCAGGTGCCCCCCAGATTCAAGGACCCCCTGTACCCGTCTCCCGGGCCCTCCAGGGGCACCCATCAGCCACTTGCCAGCTGGGCGTCTTTGGGCCACTGGTGCCCCTCTCTGGGCCCCTCCCCCTGCCCCCACCAGCATGGGGCTGTGCTGTTTCCAGGAACTCGGAGGTGCTTCACTGAACCAAGTGCCCGGTGCCCAGTTCTGTGATTTAGCGGAGCAGAGCTTGCACGGCGCGTGCAGGTTCAGCCCTGGCTGGTTGGCGGGGGTCGGGCTCCCCGGGCGTGGTTCAGGGCCCCGAGGCGGGGGTCCCTCTTCTGGCACGTATCTGTGATTTCGTAGGAAGTGCTGGCCTCGGGTGACCGTGTCACGGGGCACCGGCCCAGGGGATCTGGCCCCGGGCTGGGGGTGAGCGGGGGTTTGGAGTATCCCTCCTGGGGCTGAATTCTCGGTGGTGGTGGGTGTGTGTGTGGGGGGGGACTCAGGGCTCTGAGTCACAATCTGTGGTCAGGCTGAGGGGACCAAGGCTCAGGGGCCAGCAAACTGCTCGAGGTCACCCAGCATGGCTGGCCTCTCACCACCTCCGGGCCTTTGGGAAAGTTGGGGTCAGAGGGGGCAGCAGGAGCTCTAGGGGCCAATGGACTCCCTTTAGGGCTCCATTTCTCCTTCCATAAAATGGGCTTGATAAGTAGTCCCTGCCTCTTAGGGCTGGGGGAAGACAGTTTTGTAACGTGCCCAGCTTGCAGAAGGTGGCTCTTAAGGTTTGATTGTTATCCTTAGTCCCTGGGTTACCTGGCTCCCCTGCCCCACTGGGGGCAAAGAGGGAAAGCTCTGGACGAAGACAGTTTGGGTTCAGATCCCAGGTCTGGTGGGCCACACTACACTAGTGACTTAACTTCTCTGAGTCTCAGTTTCCTCATCTGTAGAATGGGGGCACCGACATCACAGGATGGTGGGGAAGAAAAGTGATATGGGGGGTGTGATGTATTTCAGGCACCAGGATTTATTCAGTCAGCGCTGAATAAACTGACCTCACCAGGCTGGTCAAGGAGCTGACAGTCATGGGGAGGGGGGTGGGGGGCAGGTAATTATGGCAGCATGACTGGTTCAAGGCCACACTGGTTAGAGTGAATCTCACTGTGGCTCAGAGCTGTGTGATCTCGGGCCAGTCACTCAGCCTTTCTGGGCCTCAGTTTTATCCTGTTAACACAGGAAGACCCCAAGGTCATGGAGCAGAGGGCTGAGTGGGGCCTGGGGTGCAGCGACCAGTGCAGGGCTGCACCCACAGGGAGAGGCAGAGGCTGTCGACTCCCAGACCACCGGCCCAGGTGGCTGTGCCTATAGGAAGGAGACCTTTTCCTAATTCGAAAGCATGAGTAGCAGAGGGCTGTACGGGCCTCCCTGTTTCTTTTCATCCATGCTGCCTCTGGGAAGCTCAGACACGGGCCACTGCAGCCGTCTGTCCTCAGCCCTGGCATCTGTCCCCAGTCCCAGCTCTTCCCTCGGCTCTGGACCCGCCAGCCTCCTTGACCCCTCCGTCTGGCATCGCACGCAGTGGAATATACCCAGTGCTGAATGGCCCCCCCCAAACTGGCTCCTCCGAGCCTCCCCCGGGGCAGGAGAAGTCAACACCGGCCTCCCTGGACTGGGTCCAGAGCTGGGGGGGTCTCTGCTCCTCCCCTCCCCGACCCCCGCACCCACCCCAGGTGCTCCACTACCCCAACAGTCTGGTTTCCGTGAATCCGAGAGGCCATGGAAATCGACTGGAGAGGTGCACACAGTGTGGAACAATGTCCGTCTTGAACCAGTGAAGCATGGCGTCCGCCGTCCAGTCACTTCTTACCCGGTGTCCTGGGAACACCTGCGGCAGCCCCGTCCTCTCCTCCCTCCGCACCCTGGTCCGTCTCTGTCACCTCCGCGTCTCCTGCTTCCACCCTCACCCCCATGGTCTGTCCTCTGCATGCAGCTAGGACTGAGAAAACCCGAGTCACATCCTGTTCCTCCTTTGCACGGTCTCTGTCTCCCTCAGAGAAAAAAGGCAAATCTTTACAAGGCCCTGCATGATGTGTCCCTTGTCAGTCGGGCCTCATCTTCTCCCTTATCTTCCTCGTTCACTCTGCTCCAGCCACACCGGCCTCCTGGCTGTTCCTGCAACAAATCAGACATGCTCCTGCCTCAGGGCCTTTGCACTGGCTGTTTCCTCTACCTAGAACATTCCTCTCCGCCCCCCCACCCCCAGGATCCACATGACTCACTCCCTCGTCTTATTCGGGTCTTTGTCCAAATGCCACCTTGTCAAATAGCAGGCCTTTCCTGCCCCACGCCAATCACCCCCATCTGCCTACCCTGCTTTATTTTCCACCATAGCATCTATTGCCAACCAATATGCTACATAATTGAGTTTTTACTTATTTTTTCTTCCTGTACCCCCCTCCGTGGTCACCCCCCACCCCCCAGAATGTCAGTTTTATGAAGACAAGTGTTTCTGCCTGTTTTGTTCTCTGCTATATCCCCCGGGCCTGGGGCAGAGCCTGGCACCCAGTAGGTGCTCATTAAATACTTGTTAAATGAATGAATCTGGAGGTGTGGATGCTGACACATCTGTGGGTTATCTGGGGAGCCCTGGGGAGCTCTATGATTTGGAATCGCTCTATAAACCGTAGAGTATAATACTTGCTGGATGCCATGGCTGGGTCAGCATGTTCTCAGTTGGGGTTTGTGGGAAAGGGGCAGCTGAGGGTCCTGGTGTTTAGTCAGATTCCCAGAGCTGGGTGCTGATCAGGGGCCAGGCAAGAAGGGGAGGCAAGGGGGCTTCTGGGTCTGGCTTTAGGCCTCTGACCACAGTGTCAAGTTAGTGGAAAGAAAGATCAGGAAGGCAGTGGGGTCAGTGTGGCCGGAAGTGGCCGGCCCAGTCTTCTGGCCTGAATTATCTGGGAAGAAAAATAATCACATTCCAAGGAACCCATGGCTTGGGCGCCAGAACCGCTGTGGGGGTGGGGTGAGGAGGCGAGAGGCAGGCCTGGCTGGGGCAGGTGGCGGCCCTGCCTGAGGCTCAGCGAGGTCAAACGGTCAGGTCAGGGTGACCCAGGATGGCTGGCACTTGGACCAGGCCGGGGGAGGTGCCCCCAAGTTGTGAATGGCTGGGATGTGGCCACCAAGGGGCAGGTCCTGGGGAGGGGAGGCCACTGCTATAGACTGGCGCGCAGCTCGGGGACCACCTCACGACAGGCGGTGTTCACTCTCATCCCCCAGGCCTTGGTGGGGGCACCTGGGCGCACAGAGGGGGTTACTGACCCTATAAGCCACAGATAGGGCCCGAAAGACCTCATGGCCTTTCCTAGAATGGTCCCGAGGCCCAGACCTGGGGAGGATGATTGAGGTATTGTGTTCCAGACCCTTTTCTGTACTGTCTCATTTATCCTCACATCACCTCGCGAGGCCACCCCGTTCTTGCTCTCACAGGTCCTCGAGGGCCCGCAGGGTCTGCCTCAACCCCACTCCTACCACCCACATCCTCTCACACTCTGTTCCAGGCGCACTGGCTTCCTTGCCGGTCTGTCATCCCACCGAACTCATGCCAGCCTCAGGACATTGGCACCCTCAGCTCCCTCTGCCAATTCCTTCCCTAACCTGCACTCAGCTCAGATGTCACCTCCTTAGAGATCTTCTCCCCACACCCTTTCTCGTCTCACATCAGCTCACTGTGCTGTTTTTACCGCCCCGATCCAGTAGTTAAATTGTCTTATAGACTCATTATTTCCCACGTCTCCCGTGCCTGGAACGACAGCTGGGTGAGGGCAAGGGGCTTCTCTGCCCTATCCTGCCTGTCCTGCAACCCCAAGGCCTGGCGCAGAAGCCCTCCCAACATCTGTTGAATGAACCAGTGTCAGACAGACCTGTCCTCTCTCTAGGCCTCACTCATGAGTGGATGCGCCAACGTGCTGCCTTTTAGGAAAGATCTCATTTCATCCAGGCTGGACTTCAACGCAGGACAAGGGTGGGGGTGAGGGCTTCTGTGGCCCCAGGTCACTGCCTTTCTCTGAGGAACGGCCTGATGCTCTCGGAACCTCCTGCCCACTACTGGCACCCCATACCCCTTGACAAGCCCATGCGGACTCTGAGCCTGTTTCTAGAACATAGAAAAGGGGGCTCAGGGCAGATGTGGGGGATGTCTTGGGGCTGTGCAAGGGCCCTTAGAAATGGAAAATCCTTCCCAGCCGGGCTGCATATGAGGCCAGCGCATGTGAGGGAAAGGCCTGGGACAGAGCTAATGAATCCAGGGCAGGAGCAGCAGGCCCCAGCAAGCCCTGGGTCTGTTCGTTCGTTCATTCATTCATTCATTCATTCTTCATCAGTCATCGCCCTCCCCTGTGCCCAGCACGGGACCCGGCACAGCACATCCCTGTGTCTCCTTGTTCATCTGTTCACAGAATGCCTGCGCTGGGCCAGGCACCGTGGACGTTTGCATCTTCCCACCCCAGGGCCTTTGCTCTTGCTGTTTCTTTTACCTGGAACTGTCCACCCTGCCAGGCTCTGGGCACAGCAGTTCCTCCACACACTTACAATCACCTCCTCAGAGAGGCCCTCCCTGCTCAGTGCTGCCCTCCCATCCTGTTCCTTTACTTGTGTTTAATGTTTCGAAAATGACCTTATCTGTGGTCTGTCTCCCTTATTCAGTCCGCAGCTCCACGAAGGCAGGAGTTGTTTTGTTCCCTGCTGTGTCCCCAGCACAGCAGGCAGCAGGTAGAAAGCATGCAGTTAATGCTTGTCGCTTGTCGCTTGTCGAAGGAACAAACGAAGGAATGAACCAGTGAATGAAAGCTCTACTGGGAAAGCTCAGGGATGGGGTGTGGCTCCTAACCGAACCCAGAGCGGGGGTGACCAGCAAACTGAAGCCAGAAGGAGGGCGGCTGGTGGGCAGGTGAGGAAACGGAGGGACGTGGTTTTATCTCAAGGCAGCATTAAAAGGTAGCTCGGGGGCGCCTGGGGGGCTCAGTCGGTTAAGCGTCAGACTCTTGATTTCGGCTCAGGTCATGAGCTCATGGTTCTCGGGGTCGAGCCCCGCATCAGGCTCTGTGCTGACAGTGAGGAACCTGCTTGGAATTCGGTCTCTCTCCCTCTCTCTCTGCCCCATCCCCACTCACACTCAAGCTTTCTCTCTCTCTCAAAAATAAACTTAACAAAGATACAAGGTGGCTCAGAGGTGGCAACTGGTGGTTAAAAGTAAAAAAAAAAAAAAAGCCTTTAATCCATTGCCACCATAAAAATTGAGGTTCTTTACTAAATACTGATGTCTGGCTTCTCTTTTGAAAAATCAAAAGATGTGGCCACCCTGAGTCCATATTCCAGAGCTGAATAGGTCAGTTTTCCAGTTCGCAGTGGCCCCCATCAAGCCTTTGAAGCATTTGGGTTTGCGACCCCTGAAGCCAGAGGCAGCAAGGGTGTAGCTGGGGTAGAGCTCTCCGGGTATGGGGGCGGGGCGGGGAGGTTGCACCCCCCTCCCCCCCGTGTTTCCTGCAAGTCCCCCTTCGCCAAATGCACGCAGGCTCCTGAGAGCCCTGCTCTGAAGTGGTCCCTCCCTGCCCAGAGGCCACATCTGTCAAGGCGGGGGCCTGGCTGGGACCGGAGGTGTGGCCCCAGAGCCCGCGCCTCGGTCTGCAGCGCGCGGGCGCCCTCTGCTGGCCGATGCCGGGTGCGTAGCTCTGAGCCGGAACTCGTTCCAAATGTCCGCAGACCTGGGAAGTTTCTTTCCTGTTCTGCTCAGCGTTCAGGAGCTAACGTTTCCTGAGGGTTTGCTGTGTGTTGAGGACTGTGAGAATCCCACAACACGTAAAACCTCCAGTAATCCTTAGAATAACCCTGTGAAGTAGACAGAGAGAGGTTAAGGAGGCTGCCCAGGGCCACACAGCAGGTAGACGGATGAGCTGGGGTTGGCCCACCTGACCCCGGGGGTTCGTCGCTGGGGTCGTGGGATACATTACGTGAAGATCTCACCTCTCCTCACTCCTATGCTTGTCCTTGCATCCACACAACCACTTACAAGCTTCCCCCAGAACCAAACTCAGCCAGTCCCTCCACCAACTCACCCATCCACCCGGCTGTCCAAACATCACCCCGTGAGTTCATGGAGGGGCAGCCCAAGGCCTCACGGACCATCGAGGCCCTTCCCTTATCACTGTCCATGGCCGGGAGAGGAAGGCCCAGGCCCAGCCAGCCCTGGGGAGTAACTCATGTGCTCTTTTAACGGGTTTCAGCTTTGGCGTGTTGCTTTTTGGTATGGGGGGCACAGCATGGGATAAACAGGATGAGGCCCTCACCTGCACGAGGTCCGCTCCAAGGAGGGAAAAAAGAATAACTGAAGATATTGTTAGATGTCAGTAACTGCCCAGAACAAAACACAAGTGGGTGCTGTGCCCAAAGGAGGACAGGGAGTGGGAAAGCCTCTCTTGGGAGGATATAAACGAGCCGCTATCCTGGCAATGGAGAGCCAGCCACACAGAGAAGAGCATGACGAGCATTCTAGGCTGAGTTTCTGTGTGGGGAATGGCCTGTGGGGGCTGGGGGGCGGGAGGGGGGGACCCAGGGAGGTGATGGCGACTTGGGCTGGGAAGGTACTGGTGGATGTGAGAACCGGCTTCTGGAAGCAAGAAGTTTCTTAGTGCACCCACCCATCGGCACGAAGTCTGTGCCCTTCCAAGCACTGCCGGGGGCAGGACACATCAGGACACATCAGGACACACACCCGTGTCACGCAGCAAACCATGGGTGGTGTCAGAAAGCCGCTCTGTGGGCCTGTCTTCACCCCTATTCATTTACAGGACCCTGAGGCGGACAGGCCTTGAGGAGGGACTGAAAACGTCCCCGGCTGACCACAAGCGAAGGTTTCCAATTTGAGCTACTTGTACCGCAGGGCCCTCGATGGCTGGTGGAGGTGGCCTCCCATCAGCTAACCCTGCCAAGAACACCAGACCCGTCCGTGTATGCGTCAAATGTCCGTCTCAGACAGCGAGAACTCTTCTATGTAAGGCACTCTTACAAACTGGTAGGGAAAACTAACAAAGAGGTCACGGTTGGGAGGGAAAAACACGACTTTTCAACTTGAGAGGACCCAGCCTCTCACCTAAGAAAACGCACGAGACTGTGGAATAGCCAACTCAGCTCAAAGATGGGCGGGCAGAGAGGTAAGATCAGAGGGACAGGGAGGGGAAGAGACCCGTCCTACATTGCCGATGGGAGGGTGAGACGCTATCCCCTTGGCAGGCAACTTGAAAATGACCCTAAGTGCCCACGTCCTTGGATGAAGAAGCCCACTCCCGGGACTTGACTCTCCAGATGTGTGCACGCACACCCACACGCACCCTAAGGCTGGTGAGGGCTGCAAAACGTCAGAGACCGCCTGGGTGCCCCTCAGGGCCGGGGGAGCGGGGTGGGGGTCCACCGCCTACTGGGTGCTCAGCGGCTGTTCAGAAGCACACGGCTCCTCCCCAGGGACCTCGGCAGGTCCCGTTTAGGAAGAAAAACCTGCAGGGGGAGAGCAAAGTGGAGGCCACGTTCCCGGTTGTGTTAAAAAACAAATGGTGGGAAGGAGGTAGGGGAGTGGAGGGAGGCCTGGTTTCGACCGGATCTGAAGGGCCCACGATGCAGGTGCTGGCCCGGAGACGATGGCTCAGTGGCCAGAGAGAACTTCACCTTCCGCTCTACTCCCTTTCTGCTGTTGGAAGTGCTTCCTAGGTCCGTGTGTTCTGTATTTAGTAAAGGCAGAGATGGGGTCTCTGGTTCGGGTTGGCCCGTCGTAGGTTTGCACATCAGTGTTTTCAGCGGGGGGTGCGATGTGGCGACTGTCCGTCACCACCAGTGAGGCCACCGCCTCTGTCCTTGCCGCAAGTGACCATATGGACACCTTCACATCTTAACATTTGTGGAATTGGGACGTTCCTTGTAATCAGTAGTGTCTTACATTTAACAGCGACAGCATTTTTGTCTTCGTGGTACATAAAAACGATGGCACGTCTCACAGTGGGACTGCATTGGACTCCGTGAAACACGGGTCTGTTTTTCGTGAATTCTGCAGCAACTCTCGGCTTCTTAGAAGCTTCCACCTGTGCTACGGGTGGTGCTGCCCATGCTCTGAGGACCCACAGTATGCCCGTGGGCGGGGCTTCCAGGACCACAAGCCTCCCAGGGGCCAAAGGCCACCGTGATAACAACCAGGGGAGGGCCAAGGTGCAGCTGGTGACAGAGCCGTCTGTCCACAGAGCTCTCTGCTGTGGCCCACAAGCTGTGAAGGTCTCTGTTCTACGCGGGGAGTGAAGTGGATTCCACCTAAAAATCTGCATTCACAGCTTCTCTTACAAATCAAAGAGCTGGCGTTCGCTGAGCCCACATCCCGAGCACTGGGCAGCACCTCCATACTCACCCACCCCCAAACTCCGACGTGTGGCCCGTGCCTTCTTGTTCACGGTGGGAAGTCCGGCAGCAGCAGTGAGGCTAGCTCCGGCACTAGGCCTCCCCTCTTCCAAGGTCACCTCCCGCCAGCCAGTGGAGGCTCGGACTACAAGCAAGGGCAGGTAGCCTCCTGTGATCCCCACAAGAAAGCCTTCGGGGTATGTTCAGTTATCACGCGCACAGCTCAGAGCTCTGTGGCCCGTCCAGCCCCCGCCCCGGCGGATTGGGACTCACCCTGGAAAGACACGCTTTCACAAGCTGCCCTTCCTTAGAATTTCCTCCTCGGCTGAGGAAGGAAGGGGACAGCCCTAATGGCAAGCCATCGCGCCCGGGGTTCTGATGAGGAGTGTGGAGCAGACACAAGCAAGGAAGGGGGACGTGGCTTAGCGTCCACGGGCTCCTGGGACGCAGGGGAAGAGTACGGGAGGGCAAGAGGCGGAGCCGGGAGCCCCGACAGCCGGGGTGGACACAACGGCAGACCGCGGAGCCTGTCCGTGCCGTTGACCTGCCCCCACCTGAAGGGCTCCAGAACTTCCTCGACAGGAAAAGACACACAAGGGCCCTGCCCTCACTCCAAGATCGTGGTCAAAGGTCCCGGGGTCCTGGAGACCCACCGCAGGTTTGCTCTGGGTGCATTAGAGGGTGTGCTTTCTCGTCCACTCTGTCAGGTCGCCGTGCAGACCTCCGTGCACCCCCGGACCCCGCGGTTCTACCCAGTGAAAAATAATAGATGCATCTTCTTTCTTTCGAGAGCAAAGACCCGGCAGGTCCGAGCAGGCCACCCGGTGAAGCGGCACACTAGGCCCCCAGACAAGCGCGTCTTCCCTGCCCTAAATCTAGGCCCGACCTGCAGACCACCTGTAAACCCGCCGGCAACAAGGAAGAGCAGAGCACATGACCGTGGCACATAACTGCAGATCAGACTCAAACAGTTACCACGAGACTCGAGCCGAACTTCCAAAGCTCTGAGGTCAGTTTTGTTAGCCCGCTAAGAAGGTAAAAGGTGCACGCTCCAGCATCTCCGATGGCTCCTCCTTCTGGAGGTCACACAGCACATGGGAGCCGTCACCTTTAGATTCGGCCCCGAATCTGCCTTGGGGTTTCCCAGCAGCACTGTGAAGTAAGTTTAGAACCTCCCGTCCTTTTCCTCCCTCAGGGGAACTGAGGACGGAGGGCAAAGAACCCACACGGGTCCCGGCAAACTCCCTTCAGGGGAGCTGAAAGGCAGTGGTTCACTCCACAGGACTCCCAGGGACCATCTGGCAGGAATTCGGGCTGTGCTTTCTGGAGGATGAGGCTCTGACATCTGAGCTGGCCCTAGCAGCCACAAGAGAACGGCCCGGCCCCTGCCACAGGGCACTCCAGTCGTGCCTGCTGGCATTGGGACCGCAGCAGGAAGTTCAAATCCTGGATAAAAACAGCCGCAGACACGTTTCCACTGTCAAACAAAATTCTGGTCTCACGCACCAGAAATCCATGTGAAGGTCCCATTTTCCCCTTCCCAATAGACTAAATCCAGCCAGTAAGTACGCACTACAAGGGACTTAACAAAGCTACTTAAAGGAGAGCACCCCCCCCCCCCCTTATTCACTACAATCCTCTAGGACAGGGGTTGGCAAACTGTGGACCACGGGCCAAACCCGGCCCACTGCCTGTTTTTGTACAGCCCCTGGGTGAAGGAGGATTTTCACAACTTCCCTGATAATCAGGAATACTATCTCTGAATTCTCATGAAGCAAAACGTTATCCCCCCCAAAAAAGAATTCCATTTTTTTCATCAGACTTGTAACATTACAAAAAGGATTGTACTCAATTGTTAGATATTGAATTTCATCAATAAAAAAATTTTGTGGGAATCTGTTTTCTCTCACTATACGAATAAAACACTTACATAGGGTCTTCCTTCCATTTTGCCTCTTGGCCCACAAAGCCGCCCAAGGATTTACTGACTTAGGCCCTCGGTGGAAGAAGGTTTGCCGACCCCCGCTTTGGGAACATCAATTTGAATCCCAAAGCATCCAAGACATTAAATCGTTCCTAAATTACAAGCCAAGAGGAAGAAGGGCACAGCTTCTTAAATATTAACGCACACTTTTTTTTTTTTATTATATTAAAATCAGGCAATGGTCTGACAATAAAAAGGCTGCTTATGGAATACTGTTATGTTAAACTTTACTTACAGGATGTTAAATCCTTAGAACTAAGGTTTCCCCCAGAAAAAGATTAATGGAAACATCGATTGCTTTTCAGACTTGATAGTTGCTGCTTCAAAAGGTGGTTTTACACAAACACTAAATAAAAAAAAAAAAAAAAAACTTTAGAACACAATGAATCGCTTTTATTTCGGTATGCATCCACATCTCAGCATTTAGTGGTCCTGAACAGAAAAGTGGAAAAACGCAGCAATTTGCCAGGAAGTCAAGCCCGCCAATTTCGGGGATCTGCTGTGCACACCGAGTTCTTTCTCAATCCCTGCTGAGGACCGTGAGAAACAGCAGCACCAAAACCAAAGTATGCACCGAATTCAAGGTTCTTTTTGTTCCAGTTGCCACATTCCAAACTAGACCCAAACGGATTGCAAGATGACCACATGAGAACCCTGTGTAAAACTTCTTCAATTTTTAAAAGCAAAAGCAATTACAGGAAAAGAAAATTCATTCAGAGGGATCGTGTGTGCTTACAAGTGTCTTCTGTGGCCTTTCTCCAAGTTTAACCACCAAGAACTTTGAGAGCTGGCAGGTGTGAGTACCCCTGGTGACTGTTCTTTTCACTTTATCAAAACCTGAGCTAAAAAAACCGCATCAGCTGACGATGACAGCAGAGGGTGGCAGGGCTGAGGACCCAATATTCATTCCCAGGCTGGTGGAGAGTGAGTAAATGTGGTTCCAAAACTAAACGAGGGAAGTCAGAGACTCTTTCCAACCTTACCTGATGGCTTCTGGCCAAAGCAAGGAAGTATTGTGGAAAGTGTTGGGTGGTGATGGTACAAAAAGGGAGTTGAGGAGGAGGAAGGAAAAAGCAGCACCCCTCGATTAAGGTGGGGGAGAAGATATGGGGAGAGCCCTGAATTCCTCACCAAAGGCCAATTTCAGAGGGGAGCAGAGGGGGTTACAATCTATGCTTCGGCCAAGGGTGGTGGTGGAAAGTGAAGAAGGGACAATGGCTTGGGGGGGGGGGGTGTGTGGTGGTGGGGGGGCATCATTTAAGACTTAAAAAAAGCAGGGGTGCAGCTGGAGCACCCCCACGCACCCAGCAGTAGTCCCACAGGCTGTGACCTGAAACCTTCACACCTACTCTAGCAAGCCACCCCAAGCTGGAGGGCTGTTGCAGGGAGGGAGGGAGGGAGGGAGGCAGGCAGGGAGGCAGGGGAGGAGAAGGGGAGAAGGCAGAGACCCCAGGCCATGTAATCAGCAGCAAGGTGATTGTGTGATGTGTCTTTTCACAGTTGAGTTAGATGTGCCCCACCAGTTATGATGGGAACCAATTTAAATATACTTTCTTGATCCCAGAAGTTCAACTATGTGGACAGTGGTTACACTTGACAGGATGATTTGTTATAGCACAACTTATATATTTTAAATGAACAAAAAAATTAGTATCGTTTACAGTATCTTAAGATAAATTGCCTTTGAATGGGAGCTTCCTTTCCAGTACTTTGAGGTCTACAAGACGTATCTAGAAAATTTACTACTGTGGAAAATGAAGACTGCTTAAATCGAATGGGAGGGGGGTAGGGGAGGGCCTGTGGTTTTTCTTTTTGATTAATTGCTGTAACACTGTCCTTCGGGCGGCTGAGGGAGTTTCATGTTTTCTTTAGACATCATTAGGCGCCGGAGCTCTTGCAGGACGACTTTGATGCTATATGAATTCTGCCATTTTGCTAGCACTGATATGGCTCTTGGGTCCACCTACAAAAAGGCAAACGAAAAAACTACCGTCAGGCTCTCAAACAAATGAATCGCTACATGCTGGAGCTAAGCTACCGACACGAGTGAAATGCACTTTTCAAGCTGAACATGCCAGTCACACAATGAGACCCGACACGCAGAGCCCCTGCACGATCCCCTCCCTCCAGTCAGTCTGTTTTTCTGTTTGTGTCTCTGTTTGGGAGAAGGAAGTCTTACGGATAAGTAGAGCCACCTTTAGAGAAATGGCTCACACACTCGGCGAGACTCAACCCAACTGGCTCTAGAACGGTGGCCTCTTCTCTTGGTCTGGCTGCTGCCACTGCTCACAGCCTGTCCTGTCTCAAGTCTACACCCTGGTGGACGATAACGACGCACAGGGCAGTAGGACAGCCAAGGCAGGTGGTGGCCCAGGTCCATGCTCTCGTGACAAGGACTGCCCCAGAGTCACACTCTCAAGTTATGCTCGCAATTCCCAGAGGAAATTTTCAAAAGTGTGGGTAGAGTTCCGGGTTCTGGACTTCAGGTGGAACTCAGATATGACCTTAAACCCTGAACACACAGCAACAAGGCTCGTCTCTTCCCAGTCTGCTTTCAAGTCTTCTGAGTACCTCAAAACAAAGGCTTAGTTCACATGATGTTAAGGTGTAAAACCCTTCAACCCTTGCTGATTTTCCCTTTGAACGAGAGCAGGTCTCAAAGGTGCAAAGCCTTTGGCAAGAAACACACGGAGGAAGAATGGATTAACATCACTTTGATTTTGCAGCATTTACTGTACTGTTGCTGTTACTGCCTTCTTACGACAAGTGACACTGGCTTTCCGTATATGGTAGTAAAAATAAGTATAAAACGAGGCCGTTAAACAGAAAAAAATGCTATGTACCACAAATAAGGCTCAGGAAGTAAAAGTATGATCCTGGATAAGATTTTGCATCTCTGGGCCTTGGTTTCCTCATCTCTACCTCATGAATAGAATGAGCCGATATCTCCAAGTGACCTGCACGGTGCTGGCCCAGAGTAAGTGTCGTATGAGTGATGATTTAAATACAGCTGGGGAACAGGCCTTCGCCCCAAGTCCGCATATGTTCATACTGCAACGCATTTCATCATCAAAGAACCAAGGAATACACGGAATGAGGGCCAAAGTGTCCCTGATGGTAAACACAAAGCATTTCTCAACCCAAACAAGTATGGGCAGGAAAAACAACTTACCACTCCATTAGAACTATTAACTCCATTCATATTAATTTTTGTTACAAATCTTACAAAGGGGGGTGCTTCTGGGTATTTAGGTCCACATTCTATTTTAAGGCTGTATATTCGGTTTTCATAAATTGTCTGGAAAAAAAAAAAGGTACAGAGACATCAGGCAATTACAAACCATGAATTCAAAAAGGCAGATCTTTTGAAACCCCATTTATTCCTGACTGCAGAACTGGTGCATCTGCTTTCTTTATACACAGGCTACTTGTTACTTGTCAAGTTAGTAGTAACTAGTCTCCACACTAGTGTATATGAACTCTGGTCTCTGGGGGGGGAATAAAAAGACAGACAATTTAAAACAGTATCATTGAAATTTTGAGTTAGTATTAAGTCCGATCAGATGGACTGGTTTTTCTATTAATTTCTCTACCTTGCAGATCTGTCCCATGCTCTGGGAATGGTGCGTAAGGAGTATTCTTTACTCCGGGAAGCAACACTAAACGTCTGCTCACGCCAGGGACATCAGCCAATGCATCAGATGCCACTATGTGCAGAGCAGAGAAGAGGCAGCTCTTCGCTTCAACATTAAGGCAAAGTCAGAGGGCGTGGATGCAGATGCGAGAGCTGCTTCCCCGCTCCATCATCCGTCTGGGGTTGGGTGCCACACGAGGGAGCTCAACTGCTAGGTGCCGCCTCTCCCTGCAGGCGTGACACTGACCTGAGAGATTACAGGCATTTAGTGGGTGAGGCGGGAGGCTAAAGATACCAGGCCCGCGGAGGAAAAACCTGTCCTTCAAATGCCAACGGGGGTTCTGTAGAAAAACACGGCAAAGTCCGACCCCCCAGGCCGATGGACTCCTCGCTGCACTGCTGCTGGCAGGCTGTTCCGTCTGCCTAGAGCGCCCTGCCCCCACCTGAGCTGCCACACATCCACGGAGACCCAGTTCAAACATCACCTGGTCAAATGTCACACAGGACAAGCTAGTCCCAGCTTTCTGTTCGTTTATGAAGTCCCAGTGTTATCATTTACTTGTCTGAACACCACCGTGAAAGGTGATGCCTCTCCATAATATTGGCCCCCTTGAAGGCAGAGGCCATCCACCCTCCAATAGGTCCCCCTCGCAGGCACCAGTGTTCCCCTCCCCAGTGCCTGCTGCACCAGTAACGGCTCCTGTGTAAACAGCGACATCTAGCTGTCTTGGGGGAAACAAATTACAGAAGACGTGATTTAAATCCTTGAAAACATTATGTCTAAACAGTGATCAATCCCTGACAAAAAACTCGAACATGTTTTAAAATTCAGAAGGCATTCATGTGGGGTGCCTGGGTGGCTCCGTCAGTTAAGCTCCGGGCATGGTCTCAACGGTTGGTGGGTTTGAGCCCCACGTCGGGCTCTGTGCTGACAGCTCAGAGCCTGGAGCTGCTTCAGATTCTGTGTCTCCTCTCTCTCTCCCTCCCCTGCTTGTGCTCTGTCTCTCTCTGTCTCAAAAATAAACATTAAAAAAAAAAAAAAAAAAAAGAAGGCATTCATAATATCCCCACAGGAACCTTACACATCCATGTAACAGGGACTCCAAACTGTGACAAACCTAAACTCAATTCTGGATTTCCACCTACCCTCACTCAACCTGCTCTTCCCCTCTTCTTCCCTTGTACGTGGCACCACCATCTAGCCATTAGATAAAGCAAAACCTGGCAGCCACCTAGAATTCCCTTTTCTCTTACCCCTTACCTTCCAATCACAAGAAAGTCTCAGCTTCCACCTCCAAGAGAGATTCCACACCCACCTGCTTCCCTCCACCACGCACCTCCTCTCAAGCACCCCTGGTCTCTGCTCTCTTGCTCCCCCTACAATCTGCTCTCCACATAGCAGCCTGACTGACCTTCCAAAAGCAAGAAGTGGCCCGGCTGGCCTAACCCCTCCAGTGGCTGCTAGTGACCCGAGAAGGAAGCCCATGTTCCTGGGTCAGACCCTGCTGTGCACCCCTGCCTTCCTCTCTTTTTATTCTTCGCCCCGTCTAGCCCCAACTTCTCTCCACCTTGGGGCCCCGAAACTGGTTGCGCCTCTGCGTCCATCCTAGCTCTTTGGCTCAAGGGCACCTTCCTCTCAGAAGTCTTCCTGACTCCCCATCTGAAGTCTCATGTCAGACCGTCTTCGATAAACTCAGAACAAGAAGGACAGGGGTCTCAACTGAATTGGTACTCAAATGTTCCTGGACTTGAATATTGCTCTTTACAAGTTAAAAAAAAAAAAAAATCAGTAAACACAAGAAGGAAGCCAAAGGGACTTATGGAAAATACGATAAAAGGTCTATCCTTAGCATCTAGCATGGTCTCCATCAGCAACATCTGTTAACTGTATGAGCCCAAGTTCATCTCTGGATGTGTCCAGCATTCATGCTCAATGGTTTGTCACACAATTGAAAGACAGAATCTCTTATACAGAATAGTCCCTGGGGGCATGGGCTTGTGGTAATTATCAAAGTGAGTCTTTTTAAAATATTGGATCTACATTTTGGAGTTTCTGATGCATCAACTTATTCACCTGTGAGAACGTTTTACGGCTTATTAGCCTTGATAAACTTTTACTAATCATTCTATTAACAACAGCATCAAAATGGTTAAGAAGGTGGACAGCTTGGTAACAGGTTTCTGATTATTCCATACATTAAATCTCATAACTCTTGACACTATGAAGTCTAATTTAAAAATAGGCATTCTGTGACGAACTTCCTAGAAAGCAAAAAAGAAATACTAAATTTCTGACCATTGACATTCAACTGGCAATTTCACTGAAACCCACGAAAAAAATGCCTCAAGTCAAGTGAACACAGAGACACCGGAAGGGTCATTAAAAAGCCCAAAGCAAGACTTTTGTAGAAAACAGGGTTCTGGTTTTCTTCTTTTGTTCTGTTTACTAGTGCTCCAGGGACCTGCTAAAGGTTTCACTGAAGAAAGGAAATGTGCCCCAAGAGGTGCTAGAACATGGTACCTCTGTGAGGAACACTGTTCCAGATTCATCGTTTGATCATGAAACGCTTTCCACCTTGTTGACATGGCTTGAGCTTCATGGGGCAATTTGGTAGTGCCTATCAGAATGAGAAACACGCAAGCTCAAACCAGCAAAGCCATTTCTAGGTATTTCCTACAGGCAGACTCATACTTATGCACAAAAATGTGGAACACTGTCTGCAACAGCAAAAATAACTGTAAACAATCAAAATGTCCATCTGCAAGGGACTGACTCAACAAATTCGGCATATTCATAAAATCGGGTACCTTGTCGTCTTTTCAAAGACTGAGGCCAGACAAAGACTGCCAAGACGTGGCTCTTGGTACAGATCAAGGTGCAGAATAGGTACATCCTATAAAAGCAGGCAGACACCTCCCTCCAAGTGTGGCTATGTGAATGTGCACACGGGTTGTTTCATGCATTAGACACTACGAGCCCAGAGCCTAGAGATTACAAACTTCTCCTGGGCCTAAACTATATACAGGAGATAATCCCAGCCTAATCATGATGAAAAACATCAGATAAATTCCAATACAGACATTCTACAAAACACCTGACCAGTATTCTCCAAAACTGTCAAGGGCAACAGAAACAAGAAAAACCTGAAATTGTCACAGCCACAGCCACCCTTGTGGGACAGGATGACAAAATATAATGTGGTATCTTGGATAGGATTCTGGAACAGAAAATAGACACAAGGTAAAAATTAAGAACACCTGAATAAAATATGGACTTTGGTTAACAGTAAGCCATCCGTATCTGGATCACTGGTCGTAACAAACGTACTATCCCAACATAAGATGCTAACAACAGGGAAAGGTGGGGGGGGGGGGGAAGGGGAACACATGGGAACGTTCCATACTACCTTTGCACCTTTTCTTTAAGCCTAGAAGTATTATGAAATAAAATTTATCTTTAAACTGTATGATACATGAGAAAAGGAAAAGGTACTGATTGCAAAAACAAGCAAAATGACGAAATCTCAGTATATAAAAAGGTGATTCAGGTCAACCAGACAACTGCTCCTCAGTTGAAATCTGACGCAGGTATACACAAGTTATGTGTGATGCACAAGGTGGGCACATGCTACGTGAGAACGAGCGGTGGGCCCTTTAAAAGGTGAGAAATCCTTAATGGAGTGGCTCTGAAGATGGGAAGGAAAATGCACAGGAAGAGGTGTGAGAGGGGAGGTACTGAATGCTGCTCCCAGTTAATCTGGAGAGCGGGGATATGGCAGGTAGGGACAGCCCAGGAAGGGAGATACCGCATTAGGTACTTTAACAGAGAATTTAATATAGGGAAGTGGTTAAACAGGTGTCACTGGACTGAAAAGGCAGAAAGGGATCCGAGCTAACACAGAGGGAACCGGTAGAAAGCAGTGGTGTCCCTTGGCTGGGGGAACAGAGGGAATAAGCCAGTTTTTCAGACCTAGAGGCTCAGGGTTACAGGTCTCCAGAGCTGAACCCAGACCTCTGAGGAGGCACTGTGGGCCAGCTCTGGGAGCGCCCCCTCGAGTTGGATGGAGGCTGAGACCCATTGCTGATGCTGGGATGAAGGGCCATTACCAGAGTGGCTCTGACAGAACAGGCCCTTCTTCTTGCCTTTCAGGCGCTCTCCTGTGTCCCTGATTGGAGGAACCCAATAGAGCACCAGCTGACAAAGGAAAAATGTAGTTTGCAGAGTCCTGGCCCCAGTATTCAAAGCAGAGCTGAGAAAGGTGGGCTTAGAGCTTAAACCGGCACCTGCAAAACACCCCTCCAGACAGTGATGAGACACAACCTTCCTTCGTACCAAGCCTCTCCCTCTTCCCACCGGCCACCAGGGTATCCTTCTGAGCAAGCCACTGGACCCATCTTCAGGTGACATTAATTATTCCTTTCTCTGACTTAATGCCGGCACGACCTGAATATTCTTCAACCTAAAGACTAAACTGTCAAGTTAACCACGCAATCATCTAATGTAAAATACAAAGGAGAAAGGAGGCACTTGTTCCTGTCCATTAGATTTCTCTTCCTGCCATGTCAGCCTACATGAGCCCCTCATTGTGGCATTGAGAGCTGCTGTGACTTCTAGCGTCTTTTAATGTCCCCAAGCATTTTCACTGCCTCCTGGGACCACTCCTCCAGGTGCTTGGTTCTGATGGGCCCGTGCCTCCCAAGTCTTCCTGGCCCCAGGGCTAAGTTACTGTTTCCTGCTGCATTAGCTCTGTGCTCCCACACTGTGCCTTTTCTGCTTTTGCAGTCCAACACCAATTTGATCACCTTCCTTTATTAAATTAGCTTTCTTGAAATACCTAGCATGGTTTTCTTTTCCTGACACAAAGAGTTAAGGGGAACAAAGTAAACTTCTTCCTTTACATATTCTGTATTGTTTGAGAATTTTTACGAGGATATATTCACGTATCATACATGTCACATAAAGCTTTTTAAAAAGAGACAGATCAACATGCACTGATATGGAAAGACTTCCACCATCTGTTATGTGAAAAACACGAAGCTGCAAAACATTGTGTAGAGCAAGGTCTCATTTTTATTAAAAAGGATATGCATTTATGTTTGTGTACCCAAAAGCAAAAGCCAGTAGGAACACACACAGTCTGTGGGGAGTATAATGAAATGGGGGAAAGGATCAGTCTCCTTTTAGTTCACACACTT
This sequence comes from Lynx rufus, assembly GCF_022079265.1. Lineage (NCBI taxonomy): Eukaryota > Metazoa > Chordata > Mammalia > Carnivora > Felidae > Lynx > Lynx rufus. The sequence goes on along the minus strand of NW_025814896.1, from coordinate 11,741,791 downwards.
GTGTAATTATGTTTCGTTCTTAAGCATGTGTAGGGACTTTTAGAGAAGTACGTGTATAAACACACACCCAGGCTCTAACCACGTGTATGAACACACACCCAGGCTCTAACCACGCACAAAAACATTATCTTGGAGAACTCCAGAGGCATAACAGTGTTTCTCAACCCAGGCAATTTCTGCCCAGCCCCCCACCCCAACATCTGGAGACATTAATGGTTGTCACAACTGGAGGAGAGAGGTGCTACTCTGCTAGTGAGCAGAGACCTGGGGTGCTGCTGACCCTACAATGCACAAGACAGCCCCGCAACAAAGAAGGATCCGGCGCTCAGGCTGAGAAACTGCTCTGTAACCTGGCCACTCTGTAACCTGTTCTCTGTTGGAGACAGTTGGACATTATGTCAGAATTTTGCAAATGGCACTTGGACGAGAAACTTTAAAGCAACTCAAAGTACAAAAAGGAAAATGGCAAAAAAAATAAGCCTCCTTTCCACGCTGGCCCCAGCCAGCTAGATCTCTTTTGAAGAAGGCAACCACTGTCACCAATTTCTTTTACGTTCTTCCAAAAGTACTGTAAACACGGTATATGTACGACCTCCTACTCTCCCCCACCTCCTCAGTGGCAGCATATTCTATACTGCCTTGTACCTTCCTTTTCGCCCTTAAATATCATGGAAAGCGTTCCAGTTGAGCACACATAAATCTGGCTCCTGTTTTTCAACAGCTCAACAGTACATACTATGGTCTGCTGAAAGACACCGAGGTGGTTTCCAATATTTTGCTACTACTGAAAATGCTGCATTCAATAATTTTGTACATAGAGGCCTTTGGGCAACACATTAAAAAGAGCAGAGTAAATTCCTAGAGTTGCTGGATCACTTTTTTTTTTTTTTTTTTTTTTTGCTGGACCACTTTTGATGGAAGATTTTCTTGTTGAGTCATACAGCAGCAAAAATACAACAGGGAGATAAGTTACTCAAGTGCTCTATTTAGATACTAATAACTATGTTGATATTGCAAAGTCACAGTTTCTCCCTTGTATAAGGGATGCTAGTCATAAAATAGACTGGTCATAGGAAGCACCCAGAAGCAGACAGTTCCCTTTACAACTTTGCTTTTAACCTTGGGGATCCAGGGCAAGCATAACGACAGGGATAAAAAAAAGAAAAAAAAAAAAAGTCAATAACAAGCGTTGGTGAGGGTGTGGAGAAACCAACACCCTCGTGTACTGTTGGGTGGGAATATAAAACAGTGCAGCCGCTTTGGAAAACAGTCTGACAGTTATTTAAAATGTTCAACATAAAGTTACCATATGATCCAGGCAGTTCCACTCCTAGGTATATGCCCAAGAGAAATGAAAACATATGTCCACACAAAAACCTATACACAAAAATTCACAGCAGCATTGCTCATAATTGGCAAAATATGGAAAAAATTCAAATGTCTGTCAATCAATTAATGAGTGAAGAAAATGTGGTCTATCCACAAAATGGAACGTCATTCAGCCATAGGAAGGAATGAGCTACTGGTAAGTGCTGTAACACGTATGAACCTTGAAAACATGCTAAATAAAAGCTCGTCACAAAAGACCACATATTGTATAATTCCATTTATATGAAATGTTCAGAAGAGACAAATTCACAGAGACAAAAAGTAAATGAAAGGCTGTCAAAGGGGAGGGATGGGGACGGGAGACAGAATGGGAGTGACTGCTGATGGGGGAGGTTTCTCTCCGGAGTCACGAAATGTTCTGAAATTACTGACAGGTGCACAATTCTGAATATGATAAAAACCACTGAACTGTACAGTTTAAAGGTGTATTCTACAGTTTTCAAATCCTAGGATATAGGAATTTTTACCTCAGTAAAGCTGTTATTAAAAAAAAGAAAAAAGAAAAAAGAAAAAAGAATGTGTCGAAGGCAGGCACTGTGCGTACCGCAGCCACTCACTGCAAGTTAGCTCCCTACGGAAATCACTAAAGTGAAACTCAGGGTCATCCAAGGTGTTGTAGGTAGAACAGAATATTTTCAATGGGATTTGGTGGTTCATTTTGTTCATTCATTGTTTCACTGTGTAACTCAGCAGTATTTAGTAGATTCTCAATGTTGTACATTGGTTCATTCTTAATTTGTTAGAACCTAAAAATCAGTCGGTTGATTAATAAATCTATTGAACAACTACTTGATTCTGAGTCATCTCCAGGTGCTCTGGAGAGTAAGGGGGAGGGAAGAATAATTCTCATCCTCGAGAAACCTAACCCATTCTCAGGAAGAGAAGAGATGTAGTGAAGGAAGCTGTCAACCACGCAGTGGACTCTCAGAGACAACGAGAAATGATTTCCATGAAGAAACTAGCTTTCTAGATCAGGTTTCCCCCAGTATTTTATAGATCCATAAATCCTGGTTTTCAGAGATTAAAAAAAGAAGATAAACAAATGAGTAAAAATAGTAAATTGGATAGGATAGATTTTCAAAACCCCAAAAACCAAAAGTACAGGGTCAAAAATGACTCAACAAGTAACGCTGAACGGCAAAGCTAGCCATTCACCATCAGTGTTTATGACCGTCCAAGATGAACATCAGATGGTCCTAACACTTAGTGAGCATGGCCCTCTTCCTTGTTCCAGCCGGGACCACATCCCACGTGTCTTCCTACTCCCCACAGAGCTGGTGGAGGGCCTGGGCAGCAGTGAGAAGAAGGAGGGCGCCAGCATCTTGAAGCCCAAGCAGAAGGAAAGGTCTTGCTCCATTCAGGCAGAATCTCCTATTGTCTGCACCAAGTGTCACATTGCAGGAATCTATTTCTTCGCTCCTACGTTAGCTGACTGCTTAACACCCCAGGTGATTCTCAAATGGGAACAGAGGAAAACTCACAATCTAAGCAGTGGGGAGACAATGTAGCACAGTGGTTAGGAACACAGAGTCTGGAGCCAGGACCCCTATGGGCATTAGCAGCTACGTGACTCTGGGCGGAACTTCATTTCTCTATTTCCTCACCTGTAAAACAAATGCAACCAGAGGCTGAACCTAACTACAGGAGAACCTAACAACAGGTTCTCATGACAGTTAGATGACATTTCTTGGGGGTTTCACTATGTATGCTAAAACAAAGTCAGCTGGCACTATGAAGCCTGGGAACTCTCACAAATCAGGAAACTCTAAAGGAGAGGTCAGTTTTCTCATCCCCGTTGTCACTGTCTTCTTCACAAAGGCCTCTGGGTCTCAAAGTGCCTGGAACAGACCAGAGCCAGCCAGGCAGGCAAGAAGCCTTTGCTGAACAGCCCGATGAATTAAGATATGGGTGCACGGGTCCCGACCTGGGACACAGTGAATGAAAACCACAACTGTGAAGGCCAAAGTTCGTTTCGATCGGGTCTTCTCAGAACCCTGGCTGTATCTGGAGCCTTGTTATCTGATAAGCCCCAGAGTTTGTTCGAAACTACATCTGAGGGTGCAATTACCTCAAACCTCACTGTCTACATTGTCATGTAAATTCACACTAGGAGTCTAAACAGGTTTTTGCTTACCATGTGGAGGGATTAAACAGCATCAGAGGAGGTTCAAATATATAAACTGAAACTGGTCAAAAAAGAATAGCCACATTTCAGAAAATATACCATTGGTGAGCTTTTTCCGTGATAAGGCTAATATTTCTTAAAAGGAGGCACAGTGAATTTAAGACATTGACATTTATAGCCGTAGCTCGACGCTTACTCTTGGAGGCCCAATTATCATCCCTGTCCATCTTGTAAGTGTCATGTCTTCGTCATCTTCTAGACCCCAGCTAACTGTGCCATCTCCTACTCCTTTCTGGCCTTCTTCCAGTTCTTCCAACAGTCGAAAATTGCGAGGGACTTTTACTCCTAAAATAAATGGAAAGAAATTCAAGATACTAGCAACTCCAGGGGAACCTGTAAGCCTAGATCTAGCTGCTCGTTATTACTCCGTGGAAATACAGATGCTAACATGCAAAAAAGGCCGAAAGTTGTCGTCCCTTAAACTTGTTCCCAGGGCTTCCGGTACCGACCAGGGTAACCACAGGAAGGGGCACGTGGTTTTGTTACAGGTGAAGCGACGACTGAACCCAGCCTGGAGAGACACCCCACCCCCCACCTCCGTAGCTTTGATAAACTTCATCGAGAGTTTACGTGTCTAAATGTTGATCAATTTGGGTCCACGACAGTTGAAAACCATCAGTATCAGTATCATGAATACGAAGCGCCTTGGAAGGGAAGAGGCTATTCCTTTCATTTTGCTCTTATCATGCATTTCTGAGGCTAAGGGTGTGCTCATTTGTTGGAACAGACTCTCAAACTACCTCAGGAGGAACAGCCGCCGTGGCCGCATGAAATCAAAACGGTGTCCTCTTGATCAGCTAAGAGTCACCTGAAGGCGCCAAGGATAAAATTTTCAATTATTCAAGCCATGGTTTCTCTCTTGTGAAAAAGCCCAAAGAGGGTGGCTAGTTCTCTGATTCGTTTCCAAAAATCCCAAAGCCTGGTAAGTAGCTCCGGGAAGAAACCACACAAACCCATCCCATAAGTTTCAAGCCACTATACCTGAGTTCAGGCTGAGGCTTCGGCCATTTCTGGGTGTTTTCCGGAACAGAGCCGAAGCACTGGGGCCAGGTGGGGGACGAGGTTGGGGGAGGGCAGGGACACCGATTTTCTTCCTGTGCCTGGGCACTAAGCAACTCTCCCAGGGATGCCTTCCCAACCGATCCTGCCGGCTTCTCTCTCCTCCTACCTCTCTCCCTGGCATCTGAACTATTACCTCTGGAAAAAGCTTCAAATTCAGGCAAGTTCCAAGCTTGCCTTAAATTTGCCTTAAATGCTGAGCCCCCAACCGGCCAGACTCCCAGAGGTAACTGAGCAGCACTTACCACATAACTCTGGAGAAAAGCCCACTGGAGGGACTCCAGACTGGGAGGTGTTCCCAGTATATCTCAGTGTTTCCCAAGGTGGGACTCCCGCTACTATTGGTTCAACTGGAATAAATACTTGAGCATCTGCTAGAGGCCAGGCACTTTTCTAGGCAATGGGGGGAACAAGCAGTAAACAAAACAAAAACGCCTGCCCCCACGGAGCTTACATTCTAGTGGGAACCACATAATGACAAAACAAAAATACATATCACGTAGCGTGACAGCCTGTGGTGGTGTGGAGCAGGAGTAATGGGGGAGGAGCTAGGATTTTCAACGGGGGATCAAGGAAAGCCTCACTGCGACCAGGTGTCATGGCTAAAGAGCCGAGGGGAAGGAGCAGTACCTCTGCACAGCCGAGGAGAGTCTTCCAAGTAGAGGGAACAGCCAAGTGCTAAGACCCTTAGGTGGGATCTTGCCTGCAATGCCGAAGATTCCAACTCAGCTAAATCTGAGTCAGTGACTTGGAAAAGCAGTAGACGGTTAAGGGCTCCAACTAGTACTGGCCTGAGAAGCCACTGGAACTCTGAACACAGGGGGCACAGGACCTGACTTGCTTTTTCAAATAGGCTTCCTCTGACTGCCGTGTGCAGAAGACAGTGAAGGGAGCCGGGCCCTACTGCAATTACCCTGGCAAAGGAAAATACCGGCTTGAGCCAGTGAAGGTAGCGAGAAGCAGCACAATTCCAGATGTGGGGGGGCGGGGGGTCTAAGCTGGTAAGATTTGCTGCCAGATTGCCTGAGAAGCACGAAAGAGCAGCCGATGATGGTGGCTCCCAGGCTTCTGTCTGAGCAAGTGGGAGGCAGTTGCCAGGGGCGGTAGAGGATTTTGGGTGGTACAGACGTGAGCACTCACTTTGCAGTCAGGCCACCTCGCTTTTTTAAATGTTTGTTTATTTTGAGAGAGAGAGAGAGAGAGAGAGAGAGAGCAAGGGAGGGAGAGAATCCAAAGCAGGCTGTCAGCACAGAGCCCTGTGAGGGGCTTGATCTCATGACCTGAGCTGAAATCAGGACTTGGGAGACTTAACTGACTGAGCCACCCAGGCGCCCTGTCACGTGTTGATTTTTAGGAATACTTTAAGGCAAGTCATGTTATACTAACTTCCCAGGTACAATGATGGTGAAAACAATTTCCTTCTAACGTAAATGTAAGCAGAAGACTCAGCTGGCTGAAGGTAATATTAAGTAACACAGATGGTATTTGAGAGGAAACAGAATAAACCTGAAAGCACAGCTGAATGGCTCATTTGGAAAATACTGGCGTTTTCCATCCACATAGTCAAGTGGATTATTCAGCTATACTGGATTGTGTTCCCTAGCAAACACAAAATTAAAGGATGTTTGTGACATTATAAGCAAAAAGCCAGACAATGCAATGTCTTTCATCCAGAGAGAGTTAAATCTAAATCTTTTATTTTTTTATTTTTTTTTAACGTTTATTTATTTTTGAGACACAGAGAGACAGAGCATGAATGGGGGAGCGTCAGAAAGAGGGAGACACAGAATCTGAAGCAGGCTCCAGACTCTGAGCTGTCAGCACAGAGCCCGACGCAGGGCTTGCTTGAACTCATGGACCGCGAGATCACGCCCTGAGCCGAAGTCGGCCGCTTAACCGACTGAGCCACCCAGGCGCCCCTAAATCTAAATCTTTAATAATCCTCACTAACTATTTTGGCTGGGCAGTGGAGGGGGGAGGGGGAATCATTGTGTAGAACTACAGCTATTACTGTTTAATTTACAAGCCTGCACTAATGACGATGAATATACCAAAAGAACACACAATCATGTCAGGGAGATTGGCAAATATCAAAGATGGCGTAGTAGGCTGAACTGTGTCCCTGCAAATTTGTATGTCGAAGCCCTGATCGCTAGTACCTCAGAGTGTGACAGTATTTGGTTATAGGGCCTTCAAAGAGGTGATTAAGTTAAAATGGGTCCACTGGGGCACCTGTCTGGCCCAGAAGGTAGAGCATGTAACTCCTGATCTTGGGGTTGTGAGTTCGAGCCCCTTGCTGCGTATGGAGTTCCTAAAAACAACCAAAACCCCCCCAAAAACAAACCCAAAAATTCTTAAAATATATACACACACACACACACACACACACACACACACACACACACTAAAACAAGTCCATTAGGATGAGCCCTAATCCAATCTGACTGGTATCCTAGTAAGAGGAGGAAATTTAGACACACAAAGGAAAACAGGCATGCTCGAGTGCATGGAGAAGAGACCTTGTGAGGACACAGCGGGAGGGCAGCCATCTGCAAGCCAAGGGGAGAGGTCTCAGAAGAATGAGACCTGTTGACACCTTGATCTTGGACTTCTAGCCTCCTGGGCTAAATCCTGTTGTGTAAGCCATCCAGTCTGTGGTACTTTGTTCTGGCAACCCTAGTAAACTAATACAGATGCTCAGTAACGTTTTAAGAAGCTTAAGAAAGTTGGAAAGGTTAGAGACCAAGATGGTAACAGTGGTTATCTTTAGGTGCAAGGATTATGGGCGACTCCCCTCCTTTTCTAGATTTTCTTTTTTTAAATCATTTTACTTTATTCATCATGATGACTGTATTCTTTAATCACCATCCCCATTTCTTCTACCATGATCTTGATACAAAACAAAACATTTAAGGAACTCTAGACAAGGTTCTACATCTGGGCTTCAGCATCTGTTATTCCCTCTGCTTGGAACATCTTTCTCCAGATATCCGTCAAGCTCCCTTAACTTCTCAGGGCTTAAGTTATATGACCCCTGACTGCAATGAGGAACAAGGATCCTCTGAGACTAGCAATCCCATTTAATAGTATTTCCTAAGTGAGTAATTTTAAGTAAATAGTCCATGTTTTTTTTTAATATTAAAACCTGTTCAGGCCAAATGAACAATGACAAAGTACAACAGCTTCCATAGCTATTAATGAAGGGAAGCTACACGTGTGACCTCTATTTTAAGTTGCTCTTTTTGGCAAGATGAAAAATGTGCCTTCTTGTGTCCGGTTATTTAAATCAGGCTGGGTTAGGGGCGCCTGGGTGGCTCAGTCGGTTAAGCGGCCGACTTCGGCTCAGGGTGTGATCTCGCGGTCCATGAGTTCAAGCAAGCCCCGCGTCGGGCTCTGTGCTGACAGCTCAGAGCCTGGAGCCTGTTTCAGATTCTGTGTCTCCCTCTCTCTGACCCTCCTCCGTTCATGCTCTGTCTCTCTCTGTCTCAAAAAAAATAAATAAAGGTTAAAAATAAATAAATAAATCAGGCTGGATTAACTATTTCTGGTATGACTATTTCTCTTGTAAATGTTAGCAAAACTTTATGGCTGGAAACGTTACCCCTTCATTAACAACTAGGTCTGATTAGGGACTCCTAAACATTGCAAGCTCATTACATTAGTTTCAAACAGATAGTGAATTCGAGTTATATTTTTCGCATGTTTGATATCTACTTGTGAAATAGGGAAAACTATCATATTGGTTAATCCTATACTTCCAACAGCCATTTTCTACTGGATCAGACAATTCAGTTAAAGCCCGCATACACAATTGAACCAAACAAATAAGGAATCAGGTTAGCATTTGGAACAGTAATGGAGTACCACACAGGACGGTGCAATTTGTGGTTACTGCAGTACTGATATTATAGGATCATTCAACTTGCTTCAAGTTATAAATCAGGCATCAGAAACAGTTTAAAAAACCGAAACTTTATATTGGCCAGTATGTTTTAGGTAGTCACAAAACATTCCAAGTGGGAGCTGGAACATACATATAAACATGGGAAAACTGCCCTACATGCTGATTAATTACAATAAGCATTCATTCCATTTGAACAGTAGTTCACAAACTTTTCTGGTCTCAAGACCCCTTTATATACTCTCTTAAAAATCACTGAAGACTGGGGGCGCCTGGGTGGCGCAGTCGGTTAAGCGTCCGACTTCAGCCAGGTCACGATCTCGCGGTCCGTGAGTTCGAGCCCCGCGTCAGGCTCTGGGCTGATGGCTCAGAGCCTGGAGCCTGTTTCCGATTCTGTGTGTCTCCCTCTCTCTCTGCCCCTCCCCCGTTCATGCTCTATCTCTCTCTGTCCCAAAAATAAATAAACGTTCAAAAAAAAAAAAAATCACTGAAGACTTCAAAGAGCCTTTGTTTACGTGGGTTATAGCTACTGATATTTGCCAAATTAGAAATTACAACTGAGAGGGGTGCCTGGTGGCTCAGGTCAGTTAAGCATCCGACTCCTGATTTCTGCTCAGGTTGGTGGGATTGCTCTGACAGCGAGCGCCAAGCCTGCTGGGGACTGTCTCTCTCTGCCCCTCCCCCAGTTACACACACTCTCTCTCTCTCAAAATAAACAAACTTATAAAAAAATAAAACTGAAAAATTTTTAAAAATTCATTTACAACTAAGCACAACAAACCATCACGTGTTGAGATAAATAACATATCTTATGAAAGAACTACACTTTCCACAGAACAAAAGAAAATTAGTGAGAAGAGTGGTATGGCTTTACAAATTCTCTTTAATGGCTGGCTTAAAACGGGAGTATTAAGAACTCAGGTGAGCTGGAAAATACATGTCTGTCTAAAGGGCGCAGTCACCCCTTTGCTCTGGCCAAGTATCTGTCGGTCCGATTCAGCTTATGGACCACCATTTTACAACATTTGGGGGTCACCTAATTGTTCTCAAGAACCTCTTTGATCCTGGGGCGCCTGGGTGGCTCCATCAGTTGAGCATCCGTCCGACTCTCGATTTCGGCTTAGGTCATGATCTCACAGTTTCAGGAGTTCGAGCCCCACGTCAGGCTCTGCGATGCTTGGGCTCTTAAACTGACAGCATGGAGCCTGCTCTCTGCCCCTTCCCTGCTCCCACTCTCTCTTTCTCAAAAATAAATAATAAGTAACTTAAAAAAAGTCTCTGATCTTTAACATCCTAGACTTAGCTTAGAGAATATTTTAAACCTTTTCTTTTGTCAGAAGGGTGAGATTGATAAACACTGGGCGAATCTGGCATCAGCGGGTGCAGTACTCTGTTGACCTTTATTTAGCTAAATATTGAAGAGTTCAAGTCCACAAACTATAGCTCTAAAACAGCACTGTTACCTTGAATTTATTTTACTAAGACATAAACTTTTATGTTCACTCAAGAGCTGACTAAAAGCAGAGTTTGGGGAATAATGACAGCTAGCAGAAATCGGAAATTATAAAACTATGGAGTGGTTCATTTAGTTTTTCTGATATTTAAACAGAAGGGGCTGATTAGCACCCGGTTAGCTGGTTTACTACTCTACTTGGTAAGGCACCATTTGGGGTTCACCATGTTTAACATGCGTAAAACTGAGCTCACTCCACACTTCAGGCAAAATATCCACACGTCTCAGGACTGTAATTAAAAGTTTGCTAGGGGGAGTCTGGGTGGTTCAGTCAGTTACTCATCCGATTCTTGGGTTCAGGTCCTGATCTCACGGTTTGTGCGCCGTGGAGGGTGCAGGGCCTGCTTGGGATTCTCTCTCTCTCTCTTTTCCAGGCTTTTTACCTGCTTGTCAGAATTTCCTTATATATGAATGTCAGTTAACATATATGTACACAACTTTCTTTCTGTGCAATAACATCCAACACTTATCCAATCCCACGCTAGACCTTTATAGCAACTATGAAAGAAAAACAGAAGTCTCCCAACTGGAGTATAAAGTCTCACTATGGAAACAAGATATACACAAAGTTCAATGAAACAGAACAGCATCAAAACTTTGGATGACAGAAATATAACCTATCACAGAACAATGGTTTTGTTGTTTTGTTCTGTTTTACCTCTGAGGGGTCCTAGGCCCCTCTGAATTTGACGAAAGCTAAAGAGGTGGGACGGAGAGGGACTGGACTTTATCCTCAGGAGCACCGGTGGGAGCTACAAGACTCTGAGTAGGACTAGAGATAAAGCAAATCTCCCGGGTAATGTTCAGGGTGGGCTGTGAAGGATCAGAGGCCAGGTGAGGGCTGTGCCACCATTCACCTCAGGATGCAGAGCCAGAAGCATCTGCTTGGAGCAAATACTGGGACAGAACATCTAATCAACTTCTTATAGGCCCAGGGGGTGGGAAACAGAGGAATGCTAAGAGATTTAAGGCAGTGCATATCAATTTGCATGAGTATGGCAGCAGTTCCCATTTTTACAACGTGACATAAAAACAGGCTTTGCATAAGAGCTTGTTGATAAATCCAAAATTGGGGTGGGGGAGAGAATAAAAAGGTATGCAAACCCCATTTTATAAAAAATAAATACCCTCCCCTGTTCATGCTCTGTCTCTCTCTGTCCCAAAAATAAATAAACGTTGAAAAAAAAAAAGTCTATTAAAAAAAAATAAATACAGGGTGCCTTGGGTGGCTCAGTTGGTTAAGAGTCGACTTTGGCTCAGGTCATGATCTTGCAGTTTGTGGGTTCGAGCCCCACACTGGGTTCTCTGCAACCAGTACGGAGCCCACTTTGGATCCTCTGTCTACCCTTCTGTCCCTCCCCCTCCACTTGTGTGCTCTCTCTCTCTCTCTCTCTCTCTCTCTCTAATAAATAAATAAACTTAAAAAAAAAAAGCACTAAGTCATCCATGCTTCCTCGCATGGTATTAATGACATAAATTATTTTTAGATGTCACAAACATACAATCATGAGAATACCTGGTCTATCATTCTATTTGTTATTATTTTTAAAAAGATTTTGTTTTTAAGCAATCTCTACACCCAACGTGGGGCTCAAATTTACAACCCCAAGATCAAGAGTCGCATGCTCTAATGACTGAATCAGTTAGGCACCCCATACCATTCTTTTTTTTTTTTTTTTAATGTTTTATTTATTTTTGAGAGAGAAAGCACACACAAGCTGGGGAGGGGCACTGAGAGGGGGACACTGGACCCGAAGCAGACTCTGTGCTGACAGCAGACAGCCTGACGTGGGGCCTGAACTCAGGAACCATGAGATAATCAGGACCTGAGTTGAAGTCAAATGCTTAACCCACTGAGCCATCCAGGCGCCCCACCATTCTATTTTCTAAATGCTCGTCAGAGCAATGGTTAAGTTATTTCCCACAAAAAAGAATCAGAGTGTACTCTAGAGAAAATTCTACGATCTTTCCACAGAGGATTAAGAGCACAGATCTGGGATCAAGTCCAGATCAAGTCCACAGCTTCCTCGTAACCTTAGCTGTGCGACTTTACCAGTTACCTTGAGCCTTAGCAAAACGGGGATGCCGTCACTCTCTGCCTCTATGGGTGGCAAGGAACAATCAATGAGATAAAACCTGTAAAGCAGTGTGTGTAGTATCTGGCGGAGTAATTTTTTTATCGAGTCACCGTCACTGGCACATTGTATCACAGATCATAAAATACAAAACAAACCCCCTCACTTGACTCCATATCCCTTCTAGTTACCATCACATTTCTTTGTTCCTTCTTAGCAAAAAAACTCAAAAAGGCTGCCCTGATTCCCTGTCTGCCATTCTTCACCTTACTTGCACCTACTCCAATCAGCCCTTTCCACCAGTCACCCACCGAAACCACTCTGGTCAGGGGCACCAGGAGCACCCTCTGGCCAAATTTTCAGCTCCCACCCCCACTTCCTGGAGCTCCAGTGGCAACTCCTGGGCTTCCCTGGGCCTCAGGTTCTCGTCCTACCTCCCTGGCTGCTTGGCTGGACCTCCCTGACCTCCGAATACTGCCTGCCTGACCTCAGAGCAGAGCCCGTAGCCCTCTGCCTTTCCGTCTACTCTACTTAGCCATCCCCACGCGGTCTTACCCAGACCAAAGAGGCTGGAGACTTTCCAATTTACATTTCCAATTAACAGCCTCCCTGACATCTCCGTTTAGATGGCTACTAAGACTCTAAAAACACTTCCAAACAGAACTTGCCTTGTACTCCTCGAAAAACACAAAAACTACCCACTCCTCAATCCCAGTATGTGGCACAAACATTTACCAGATTGCTCTGGCCAAAAATCTTGGAAGTCGAGATGAGAACTCTTTCCCTTACACCCTATACCCAACCCATTTCCAGATGCATTCCAAACGTGGCCCATTTTCACCATCTCCACTACGATCCCTGCAGTCCATGCCCTCTCCGCTTCCTAACTGGTTGCTCAGCCTACCTGGCCTGTACCTGCAGTCTAGTCTCCACAGTTAGCTTTTTATTTTTTAAAAAAAATTTTTTTTTCAACGTTTATTTATTTTTGGGACAGAGAGAGACAGAGCATGAACGGGGGAGGGGCAGAGAGAGAGGGAGACACAGAATCGGAAACAGGCTCCAGGCTCTGAGCCATCAGCCCAGAGCCCGACGCGGGGCTCGAACTCACGGACCGCGAGATCGTGACCTGGCTGAAGTCGGACGCCTAACCGACTGCGCCACCCAGGCGCCCCCACAGTTAGCTTTTTAAAGTAAGTTCACTTCCATCACTCAGCCACTTCCATTGCCTTATTTTGCCTTTTATTTAAAAAAATCATTTTTAACGTTTATTTATTTTTTGAGAGACAGAGACAGAGCGTGAGTGGGGGAGGGGCAGAGAGAGAGGGAGACACAGAATCCGGAGCAGGCTCCAGGCTCCGAGCTGTCAGCACAGAGCCTGACGTGGGGCTCGAACTCACGAGCTGTGAGATGATGACCTGCGCCAAAGTGGGACATTTAACAGACTGAGCTACCCAGGTGCCCCATCTTGCTTTTTTTTTCTTCACAGCACTTGTTACCACTTGACATTTTAAATATATTCATTTCTACTTCATTAGTGGTTTACTGTCTCTCCCCATCTGAACAAAAATAAGCTTCACGAGAGCAAAGCTTCATCTCTTTGGTTCACGCCAAACCTCCAACCCCTCAAGGAGTGCCTTGCCAGAGTATGCACTCAAATGCTTGTTGAATGAATGAATGGGTGGCTGGGTGCTAGCAAGGGATCTTATTTCAGAATGAATAATGTTCGATGTCACAAAATCCTAACTCTGAAACTCTGTTTATTTCTGAAAATACAGCACAGAAACACTCATAGCACTATTAAAAGAAATTCTTGACATCATAAAGATTATCAAAGGGGCTGAGTATGGATTTTCAGTAGCCCAAGGAAAGTTACACATTGAATTCTGAATGATCTTGAGAAGAAATAGGAATCTTAAATTAGAAAACCAGGCAGTCTACAGAGGTCTTGTCAAGCACCCCTCTCTCACATACCTTTACCCTCACACAATGTCTGTGCCGGGCCTTTTCTTTTTCTTTACATTTTATTTTATTTCCTTTTTATTGTCTGACTCACTCTTGGAGCTTCTTGAGTTAGAGCTCTGACTCATTCAACCCTGCCTCCCCTGAATCTGTTATGTTACCTGTCATATAATGGTACTTAATAAACATTTCCTGATTGGAGAAACAGCACCAACCCTTCCTTCCCCTTTTTGTTTGTTTGTTTATTTATTTATTATGAGAAAGAAGAGTGTCAGCAGGGGAGGGGCAGAGAGAGAGAGAGAGAGGGAGGGAGGGAGGGAGAGAGAGAGGGAGAGGGAGAGGGAATCCCAAGCAGGCTCTGCACTGTCAGCGCAAAGTCTGATGTGGGGCTCGATCCCACAAACTGGGAGTTCATGACCTGAGCCAAAATCAAGAGGTGGACGCTCAACCAACTGAGCCCCCACGCAACCCAACTCTTCCTTTCCCACCATAAACTCTAACATGGTCTATGTGGCCAAGACACTGAACACTGCTACCACGTAACGGAGATACCTAACGTCTTTTGAGATCATTAAAAATTGATAACTAGCTTTTTTAAATCAAGTATAATAGATACTTTCAGGGAAACCTACATTTTTTTAAAATGAAGGAAAACTGGTTTTTTACCCAAACCACACAGGTCAAAGGATTCTTCACTACAAAATGAACTTTGTTTCAGAAAACATATATGAAAGCATGTTACTGATATTCTAAACCATAGAAACTGTGTGTGAAGTTATTACATCAGTATTTTCTACAAAGCAAGCACACTCAACTCCAAATGGCCTGACTATGCCCTAGTGCTAGAACTTCAGGGCCTATCCAGGGATATAAATCCAAATATTGGTGGAATTCAGGGGTGCCTGACTGGCTCAGTCGGTAAACCATGTGACTCTTGATCCTGGGGCTGTGAGTTTGAGCCCCATGTTGGGTAGAGATTACTTAAAAATAAAATATTAAATAAATAAATAAATAAATAAATAAATAAATGGATGGATGGATGGATCCTATAGACCTTGTGAGTGCACCAGTCATAAGTTAGGACTTCATCCCATCCCAAATGGAGAGTATAAGCTTAAAATCGTGATACCCTAATTTTAACATAGGATTTCACTGAATATATTTTTTTTTTTTTTAATTTTTTTTTTAATGTTTATTTATTTTGGGGACAGAGAGAGACAGAGCATGAACGGGGGAGGGGCAGAGAGAGAGGGAGACACCGAATCGGAAGCAGGCTCCAGGCTCTGAGCCATCAGCCCAGAGCCTGACGCGGGGCTCGAACTCACGGACCGCGAGATCGTGACCTGGCTGAAGTCGGACGCTTAACCGACTGCGCCACCCAGGCGCCCCTCACTGAATATATTTAAATGTTTACTTATGTTTGAGAGAGAGCACAAGCAGGGAAGGGGCACAGAAAGACGAAGACAGAGGATCCCAAGCAGGCTCTGTGCTGTCAGCTCAAAGCCCGATGCAGGGCTTGAACTCATGAACTATGAGATCATCACCTGAGCCAAAACCAACAGATGGACACTTAACTGAACGAGCCACCCAGGTGCTTCTTCAGTGAATATATTTAAAAATTAAATCCACACACGTCGAAGAACTGAAGCATAACAGATCAGAAAAACTTAAGAATGCTCTAATATATGTTTAATTGCTATGGCTTTTTAATCTACTGAATCAACCTAAATCTTAAGATTCCTAATATCTGTGTGAATCTGACACCAAAAGACAGCTGGAGAAACAGCTTCAAGGGGCAATACAGAGGATGTAAAAATGAACTCTTAACTAATCTTAATAAACTATTAAAAAGTTAACATGAAAATGTTAAGATAACTTCACCAAGGTGCTAAAATACCACAGTAATCCAAGATTTTTAAAAAGAAAATATTTGTTCCTGTTACTTCAGAATTCTTTCCAGAAGGATTTTTCCTGGATCTGTGTCAGTATCGAAAGTCAGCCAGTTATTCTCCCGGCTAAATATAAACTGAAAAGTCAGCAGCTGCAGGATATTACAAAGAAAATATGACAACCAGGTTGAAAAAGCATGAATATTTGATAGGGTTTTATACCACGTCATAATAAAACATTTAATGCAGTAATATGAAACACAGCCACCTATTAAAATATTTGTGGTACGAAATGGATTTGAAGCCCTTTAAAACATCTTTTGGGAAAATCACGGCCACCAAGCAGCTGCTATTATACAACATGCAATCTTGGAAAACCCTGGCCTGACCAAGCCTCACAGGTTTCTCCTGAAAGTTGCCAGTTAAAACTGGTTTGGTTGCCTATTTTAAGAAGATAGTGAACTGAGCTAGGAGTCTGGTGCTGCTTCTGTCTTGGAAAATAAGGAGGCCTGGAAGGTGATGCACCAGCTTCAATGTTCCTGAAAAGTAGACAGAAAGTTGGCAGCGGGTAACTTTTATTCCTGAGCAACTGGCCAGTGCAGTCTGGCTCCCTAGTTAGTGCCTGCCCAGAGGAGGTGTTTTCTCTCCTCTACAGCAATGGTCCTCCGAGTATGGTCCCCAGCCCTGCAGCCTACACATCATCTGGGAACCCACTAGAAATGTAAATTCGCAGCCCCATCCCAGAACACTACAACACACTACAGAACTCCTGGATCTGGGACTCTAAGGGTGGAGCCCAGCAACTGAACAAGCAATCCTGGTGATGCGGATGCACACTAGTTTAAGAACTGCCAATCCAGGGGAAGAAACAGTGGCGATCTATCTTTACAGTCCACACAATGGGACAACCGACAGCTGCTGACAAATTACGAGACCTTGTGTTTCTCTGACACTAGGGTGGCCAGGGACAAGGACCAGATTTTCTGACAGGGGTGGAGACAAAGAATAAGATGTGGGAATGTGTCGGGACAGTTAGGGAAGGAGAGGACAGAGTTAAGTCTATGCTAAAGTCCCTTTAGAAATACCAACTAATCAGGACAAGGGCTTTTCTTTTTGAAAAGCTGAAGAGTCAGTCACTTTTGCTTCTGTCTTATCAGACACACTGTTCCTCCAAAATCTGTCAAATTTACGTATTGGCCACATCAAGGTGAGACCTTTGATTAATTCACTGCAACAGTCAACAAATATTTACCGAGCACCTACTATGTTAGGGAAAGGGACTGTGCTGGGTGCCGAGGACATAGGAGCACGAGCAGGGGAGGGGCAGAGAGAGAGGGAGACACAGAATCCGAAGCAGGCTCCAGGCCCTGAGCTGTCGGCACAGAGCCCGACGTGAGGCTTGAAATCACGAACCACAAGATCATGACCTGAGTCGAAGTTGGATGTTTAACCCACTGAGCCACCCAGGTGCCCCAAGGTGAGTGCTTTAGGACAGAGGAGACATGTGATAATGACTCAAAAGACTACACCGAATGGGGGTCGTTAGGGATGGCCTTTCTGGAGAGAGGAGACCGGAAGAACAAGAAGCAGCCAATCATGTGAAGATGTGGGGGCAGAGCATTCCCAAAGGGGTCGGAGGAAGAGCAGAGGTGTGCGTGATACCACATGAGGTCAGGGGGTGGGCAAGACCCAGATCACAGAGGGCCGTCTGCGCCTCAGAAAAGAGAATGACTTGATTCTAAGCGCAGGGTGATTTGATTCTGAGGGCTTTCTGCAGGGGAGTGGCGGTTTCCGCTTTCGGTCTGCAAGAGTTCATGCGCCTCCTCTAGAGAACGGACTGGAAAAGGGCAAGACCGGAAGCTGGCTTCTGCAGTCTTCCAGGGGAGAGACAGATGGTTCTGGTTGGGCAAGAATGGCAAGAGTAGAGATGGAGAGGAGGATCGGGCATCTCTCGTTGGGTTATACCTCCTGGACTTGTGATGGGTGGGTGGAAGTGTGAGGAAAGAATCCTACCTGAGGGCCTCGACTATCCACCCGTGAAAGACACTTGGCCGAGTCGGAAATGTCAACAGACCTGCGAGGGGCTGAAGGAATGTGAGATGCCTGGCTGGAGAGAAGGCAAAGGGGGCTGGAAGAATGAGAATACGGCCGAGAGCAAGCGCCCTGGAGCAGAACTGCCCCAGGCCCTGCACCCTCGCTCTACACATCACTGGCTCTGCGCCCCGGGCAAGTCCTTTCCCCTCTCTGGGCCTATTTTCTCACCTTCAGGACAGACACGGGTCTCAAATTTCTGCCGGGAGGACTGAGATCATTTAATTTGACTGAATTGAAACCCGCGTCTAGCACACAGTCAGCCCCAGAAGTAATCTTTCAAAAGAAGTCTGAAGGGCCTGCACGTGATGGAAGACAAGTCCTGCTTCGTACGTGACACGAGGGGCCCCAAGCCCAGTGAGTATGAGGTACCGAGTATAAGGCACAAGAAAGAACTTCCTTAAAAGTGGATTTCACGCTCACAGGACAGCACATTACCCAGAATGGGACGAACAGTGGCCAGGGTTCCTGTAACAAGGGACCCTGCTACAGCTGCAGATCCTTCTCTTTAAAGCCCTTTCTCTCACCAAGATCAACGAAACACCCCAAGACCTAGGAAGGGCATACGCCCAACTCCAGGCCTTTCCGTTTCTTTGCTAAGGCACTGGAGAGGGTTGGGGAGGGCGGTGGAGCAAAACCCCGGGGCTCTAGTCTCAGTGCCACCGCTCAGCCACCAATCTCCCTCAGCAATGACGTGGGGACAGCACTTTCCCTGGTTAGCCCATTAGGCTGTGGAGCATTGCATGAGATGACATAACAGGGAAGTCAAATTACCCGGAAAACTCTGAAGTATTTTAGTGTTAAACGTTTACTCCACCAAATACACTGCTCCGTCCTTCAACTGGGGCCTTTCGGAATTAAACAGAGGATTCCCGACTTCACCTTTTGTATTCCACCTTCATCAAAGTACTGTAGCTACAGTTCAGGTGAGAGGGAAGGGGCAGGAGAGAGAGCGTGTGCTGGAGTGAAAAGCACGGTTCGAAAGTTCCCACGAAGGGGAACATCACAATCGTCACAATTAACCTTGGGAATCCCTGAAGAGAGCAACAGGTCGTACTGGCCCAACACAGCGCTTCCCCTCCACCAGCGGAGCGCGAGGCAGGTGAGCGGTTCTCCCGAACGCAGGGCCCACGCTGTACAAGAGGCAGGCGGCCACAAGCGGCACAAGACGTTCACACAGCGAGACACACAGGACCAAGCCCAACTTCCCGGACTACAGGCTCTCATCTCCCATCTCCAGCTCTCTGGGAACACCCCTGAATGGAACGGAGGGCTCCTGAGCCCCCACTGCCCACACGGTCAAGTCTGCACATATGCTGAATGTGTAGAGGAGGCCACTCCAGCGAATGCAAACTTAAAATCACACCCCATCAGGGGTTACTCTTGGGGCACTCAGGTTTGCTGGGCAACTGTCAGGGAAGCCCGTGGGATGCTGGGTGAGACGAAGGACCTGGCAGCCAAGGGCCTGAGGTCCCGCAATCCTGGCCACGGCAGAGGCAGTCACCCGCCACAGCACGGGCATCCTGAAGGAGTCTCGGGGGCTTTTCACAGTACCACCCTCTAGGGTCTATGCAGAACTCACGCAGCACAGAACCAAGGGAGATGCCAAGGTGTTGGACCAAAAGAAAATGAAGGGCAGCCCTTTACAGGAACTCACAGGCTTCCCAGCTGTTTCCTGGCAACGAGGGCACAGGTTAATCAGGTGGCTGGTTCTAAACCTAAGGAAGGCCTCGGGGCCCCTGACCAACCTGAGTGACTTCTCAGGGTTAGAGAGCAGAAGCCTGAACATTCGTTTTGGTTTAACCCAACTAAGGCCCTTCTGCTTCTACCCTCGGCACTCTGCACAGGCCAGATTGTGTTGTTCCCTTCCTTTTAAGACTCGTTCGTTCATTCATTCATTCATTCATTCAACAAACAGTTACTGAAGGCCTAATGCATACCACTCGCTCACTCGATGGCTTTCCTTCACACTTAACAAAATCCAAAGCTAGAGCTCTTCAACTCATCTCCTTAGCAAGCCTCTCTTGCACAGGAAGGCCTTCAATCTGTTCTTTCAGGACACTGAGCTTGGTCCTGCCATGAGGCCTTTGCACTCACTGTCCCCGCCTCCCCTGCCTACGATACACACTGTCGGGCTGGCTCCTGCCATCCCTTCTAACCGTTCAAATGTCATCTTCCCAGATCACCTCCCCACCTGCTCTTGATCACATCGCACAATTTCCTTCGTAGCGCCAACTGCTTTCTGAAACTGCCTTAATCGTTATTTACTCCTTTGGCGGCTTTCTTCCCGACTAGAGTGGAAGCTCCTGAAGGCCAGGGGCTGTGTCTCTCTCACCCACCGTTCACAATGGGACACAACAGGCCCTCGATAAACATCTGTTGAATAAACAGACAAAGGACTTTCGGGAAGCCTGTGTTGGAGCACCTGGAAGCCTGCTCCTTGTCACCCAAACCATGCCAAGTGCTCTTGACATTAGGACAGCAGCCGATGAGGTTTGATCTGACTGCAGTAGCATTTATGAAGCAATCATCAACTGGCAGGGCCTCAAGAAGTTAGAATCAAGTAGCTGCTAAGCCGGACTGTAGGTGGCCAATCTCAAGTGCCTGCACACAGGGCCGAGCTGCAACGCAACCATAACGCTGGCTGCCACGGGCACGCTGTGCCCCCCACTTCCTAGCAACCTGACAGGGGTGCTATTCTGGTGCGAAGTTTCCCACAGCAGGCTGGCCTGACTCAGCCTCTCTCTTCTGTGGCAGTATCGTGCAAGACGAGTTGACTCAGCACTATTCCAGCTGAAACCAAACTCCAGGAAAAGGATGTGTGGTCTCCTCCCTCCCCCCGGAGGACCCCACTGCTTAAAAGGACCCCACTGCTGCTTTAAGTTTAAAAGGCAGCTTGTGACAGGTCACTTCGGTCTGAACCCCTACAGCCAATCCCCTCCACGGCCACTGCAACAGACAAGGATGGCTCCCTGGGACACTGGAGGCGCATCGCCCCGGAAAGACGGGACTCCCATCGCCCCGTTCCCTTTAGGTCACCTCCCCTGACAGTGCTGATGCTGTGGCCTTAACTAGCCAGAGGATTTCAGTAGCCGGGCTGGCGGCCCTGCCTGCTTCATCAGAGGTCACCCGTTGTCCCCGCATTTGAGAGGACCTCCTTGGCCGACAGGTACAGCCGCCTCTCCATAAGGGGGACACTGAGTCTTCCCCCAAATCCTGCACTTCTGGATTCTCTCTTACCTTATCAGCGTCTCTGGGGGACCTCCCCCAGCTAATCCTCACCCTACCTCCTCAAGAAGGCCATCTGAGTCCATCCCCTGATGCCCATTTGCGGAAC
The DNA here is from genome assembly GCF_022079265.1 of Lynx rufus. NCBI lineage: Eukaryota > Metazoa > Chordata > Mammalia > Carnivora > Felidae > Lynx > Lynx rufus. The sequence continues at coordinate 11,720,393 of NW_025814896.1, read as the reverse complement.
GTTAACTCGGAAACGGACTCTTCGTGATCTGATCCTCTGGCCCATCTAAAGAGTGTAGAACAGCGAATCCAGTCTCAAAATAAATGCTGCTTCCCTCTACCTACACGAGACTGGGAGCACTCCCCCTCCTCCAAAGTACAGCCCCCCTATTCCCTCTGCTGCATCCTGGAGATGGGGATCTGCTCAGCTTTCCTGCCCCAGTCACCCAGACTTCTCATTTCACTTGTCCCTCTCCCCATACCCATCCACTCAATAGGGAACTGCTGAGCTGAACCCACTTATCTTTTCCCAACATCCAAAGGAGTGGAACGGAGTGACAGTCTCCGTAAAACAGGCACTACTAGGGTATGCTTCCCTCACCCGAGAGAGGAGATTTTTCTTTTCGGAGAGAAACATCTCTGAACTTTCCCCCACTCTCAACCATTGCATGTGGCTTCCCTCGGTGGACCTCCCGCACCGAACAGGTACCCCCAGGGCTTCCAATTCACCCAATGTCGAAAGTTCCCACCGCTGCCCCACTCAGAGCTTGGCTCCTAAAACCTAACATGTCTCCTCAAAGAAAAGCCTGATAACGATGGGGTCATTCCCCTTTGGAATCTGAGAGATCGTTTTCCCTTCTCACTTCGCCAGTCCTGATGCCCTTAATCCCCCCCGCTCCGCCAAAACCAGCCACGCCAAGACGCCCCCTTTCCAAGCGACATAGAGATTTCCTCGGCTAACCCCATCCCCCAAACTAACGCTGGAGCCGTCCCCTTAACCAATGGAGGATCCTCGGTCACCCCCTTGAGATCGTTTTCTCCTTCCATCCATCCTAAGGGGTTCTCTGAAGTCCCCGCCAAACGGACATCCCAAGGATGGCTACCCCCTCACTCGGACCTCCATCACCCGGTAAGGGACTCTCATCCATTTAGGGGCGCTTCCTTATCCTCTAGGGGACCCGTGGATCTCCCCCAGAGCCGCCAGCCTCGTCTCCTCAGGAGTGCCTCTGGGCTCGCCCCTCGATAGCTCCGGCCGCTCAGCATTGCCTTGGGGCCGGGTCCTTCCTCCCAACAGGGCCCTCACGCCGCCCGGGGAAGCCTGTGAGCCCCGCCGCGCCGCCCACAGGCCCCTCAGGCCCCCGCCCGTGCTTCCGGCCACCGCCTGCTCCTCCTCCCCACTCTGGCCGCCAGGGTCGCCGCCGCGGAGCCCAGCGGACAGAGGCAGCGCAGAGGCCCTGGTCCCGCTGCTAGGGCCTTTGCGGGTCCCCAGTCCCTGGCCCAAGCCCGCGCCCCCTCGGCAGGCCGGGTCCGGCGCCCCAGCTCACCCGAGCCCGTGGTGGCTGCCATCTTGCGTCGCTGTCGCTCGAAGGCCGGCCCCTTCTTCACCCCCCACCCGTTTCCCCGGGCCCTTCTGCGCAGGCGTCCGCGCCTGCGCAGACGACACCGCTGACGCCCGCTACGCCGACCGCGCGACCCGTTGCCGGGAAGGTTTTTTCCCTGCCTTTTCAGAGAGGGAGGAAACAGGATTTGTGTGCGGGAGGGCCCAGCAATGTGCATGTCCCTCCAGGCTCGGGTGCGAGGGAGTTATTGAGGTGCTTGGTGAGAAGGGCGGGGGTGATCGGACTTGGGAGGACTCGATTATGAAAGATACAGAAGAAAAGAAAGCTTAAAAAAAGTTACCTATTTCGCTGCGAGCGTTTTCCTATCTAGCTGGAGCCTCGCAATATCTCTACCAGGTCGGGATTAATGTGAAAAATGAAGCTGAGGAGGGTTAAGCGATTTATCACTATTTAGCAGTTAAGTGACTAAGTCTGAATTTGAACCCAGGCCAGAAATGTCTTGCTTCCAGGATCCATGCTCCCTGGCCAGAGAACGTTGGGGGGCATTAAGTTGTCAGGGAAAGCATTCACTCATTCATTCATTCACTTATCAATCCATTTATTCATCCAAAGAAATATTTACTAAGAACAACTATGTGCTAGGCGCTGTGCTAGGTTGTGGGAATGGATACATACCCCTGAAGTCTGCTCTTGTGGGCTTACATTTTAATCGGAGATAGCCAGTTAACAAAGAAATAGGAAAGAATATATAACTATGATAGGACGGAGAGTAAAGCAGGGACGGGGCAGCAGAGGGGCCTCCTAAAGTGGTCACATTGAAACTGAAACTGAATGATTAGGAGGTAGGGAGCAGCATGTGCAAAGGTCCTACAGACACATGTTTGCAAATATATATTAAATCCAAGAAGGGACTGCTCCTTTATTGTAAATGGTCTTAGAAGCCCTGAAACGGATGTACAAACAAGCTGCGAGGTAAAGGGACTGCCTCAAGGTAACACAGCTAACCCTGGCAGAGGAAGGACGGGGACTTTCAGAACAGGCAACAAGGAAATGGGAAGCTCTCATCCAGCACATCCATTGCATCACCTGGTTCTGACAGCAGTGCCTCCTAAGCATTTCTCGGCTCCATTTATTTCTCTTACTTAGGGTAGGCTGTCCTTGTCTCCCACTTGGGTGACCTCAGCACCCTTTATTCTTGCCCCCATGGTCCAGTCTCTGTGTGGCAGGCAGAATTTGCTCAAAACGCCCTTCAGTTAAATCTTTCAGTGGCTCCCCATTTCCTTGTGATAAGATAGGCTCTACAAGTCACGTGACCATAGAATGCTCCTCCAAGAGGAACGTCAGATTCAAAGAAGGCCCGGTATAATCGTGCCAGGACAACAGGACTCTTCTGGGCAAACCACGATGGATGGCCACCCTAACCAAAGGCCTAGGGCGGGACCAGTAAGACACCTGTGAGATGTCTAGAGCTTTCACTTAAGCCTCATTTAAGGAGACTTTTAGTCTTAGGTCTCACTTCTGCCCCTGCACTGTCCTGCAAGTGAATACTTCCCTAAAATTTGCACCCTGGGTGCCTCTTTCCCCCCTCCTAACACAGCCTGTACCTCTGAGACTTGCCTCTACCTCTCCAGCAACACTGGCCTTTTTCAAGCCCTCTGCAACACGTGCCCTCTACCCTTAGGGCTTTTGCCTGAGCTCGCTCTTCCGCTCTTCAGTTCTCAGATCCAGCATCACCCCCTCAGGGAAACTTTCCTTGATTTCTCCAACCTGGTCGGATTCAGCTATAATTGATTCTCAAAGTGCCACGTGCGTCTCCTTCCCAGCCTGGCAACAGGTAATCACCTTGAGAGTGTCCCGTTTATCACGTGATTCAAGTTTATCTTGAAGAGCACAGAAAATATTTGCCTTGGACTCTGGGTCATTGGAAAGCCTCAGTAGCAAGTGGGAAGCATTTGGGCTCCTAAAGTGGACTCACCTCCGGAGTGAAAATTTCTGGGTTTCTGTCTTCCTTCACCACTCCCTTTGCTTTGTGACTTTAGGAAAGAGACTTGAATCTCTTTTGGCATCAGTTCCCCCTTCTGAAAAGGGGGGGGGGGGTTGATAGTATCAACCTCATAGGGTTGCTGTAGAGATGAAATGCTTTGATAAAACTCTTTAGCACAGAGGGAGGAGGGGACGCTAGCTGATATTTACCAAGCCGTCATTTCCAGTTTTTAAACCTTTCAGCAACTGGATGCAGCAAATTCTAGGGACATCCCCATTTTAGAGATGAGAAAACAGACTCAGAGCTGACAGGTGAAGGAGTGAGGATGAAAACACAAGCCATTTATCCACGATGCTCCTAAACGTTTACTCGCATAGATTCCTTGGTTCTCTAGGGGAATTTCTGCAAGCAAAAGTCACAGTAGAGCAAAAATTCCGGTGCGGAACACCTTGCAGGAGGAATAGGTTAAACCCGACGGTCCGGGGCATGCTGGGTATTGTAGTTCAGCGGCGTCGCGGAGCCTGCCGGGAGTTGTGGTCCTCGGCGCTGAAGCTCCCTCCGAGAAGCTCCATCCCCTCTTTCGGAAGTCACAGCCAGTCCCCCGAGCCGGATTCGGCGGGTGCCTGCGCCTCATCTCCGCCTTGCGCTGGAGCTGGTAGCTGTTTACAGGACAAGAGTCCTGTTTATCGGATTGTTGGGAAAATTAAAATGGTTAATGGAACTAAAGAATTTAGAGAAGGCCTTGACACAGAGCGAGTGCCGTATAAGTATTAGCTATTATTTTTCTTATTAATCCTCAATGACCCTTGCAGAGAAGCTTTTATCATCTCTATTTGTCAGATAAGGAAACTGAGGCTCAGAAGCGTAGGAATGCTTTCCCAGGATCCCACAACAAGGAAGGAATAAAATCAGGTTTGGAATTCAGTTCTCTGAACCCTGGGGCACCTGCCGTTTCCTCCGGGGAGCTTGGGAGATTTGGAGGAAAGCGTGGGCGGGGTTGCATTTTTTACCAATTGCAGCCTGGCGGCCTTGAGGAGATTGAATGGGGCGGCAGCAAGGTTGGAGGCGGGGAGCCAGAGAGGGGGTGTGTTGGACTCCGTTGACTGCGTTCAGTCACCATGTCCCTTCGTGCCCACATAGCTGGTTTTGTTTAGGAGGCTGAAGGTCCGGTTCCAGGTGTGAATCCAAGCTAATCACTGGCACAACCATTTCCTTTTGCCAGTGATTGGTCCCAGGGTGCGCAGGTCACCTAGTTCTTTCCCGCCAATGAGTTGAGGAGGGGACGTGTTTGGAAAGTTTCCCTCCCTTAAGAATAACTGAGGAGAAAGCTTTTTGTCCCTTTTCTTCCATCCTATAAAAGGAGGTTTTTTGATGGTTGGGGCTGTGGCGATCAAGAGGCCACAAAGTCTATGGTACATTACAGGTGTACAGAGAAAGAAGGTGCTAGCACAGGAAGATGGCAAGAGCTAGGACCTCGGATGATGTGGTTGGGCTGCTGAAGGAATCCCGGGGCTGTCTACCTACAGGTTTCTTAAGATTTCGTAAGATGTGAGATAAGTGTCTTTATTGCTGAAGCTGCTCTTAAAGGTAGGTTTTCGCTATTTACAGTCAAAAGCATACCTGGTAGGTACAGGAGGCTGCACAGTGCTCCAGTGAAGAGACACATGTGGCCTGTTCCCCAGCGTTCAAACACTATTCTCAAGAAGGTGGGAAAACATCTGGGCAGTTTGGGAATCTGTGTGATGTGAAAGGCATGAGTGCCTCACAGGTATAGTTAAGAAAAAATGCCTCCTGCATTTTTACATTTCAAAATGTAAAAAATGCAGCATACTTGCTGAAGCCTACAGTATTATTTTTTAGAACAATATATTTTTTATTTTTTTTTAACATTTTATTTATTTTTGAGGCAGGGAGAGACAGACCATGAACAGGGGAGGGTCAGAGAGAGGGAGACACAGAATCTGAAGCAGGCTCCAGGCTCTGAGCCGTCAGCACAGAGCCCGACGCGGGGCTCGAACTCACGGACCATTAGACCATGACCTGAGCCGAAGTTGGCCACTTAACCGACTGAGCCACCCAGGCGCCCCTAGAACAATATATTTTTTAAATGTCTACTTATTTTTGAGAGAGAGAGTACGCACAAGCAGGGGAGGAGCGGAGAGAGAGAACACACACAGGATCCCAAACAGGCTCCAGGCTCTGAGCAGGCAGCACAGAAACTCACAAACTGTGAGATCACGACCTGAGCTGAAGTCGGATGCCTAACTGACTGCACCACCCAGGTGCCCCCCGAGCAATACTTTTTAAAACTCTAATGTGCACACAAATCACTAGGAGTCTTGTTAAAATGCAGATTCTGATTCTGTATGTGTGTTTGGGGGTGGGGGTTGTGCTGAAATGCTGCATTTCTAACAAGCCCCTAGGGGATGCGCAGACCGCACTTGGAGTAGCCAGCTTATAGATAACATTATATAATTTTATGATCCTATTTCCAATTTATAGTTAAGAAAAAACTCCCCAACCTCCTGCTACAGCTTTTATAATACAAACTACAGAATGTAAAGCTGACAAATTGTTCACAGGAAGGATCGTGGGCACCCAGAAGACAGAGAGTAGAATGCCTGGGGAGGGGGTCTGAGATTGAGTGGGTGTGGGAAACACACTTGCTAATGGCATTTCATGGCACATACATGGAATGATGTCCCTCTGGGGTGTGTCTGAAGCATAACATGAAAATGTTTTATTTAACATTTGATGAAGTTGCTGAAGTATGTAAAACCCAAAAGGGATGGGAGTGGGTGGATAGGGGGATGCTACAATTTATCTACTCACTCCTCTCGATGGACATCTGAGTTGTTTCCGTTGGCTTCTTCCTATACAGTTCATTTCTGTAATGTCTGAATTTTGTATCATGTTACTTTTGTGGTCAGGGAAAAATAAATAAGAACCAGAAGTCTGGGGCGGTGGGGTGGGTAGGACCAAAGGGTGAGTTTCCCTACATTATAAAGAGCCCTTGCAACTCATTGTGGAAAAAAAAAAAAAAAAGATAAACAGTCCAAAAGAAAAGATGTTAATCATAGCGAACATTTATGCAGCATTTACTACGTTCCAGGAACATAGTATTTTGCATATATTAATTCATCTAAGCTTCACAACTACCTTATAAGGTAGGTACTGTTATCTCTTCTTACAGATGAGGAAACAGACACAGAGAGGTTTAGTAACTTGGCCAAAGTTACAAGCTTGTAAGTGGCAGAGCTCGGATTTGAACCCCAAGCTCTTAACCACTACTGCCCTGCCTCCCAAGAAAAATAGGAAAAGGACATGTACAGAGTAAGGAAATGAGGTAAGATACCCGCGGTCATTCAACATACTATATTTCAATGATTCTGAGATGCACATTATTACATTCCCACATCTGTGGAATCAGGGTGCATCTTACAATCAATGATCTCTTAGATTCAATGAAAGAGAGTAAGAGAAATGCAAATTAAAACCACCTATCAGATTGGCAAAGAACAAAACACTTGATAACACACTGTGTTGGCAAGGGTGTGGGGAAACTGGCACTCTCAAAAGTTGTGAGTTTAGATGGGCAATTGGAAAGCAATTTGGCCTGAACTATCCAAATGTAACACAGACACCCGGGGCCCAACCATTCGGTTCCTAGGAATTAACCCCTCAGGGGTCTGCTGGCCCCGATGAGCAAAGACTCAGGTTCTCCCCTGCACATAACAGCAGTCTTGTATTACCCAAGACTGGAAACAACCTCAACGTGCAACAAAAGGCGAGTTAAAACATGAAAGTCCAATATGAAGTTGGAATGCTACACAGCTGTCAAAAAGAGGAAGGAAGTATTGATCTAACATTGTCTCCCAAATACGCTAAGTGAAAAAAGGTAAGCTGCCGAACTGTGTGTATAATATTCTACTGATCGTGTGAAAGCAGGGGCCGGGCACGCCTCTCTGCCTGTTCAAGGGATTTGCGAGGGACTTGTTGAAGTATGGCTTCTGGGGAGGGAAACTGAGGGCTTGGAAAAACATGAGTGGGAACACGTTACTCTTCACTCTAGACCAGGAGTTGGTAGATTTTTTTTTTTTTTTTTTGGTAAGGGGCCACATAAGTAAATATTTTAGGTTTTGAGGGCCATTTGGCTCTCAACTTTGCCGCTGTATTAGGCAATGTGCAAATGAATGGGTGTGGCTGCGTGCCAGTAAAACTTTACGGCCACACTGAAATTTGAACTTGATGTGTTAGGAAATATTCTTTTTTGTCCCCCAGCCACTTAAAAAAATGCTCCTGGGGCCATAGAATAACAAGTGGGCCAGCTTTGGCTCACGGGTGGCCATCAGTGGACCCCTGCTCTAGATCCTTCTGTTTGATTCTTAGTCTTTACCTTACGCATGCATTACCTATTAAAGAATAGTTTAAAGGGTAGCTTGAAATTATTTAGGTTTATCAAAAGGGGGCGGGGTAAAGTTGGGGACAGGTGCCCCTCGAAGATCCCCTGGAAGAAGCAGCCAGCATAGAGGGGGATGCAGGGCATTCCCAGCCAAGCTGGAAATACACGTTTGCCCTGCGTTGCTACCTGCCCCACTCTGCCACCAGATAGCAGCACAAATCCACCTAAAGGCAGGCCATCCCGCACCAGCTGGGAAGCTGAGGGCAGAAGTCAGCCCGTACACCTGTTTTATTTTGCCTACTGTATATATATTTTTTAATATGTATTTTTGAGAGAGAGACAGAGACAGAGTGCAAGTGGGCGAGGGGCAGAGGGAGAGGGAGACACAGAATCAGAAGCAGGCTCCGGGCTCTGAGATGTCAGTACAGAGCCTGATGCGGGGCTTGAACTCACCAGCCATGAGATCGTGACCTGAGCTGAGGTTGAGGGCTTAACCAGCTGAGCCACCCTGGCGCCCTTGTCTACTGTATGTTTTAAAAATGGAGCCAACATCTTTAAAAATCTGGATTTCTGGCTCCTCTTTAATCGGCTGGTGTGAGCAGCAGCTGCTCTCTGGGCCTGATGTCTCCAGGGCATCCCAGCCCTCTGTGTCAGCTGCTCTTTCTCATCCTGCTCTGTTGCTATTTTCTCGACGCGTTTCTCACTTGCCACCTGCCTCCTCACTTCCATCCCTCCACTGGGGCTACAGGCAGGTGTGAAAGCACAGGGGCTCCGGGTCACATCAGGGCTCGGATTCCAGCCCTGCCACCTACTAGCTATGTGACCGTGGGCCTGTTACCTGACCCCAGTGCCTCAGTTTCCTTATCTGCAAATGGGGCTAAGTGTCTTCACCTCTCAGATCCGATGTATGGAGCTCTCTGCAGTCCGGCATGTGGTTAAATGTTCAGCAGATATGAGCATTTCCCCCTGCCCAGCCCTCACAGGCACTTGTTTGCAACACCCATATCTCACAATGACCCAACACAATCAGACCGGACACTCCTTCTGGTTCTGAAGGTGTTTTCCCAGTCCCTGGGATTCAGGAGCAGCTGGCTCTGCCTTAGCAGCTGTGCCGTCTTGGGCAAGCCAGTTTACCTCTCTGGACTTAGGCTGTATTTTTGCTGGGCCAGGGTAATTAACACAGGTTGTTAGGCCTGGACAGTCTCCCCACCGGGGCTTGTGAACAGGAAACCAACTCTTGCAGCCCCAAGGCTGCTTATCTGACCCCTCCAGAGTTTGGCTGGCTGCCCCATCCACTGTAGACCTCCTTTGATAACACCTTACCTTTTCTTTTGGGAACCATCTCCCTCCTCTCATCCTGTGGCTTGGGAAGTGTTGTTCCCATCCCTGCAATTCCGGGTGAACCTGTTTCAAACCTGGCCAATCAGAACCACGTACCACCACAAGACACAATCTGTCCCAGTGGGAGCCTGGCCTGGGCTTCTGCTGCGGCCACTGGGCGGGGAAACTTTTCCACTGAGATTGCAGAGCTGGTCCAATCTCAAGTCTCAACTCAAGAGAAAAACGGAAGTAGATTGACCAAGGTCTGGTGAATCATGTGAACCCTTGGGTCCTGCCAAACCTTAAGTCAGTTATTAACTCAACTTTTCAGTTATTATAGGAGTTAATAAAAATGATTTTAGCTGTTTTTACTTAAGCTATTTTGTCATTAATGAATTGAACTCTAATTCCCCTTCCTTTTGGGATCCCCTCGGACAGTCACAAATCAAGTCTGGTGGTGGGCATACTTTCAGGGCAAAGCTTTATCTGGGGCGCCTGGGTGGCTCAGCTGGCCAAGCGTCCAACTTCGGCTCAGGTCATGATCTCATGGCGGGGTTTCGAGCTCCGCGTCGGGCTCTGTGCTGACGGCTCGCAGCCTGGAGCCTGCTTCAGATTCTGTGTCTCTGTCTCTCTGCCCCTCTCCTACACATGCTCTCTCTCTCATAAATAAACATTAAAAAAAAAGCTTTATCTGTGACCACTCTGAAGAGTATTTTACGATTTCTGTGTCCCTAACATCTTTTTTTTTGCTAATATTGCAGAAACTATGAAGCTCAGGCTACATATTGATTGTAATGTTCACTACTGAATCTCAGTGCCTAGCACATGGGAGGTGCCTTGTAATTACTTGTTCAATGAGTAACTGAACAAGATATTTATCTAAAACGTCCAGTGTCTCCCAACTTCCTCAGCTGGTGAGGCTCCATATAACAAGTCCTGATTTTTCCAACCGTATCTTCCACTTTCCCCTTGTTCACTCCAGTCCAGTCCCACTGTTTCCTAAAAACCTCAAACTTGTTCCTGCCTCGGGGCCTTTGCACTTTCTGTCCAGTCTGCCACCGCTTCCCCTAGTTGGCTCAATCTCCTACAGGTCTCAGGTCAGATGTCACTTCCTCAGACCCTCCCTGACCAATGCTGCCGAAGCAGCCCCACCCTGCTTTTCCAATGTGATTCAGTATTGTTTGATTTTCTTTACAAATCACCATCTGAATGTACATATGCATTTATTTATGTTTATTGTCTCTCAGGAGGTCAACTCCACAGGGGTAAGTTCTTGTCTGTTTGTTCAGTGCTGTGTCCCAGTGTCCAGGTCAGAGCCTGGCACACACCAGGCCAATAACATTTGCTGAAGGAATTCACTAATAGGGATCAGCCTTCATTACTCGATCATCATGACTTCCTGCAAGGCCATTCCTCACCCAATCATGGGTCCCCTCCAAACGTGTTTGGAGCACATGGCAACATTAATTCACTGTGTCCGGTGAAAAAACTCCCATTCTGAGCCCAAGGTTGGGGGAAGGGAGCTGGGAATGGGGTAGAGGTGGGGTCTTACTCTCCAGGATCCTTAACCACCCCCCCACCAGCCAACCAGGAAATACGAGGCAGCCGAGGTTAAGTAGACTCTTGCTGCTTTGTTATAAATATATTATGTACATCCAAAACGTGACATTAAAATATTACTCCGTGTTACAGAAAAGATATTAAGGCTTTCTATTATTTACATTAAACAAGCAAGCACCTTTAAAAAAAAAAAAAAAAAACCAAAACAAAACAGCCCAATTCTTCCTTCTCTGACATTCCCCTAGCCAGAGGGGACACCGTGTCCCCTTCCAAATGACCAAGACCCATTGCAGGGGCTGCACTCTGTGAAGACATCCTCTGATTAGAAGTATCAGCTCTGGCTGGAATCACATGGGCAGGTGGGGGACGGGCAGGGGAGAAGGGGTTCCAGACTTGGGCAGGGGATTCCTGCCTCTTCTGGCCTGCTGCCCTCAGACCCTTGCTCACTTTGCCATTCTTGGGTGGACAGGCTAGGCTGAAGGTGGTGCCTGGGGCTGTCCCCCCACCCAGGTCTTCGGGGTCAGTTCACAGGGCCATGGCAGGGCAAATGCTCCGGGGACACTTAGGTGTGCCTGGGGGCTCCTAGACCACTGGGGACAAACGAGAGACAGATAAGACGACTCAGTGGCCCCAACGCCAGCCACGCTGAAGGGCTGCCCAGTGGGGTGGGGGTGGGGGTGCTGTAGGAGCGCAGGGAGTGGGTGAGCTTCTCCTCTACCCACAGAATAGCTGGCAGGGCGGGGCTCCTTTTTCTGCAGAGTCAGGCTTGGAGACAGCAGCTCAGGTGGCTGGGGAGGGGCCAAGGAGAGAAAATGAAAAAAAGGAAATGAAAAATCAGTGGCTCAAGTATTCTGTGTCACGAGGGGTGGGCTGGGGGTGCCCGGGCCCAGCCCAGGAGGCGTCCTCTCCATCTGGAGGGGCCAGCACGAGGAGGCTGGAATTTGGCAGATGGCTTCGGTTTAGGGGGCTAGGGAGGGTTGGCAACAAGGTGGCAGGCTCAGAGTAGTTATTTGATCTTCTGGGCCCATTTCATGTCATCGGCCCGAGGCTTCTCGCCGGTCAGGCCCTGGATGAGGTCTTCTAGGCGTCTCCAGAAGCCTATCTTCTCCAGAGGGTAGTTGAGCCAGCCTGCAGGGGGGAAACAGGGCACCAGGGCGTTGAGTGGGAGAGCAGCAGTTGAGGAGACGGAGCAAAGTTGGCTTTGCCTGGGGCAGGAGCAACAGGGAGTGAGTCTGTAGAGGGACAAGGGCTGACCAAGGGGATGGGGACCTCCCACCAGTGGGCTTAGGGCTGCTCAGACATGCCTTTGTCCCCTCATTCGTTTACTTTCTTACCGAGTGCTTACTATATGCCAGGCACAGTGGCAGCATTTCTTATCACTGGGCTGCACTGCCACTTCTTCCAGGAAGCCTTCCTTGACCACATCACCCTCTTCTGTTTCTTTATATCCTTTATGATAACCTGTGGCCACCTCCCTGTTTTGTGTTGGTTTTTCTCCCCAACTCCCAACCACAGCATCTGCTCCAAAGAGCAGAACTCTGTTCTCCCTCTGTTGATCCCGAGTGTCTGGGATGGTGACTGGCACAAAGATGTTCAGTAAATATTACTTCCCATCTTATTTCATCTGTATGATAGCCTCCTACCCAAATCGTAGATACTCCCATTTTCCACATGAGAAGACGGGCTCAGAGAGGAGTCTCCCCGTTAGCGAGTGGCCAAACCAGGCCCGATCCTAGGCTTGGCTGAGCAGCTAACTGATCTCGGCAGCCTCAATTCCACCCCCTCCACCTGCTCTCAAAGAACATGACCTTAAGACGTACGAAGAATATTTTCTGTGGTTCTCAGTTCTGTCTCCAGAAAGACAACGCACCGCTCTCCCCGCAGAGACTAGTAGCCGTGACTTGTCGAGTACTTATTATGTGCCAAGCACTTCACATCTGCCATAGCGCCCTTCACGCCCTGGCCCCGTGACAGTCCTATGTACGGTGGCGGCTGCAGCCCCACGCTGCGCGTGAGAACAAAGCACATCCAGGGAGGCTTGCTTCCTAAAGATTCACACGGAAGAGTGGAAAGCTGATCGTAAGCTGTAGCCTGACTTGCCATCAAGGTGCTGACAGCACCTCAGACACCCTTAATCTTGAAAGATGCCAGCTGACCCCAGAAAACCTGCTCAACTCACCTCACTTCTTTGGTACTGGTCCTGTAACTACTGGTGGCAGGTGGGTTTCCTTCCTGTTCCTTGGTCTCACCAGGCGTGTTCCCGCCTCAGGGTCTTTGTACTTCCTACTCCCTTTGCCTGAACTGTTCTGTCATTATTTAGCTGCAGGGCCCTCCCACGCTTTTTTTTTCTTCTTCCAGATTTCTGACCGCCTACCATGAACAGCTACACTCCGGCCTCCCTACTCCTTCTCTGCGCTTCACCCTGCTTCGCTTTCGCCAGGGCACGCCTCACGACTGGGCATTTGTCATCTCCCCTGCCCCCTGCCCCCAGTGCCCTTTGCTCCAGCCACACTGACCTCCTCGCTGTTCCTCAAACCAAGCAGGCCTGTGTGTTCCTCCTTCGGGGACTTTACACCCTCTGTTCTTCCTCCAGATCTGCATTATTTTCTCCCTCAGCTCAACTGTCTCCTCGGTGCACTGACCACCTTATTTAAAGGGTAAAGTCCCCCATTTCCTTCTCCTCACCTACCAGCAGTTAGCATGGTTAAATGGAATGTCCCCTACTAGAATGTGAATACCATAGAGGCAGGGATTTTTGCCTGTTTGTTTCAGTGTTGGAGCCTCAGCCGAGGACGGCGCTTGGCACATAGTAGGTGCTCAACAAATATCTGCTGGATGGATGGATGGTTGAAATCACGACTCTAGGAGGTGGGAGTGGGGGAGGCGGTCTCTCTCGTGCTGCTGCGTCCTCAGCACCTACGCTTGGCACATGAAGGTAAGAGCATGTTCCTGCAGGGCAAGGATGATATGACCTCCTCCTGTGACCTCTGCCCTCCTAACCCTGAGGATAGAGGCAGAGCTGGGGTGGGGGCAGGGCAGCGTCTTCCACGCCACCCTGGAGCCGCACCTGTGGTGATGCAGAAGTAGGTCTCGTGGGGTGAGACGTGGTGGATGCGATGGTGTTTGCGTGGCAGGATCACGTGCCAGTCCTGCAGGAGGGTGACCCAGCGTGGCAGCCCGAAGTACGTGTGCGACCACTTGTGGATCTGGTTGGTGAACGTGCCGAAGATGGTCAGGCAGAAGACGAAGCACTCCCAGGGGTACAGCTGCTCCAGCGCTTCTGCGGGGGGGGGGGGGGGGGGGACAGGGTGTCGAGGCTGTCACGGGGGCAGGGCCACCACCAGCCTGGCCCTGGCTCCTCGCCCCTGGGCAGCTCCCTGGCCTCCTTCCACCCTCCCCCATGGTCTCAGGCAAGTTCAGACTCCCCTCTGGGCCTCAGGCTTCTCTTCTGCTCAGTGGGCAGATCGTGCAGGAAGCACAAGAAATAGTTACGGGTGTGGGCTCCGGAGTCAGGCAGAGCTGGGTTCAGGTCCGCGCTCTGACATTTCTTGGCTACATGAGCTTGGGCCAGCGATTCTGCCTCTTTGAGTCTCAACTTCATCATCACTAACATGGCAATAAGTCTTTGTCCAGGTTCCCAAAGGCAGAGCCTGAGACAAGGGTTCACCGGGGGGGGGGGGGGGGGGGAGAGTATCTTCTGTTCGGAAAATCATCTGAGGGAGTGGGGAAAGCAGGGGGTGAGCTAAACAATGATGGGTTTGGGGGAGTCTTGTCTCAGCCTGATCCTGGGGGCAGCTCTGGAGGGTTAATGGCTCCACAGAGTTGGTTCCACCCAGAAGTGAGAGGGCTGGTCTGTCGGCTTTTCCTGTCCCTTTACGTTTGGCTTTAGGTTTATCCCAAGGGGAGACGTAGGACCCGCCCTGGTGGTTCCCAAAAGGGACAGCTGGGAGCCGTTAGCAGCCGCCGCTCGTGGCAACTGGGGGATGGGTACACACGTGGGGAGGATCTGAGCGGGCACCATGGCACCACACCACAGACACCCACACCTCTACCCACCAAGGGGCTGCTCCAAGGACCAGCGACGTATCAAGTTGTTAGGACAAGACGCGGCCTGGCGGGAGTATTCAACCTCCCTTCCCCCGCCTTCTGCCCACCTGGCAGATGATGTAACTGAGGCTCTGACAGGTGAAATGACTTGCTTTGGGACAGGTTCCCTCCTTAAAATAGGGCAAAGATCAGAACTCAGAACTTCCTGAGTTCACTGCCCGTGTTGGCCCTACTCAGCCAGGACAGCCAAGCCAGAAGCCCTGAGGGCCAGGCAGGTAATGCAGGTGAGCAAGCTGGTCCAGGTATAGGACAGCAGGGAGGAGTGGGGACTGTGTAAAGGGGGCGGCCGCAGCTCAGCTCCCTCCCAGTGAAGCCAGAGGGGAACAAGGGCCCAGGATGGCCGGACTGGATTGTTCAAGAGAAGCTGGAAGCACAGATTTTTATGTCAAATGTGCCAATTTTACAGGATGATAACTAAAAGTTTTTTAAGGTAGTGAGGGGACTGTGTCCCCACAGCCCCCTGGCAGCTGGCAGGCACACTCACCTGGGCTCTGGGTGCGGAACTTGTAGGCCATGTTCAGCAGAGGCAGCAGTGTCACCAGGCAGTTGTCCCCATTGGTCTCGATGAAGTCGTGTCGCGTGATGGCTGTGGGGTCGATGTGATGCTCGCGGAAGGGTCGGATAAAAGCCTGGGGTGGAGGTGAGGGTGGGAGAGGGGGTACGTCCGACCAGTCAGCCTGTGGTGGCCGGCCTCTCTCCACCACTTGCTGCGCATGCTGGACTCGGGTTTACCTCCTTGCCTTCAGGATGCCAGAATGCTCCCCCCATCATACTGCTACAGAGCCCCCCCAACCTTCAGGGTCCTGCTCTAAGCTGCTCTAACAGAAGGCAGTCAAAATGACTAGGTGGGGACCGCGGCATGGTACCGCCCCACTCTGGGCCTCAGTCTCCCCAGCAGGGGTGTGAGGGGAGTTGGAGACCACCTCCACCCTTCTTCCCCACTCTAATACAGTTGAGGACACCCCTCACAGTGGCAGGCAGACCCGTCTATTTCTTCCCAGTGTCCAAGCCCTTCTTTCTGGTAACAGCCTCCCCCTCTTCCTCTTCTGTTGGTACATACTGTTCCGATGGGGCAGAACCTAAAGGTGAGCACGTGACCCTGGCCTGGCCAATCAGAGCATCCCGGCTAGCCCGCCACAGTGACAGGGATGGGCACGTGACCTGAGCTGGGCCAATGGGAGCGTGCTATGGGACTTTGGCTGCAACCGTGGGAAAGGAGAGTTCTCTTTCCACTGAGGGGGCCGAGCTGGAAGGATGAAGGGAAAGCCTATGTGACAGGGAAGCCAACAGAGAGGAAAGCAGGGACAGACACAGAGAGAGACGGAGTCATGAGAGCATGGTCTGTCTATCCTACTGGACCCAGCCACGCTTTCACTTGGCTCTCCTCTTGAAATTTTCGGGTACGCGAACCAGTAGCTTTGTTTGGTTAAGGCTGTTTGTATCGGACAACCCAAACAGTGTGGCACAAGGTAAAAGTTCAACTAGAACCAATGGTGAGGTGCAACAGGGCTGGCAAAGGAGAATGAGCCGTGGTCCCCAAATTCAAGGGGTTCAAAGCTCTCTATCCCATGCTTGATGCTTTTGCTTCCAGAAAATTCCAGAAATCCCAGGATTTCTAGTCTGTTCTGGTCCTCGAGGAGATGCAGGGGGTCAGGCTGGAATGATGGTTTCTGCCTTTCAAACAGGGAAACGGGAAGCTCGGAGAGGAAGGGGGCTCACCCCGCATCAGACAGCCCAACCTGCTTCTGCAGGAGACGGGCTGGGTCAAGGTACTCACCTTCCCCACGATGGGCAGCTCCACGGAGCCCCAAGTGTCAGCTCCCCAGTGCACCAAGCCAGACAAGAAGTCAGCAATGAGAGCGCCTGCAACTGTGGACAAGAGGTGGGTGAGGTAGGGGACCATTTGCCCCAAATCAGGGAGTCCCGCATTCATTCACTTGCTTGCTTGCTCACTCACTCGTTACGGGGGGTGGTATCTCTTCTCTACTTGGGATGTTTTCCTCCCTGTGAATGGAGTCTCAGGTAGAGCACTCCTGTCCCTTTACTTGCTCTGCCCAGGGATATGTGGGGACTCATTTGTTTGGGGAGTCTGGAGGGAATCAAGGGGGCAGGCACAGATCAGCTCGACTTTTCCCTATCAGGAGCTGACTGGGCCCTTCTCTCTGAGCCCCAATCACTCCACAGAGGGAGGCCCACTCTGCTCCAGTGCTGCCAGTGAATAGATGGAAATGTGCTTTTGGGGTCTGTCGTCAGAATCCCCTCAGGTGCAGGCAGTAGCCATGCCTTCCCCCCCAACCTAGCTTGTATCACAATAAATGTGGTAATTTGGCCTCTGGCAGCCTTTTCCTTGTTCTCAATGTGTTCAGAACTGGACTCGGTTCCTGCAAAGACCCCAACACCATCCACTTGCTTGAAGGTTCGGTATAACATAGGGGTTAAGAGCTGTTAGATCAGGAAATCCCAGCTGTCTCTCACTAGCTGTGTGACGTTGGGCATGATACTCAACCTCTCTGTGCCCCAGTTTCCTTTAGATAGATGGGAATGACGATTACAAAAAACAGTGGCTGCCATTTATTGAGCACCTTCAGTGCCAGGCAAGCGCTCTGGAAACAGAGTCCTGGAGAACAGAAGTTTAACTGGACCAAGGTCACAAAGAGGGCAAGTGGCAGAGCTGGGCTCTTAACCTGCCTTGAGGTCCCAATCTAACACAGCTGGATGCACAACCACTCCTGCACACGGGGAAACTGAGGCAGAGTGGCTGACTGCTTGGGCGAGGTAACATCCCAGTGCTGGCCCCATCACTCTCCCTGCTCGCTGCATCTCAACCCTACTGGCTTACTGACGCCCTTTCCCTTGCATACCCTCACACGCCTCTGGGTCTCTCTCTGCATTTACTGTTCCCTCCGCCTGGAACATTCTTTCCCAGGGTATAGCACAATTCCCTCCTTCACTCCCTCCCGGTCTTTGTTCAAACATCCGTTGAGTGTTTGACATTATAACCACCCCCATCTTCCAGCGTTTCCTATTTCCCGTCTCCTTCCCAGTCCCTGGCACTTATTAGGGGTTCAGTAAATATTCCCTGAGTTAATCAGTATAAAGCTGTTAGGAGTCAAGCTGCTGTGGACATTCATACCCACACCTGGAGGTGGACATATGCCATCATTTCTTCATAAAAATGCCAGCTATTTATTTATTTATTTTTACTCAACATTTACTGAGCACTTATAGGTACCAGGCCCTGTGCCAGGCCCTTAAATGTTTTATCTCTTTTAATCCCTAAACTGTACCAAGGCCAGTTCTAAGCCGGTTACACATCTTATCTCCTTAATCATCCTAAGCATTTAATCCTTACAGATGAAAAGAATGATAATAATAAAAACAATATTAGAAAAACAATGTTTGTGACAGTGGTTAACATTTATGGGGTGCATCCTTTACACCAGGCACTATGTCAAAGGTGTTAGACATGCATTATTGGAACATACAACTCTTCATACCTTAAATACGGGCTGTGCCCAGGGACTTTCTTCCAGGGAGGATACGGTGGGGAAGCGGGAGGAGAGTAACTTCAGAGTGGGGAAACCTGACACTCCGCGGGCCAGGTGGTCAAGGTCAAGTACATGCCCTGGCTATGTGATGGAAATGGTGCTTTGCCTCTCAGCTCCTCCTCCCAGAAACATACAACGTGGTCTAAGAAAAGCATGAGACAAATTCCTGTAGCGAGGCATCCTGTGAAACATCAGGGCTCGGGGCACCTGGGGGGCTCCGTCAGCTGAGCGTCCGACTTCGGCTCAGGTCATGATCTCACGGTTCGTGAGTTCGAGCCCCACATCGGGCTCTGTGCTGACAGCTCGGAGCCTGGAGCCTGCTTCGGATTCTGTCTCCCTCTCTCTCTGCCCCTCCCCTGCTCGCACTCTGTCTTTCTGTCTCTCTCTCTCAAAAATAAACCTTAAAAAAATTTTTTTTAAAAGAAATATCAGGGCTCCTCAAAACTGTCAAGGTCCCCCAAAACAAGGAAAGTCTGAGACACTGTCATAGCCACAGGGAGCCTAAAGGAACCCGATAACTAACGTGAGTGTTATCCTCGAAAGGACCCTGGCACAGGAGAAGGACATTAGGTAGAAACTAAGGAAATCTGAATAAACCATGGTCTTTAATTTGTAATAATGTATCCATATTGGTATGTTGATTGTAACAAATGTATGACACTAATGTAAAATACAAGATGTTAACAACAGGGGGAACTGGGTGCATGGAGCCTACGGTAACTCTCTATACTCTTTTTTGTTCTAGTAAATAAAGTCTATTTCTGAAAAACTGCATCATCTTATTTCACGTCCATAGTTTTGGGCCCCAACACATCCCGACTCTCCAGAGGAGAGGCCAGAAGAGGAATGAGACTCAGAGGGTAAGGGCAGTCCGGGCTGCTGACCGGCGGCCAGGGACTACCGTAAGGGCCATTCACAATGATGCTGTGTTCACATCCAGGTCTGGGAAATGGGAACATTAATGATAGCACTTAACTTTACTTAAGTACAATCGATTAATAACCTGGGCTAACACGTGTCAAGTGAGTCCCTGGGACATGGTAGGCGCTCCCAAATGTAGCTATAGTTAGTAGTTTAGGTGTTACCACCCTCTCCAGGCCTCAGTCTTATCATCTGTCAAATGACCTGGCCTTTTCAGGCTGCAGAGCAGGGAGGGATGTGTGCTTTGGACAGATGTCAGGAACGATTTCTTGGCGAGAAGAAACAACTTGCTCCTTGGGCTCTGTGACCCCCAGGCCTCTGCGAGTGGGGGTTTCTAGAGCAGTGACTCTGGGCCTCCAGGCCTGCTGCCTCAGGGAGCTTTAGTGGAGACAGGAGAGGCAAGCACACAGAGCTTCTCTGTCCTGGCGCAGGGGGCAGTGGCTAGAGCTGGCTCATCGTGAGGGCAGCTCTGGCCTGGTTAGCACCCCATGGTACCACAGGGTACAGGACAGGCGATGAGTCACCCCAGGCCACCCTGACTCACCGGGTGACCTTGGGATAGTCCTTGGGTCCCTTGGGGCCTTCGCCTCGCCGCAGGTTACCCAGCTGTGGCTTCTTAGCTGCTGCCCACCTCAAGGCCTGGTGTGGAGACCGCGAGGGTGGACCGCGAGGGTGGACTGCTGAAATCCCGCCTCTACCATCGTCCAGCACAGACTCCTCACCTGACCTGAGGCCGTGGGCCCTCCGACCTCATCACCAGTCTTTGCACTCCCCGAGCTCCCTTGCCCGGAACACCCTCCCCGCTCCGTCTGCCGGAAAACTCTTACTCAGCTCCTCAAGGGCCAACTCGTGGGCGCCCACACTTTTCCTCCGTTTTCCCCGGGTGCCGCTAACAGCTCAAGGCTCCCAGGGCCGTTCGTTTGTTCGCTCTTTCATTCACGACAACGCTGTCCCTGTCAAGGTCACTAACGACCTCCATGTGGCCAGATCCGGCGGTCCCCTCGCTGCCCCGTCCTGCTGGCACTGCTCAGCGGCTGCTCTCAGTTGAGCCTCAAGTCTTCTGGAGACACTCTCCCCTCCTGGCCTCTGCAGCCCCTCTGGCCGCCCCGGCTGGCTCTTCCTCCTCCCCCCGGCATGGAAGCCCTGGGGGCTCTCTGCCGGCCTCTGGGCTTCACACACCTCTTCTACTGCGAGGTCTCCCAGATTTCTACCTGTAGCCGCCTTCCTGGACTCCAGACTCGGATTTCCAACTTCCTGCTCGGCACCTTGCCCTGGCTCTCAGGCAGGCGGCTCGAGCATCTCGTCTCAAGCCGCCTCTTCGGGCCTCTGCCGATGGAAGCCCATCCCTTCCATCAAAGCCCGTGGGTCACCACTCACGGCCAGCGTGACAGGATGCTCTGGCCGCTCGCCTCGCACAGCTCACTGAGAACTTGAGGATCCTGCACCACCGCCGCTGCCCTCACCGGGTGTGGGCCAGCATCCCCGCCCCCATCCATCCCGCCTGCAGCCCCAGCTGATGTCAGCTGCCTACGGGACACTCCCCAGCGGCTCCGCACGGCCTGTAGAATTAAACCCCAAGTCCAGACCAAGGCACCGCGCAATCTGCACCCTGCCTCTCTCAGGAGCCAGCAACTACCTTTCCTTTGATCAATTTTCCCCAGCCACGCTGGCCTCCCGCCTGTTCCCTGGGCGCACCCCAGCCTCTGGGACTTTGCACCTGCTGTTCCCTGCCGCCCCTCCCCAAGATATCTGCCTGGCCTCCTCCCTCACCTCCTTCAGGTCTGCGTGCGGATATCATTTTTCCAGAAAGGCCTTCCCTGACCTCTCAACTCTTCCCTGGCTATTCTCTTATCTCGGTTTTGCTTCCCAGCATTGCATCATCTGTCTGTGTTTATCAACTGGGCACCTTTTCATGTTTCCGCCTTCCCTGGTTTCCAGGGCCTGCCAGGGGCACCAGGCTTCTGGAGAGATAGTGCTGGGCTAGAGGCAGGCTCCGCAGACTGGCACGGTGCCTCGCCTCCTGCATGTTAACACACAAATCAGGGTGGCTACTTAAATCAATTAGGGACTGTGCAAACACCACTATCAGGAGATGGTCTATTCTCATCAGCTCAGAGGCCAAGGCGTGGGATGGGGGAGCTGGTGTCACATTCGGTGACCGGACGGCCAGAGCGCTCCCGAGCCAGGGCCTGGAGGCTCTGATCCCAACCAGGGAAGGAAGGTGGCGACGGCCTGGGACACCCATCCTTCTGCCTCACACAACACAGACGTGGGCTCAGACACACTCTCCTCCCAGTGCTAACCGGAGGCCCTACGGGCCCTGCTGGGGGAGTCTGTGGCTCTAGAGCTGGGCACGTCTGGATGTGTGATGCCGGACTCTGCTGGGCCAGCCGGCAAGTGCCCGGCCTCTCAGGGGACGGCGGTCCCAACCTCCGCACTGGCTCGACACCAAGAGTTGAAAGTACTCCACGTGCAGCTTGGTGCATAGTGGACACTTGGGAAAGAATCCATTGCTAAAGAGACCACGGTGGTCTGAGCCCTCGCGAGTGGTTATGTCGGGTGGGGTCTCCTTCCCACCTCTGCTCAGTCGCTGGCCTCTCAGCAGCTACACACCTGTGTGAGGCCCTCACAGCAGCCCGAGGAGGCAGGTGCCACAGGCAGCCTCGACTTACAGGTGTGGAAACAAGGCTCAGAGATGCAACAACCCTAGCCCCGAGGCAACACAGCCACAAGGCCGTAGAGCTGGGACTTGAACCCAGCGCCTGCATGCAGCCACCCCCAGAGGGGGCATCAGGGCTCACGCTGGCCACATTCCTGCCCCTGAATGTAGGGCTCTGAGGCAGAGAGGCTGCAGGTGCACGGTCCCTCTCACCCCTGGGTAAGGGGGGGCGGGTGTGGCTCCTGAGGCGGGGCCCAGGCTCCCCAGCACCGGAGGGGTTAACTCCCTCTCCCCCAGCTGGCCCGCCCCCGCCACGTGCCCACCCCAACGCAGACCCAGATGGCCCAATTAGCCAGCCTGAGCACTATTGGCTTAGGCGGCCAGAGTGCTTTTAATGAGATTGTGGGAGCTGAACACGCAGGGAGGGCTGGGCGGACAGACCAAGGGCACAGCCGCCCCCCTCAGCCTGGGAGCCCGGAGCAGGGGAGGGGATGAGCGCCTGAGTTCAAGGGCAGAGGGGAGGCCGGTGCGCAGGCAGGAAGGAAGGGAGTCACCTCAGGACCTGGGAGTGGAGACGGTGAATGGAGAGCTCTATTGTGCTTCTGGCTTGAGGTGTGATGCTGGACGGGCCCTTCTCTGAGCCTCAGTTTGCTCATCTGGAAAATGACAACAAGTGTAGCATCCACCTCCCAGGCTGTGGATGGGGGAGGACTGACCAATGGGAAACACTCAGCATGTGCTATAAGTTACAGCCTGCCCATTCATTCATCTCCTGATGCCATAAATATTTATCAAGTACCTACCATGTGCCAGGCCTCGCACTTGGGGCTGGGGACCCAACAGTGAGCACACAAGAATCGCTACTTTCAGGGAGCGAGATTTGAGTGAAGGGAGACAGATACTAAACAAACAAATGTACTGGACAACACAGTATGCTGAGGTGACGGTGTATGGCAGGGCTGTTACTTTTGAGGGATAATCAGGGAGAGCCTCCCCGAGGAGGTGACCTGTGAGACCTGGATGAGGAAGTGAACCAGGTAGGTGTCTGAAGGAAGAGAGTTCCAGGCAGAGGAACAGCATGTGCAAAGGCCCTGAGGTACGAGTGTGTCCAACAGTGCACGTGCACACCCAAGCACACACAGCCACACACGATTACACATGTATGCGAGCTGCCATCAGAGTGGGTCCCTGACTCCTGGGGAAACTGGGGCCGGCGGCGGGGCAATCGGTACTCACTGACACCCAGCATGACGAGGGGCGTGTGCTCCCAGCGGGCCAGCAGCAGAAGGTGGACCAAGTTGTGGGCAATGAGGCTGAAGCACAAGACCACGCAGCACCACTCCTGGAAGCGCTTGCCTGCAGGGAGAGGAAGCCAGAGGTGAGTGTGGGGCGGGTGGGGGAGGCTGAGGGATCGAGGACCAAAGCCAGGCAGAGCTGAACCCCGTAGGAGCTCTTCAGAGCTCAGGGAGTCTACAGTGCTAACCACAGGCTGAACTTAGGGACTGCCACGAAGAACGCCCACCCATTTCACAGACGATGTCACTGAAGGCCAGAGTAGGGGGAGAGTCTGCCCAAGGTACAGGCCCGTGAAGCCTGCCTTGAAGGGCCGATTCTTTGGCAGACAGGACCAGAACTCATCTCCGGGCCCTGGTGGGCTCTCCCCGGAGGCCCCAGAGGGAGCTTTAATGAGCTTTTTCAAACTGACATCATGGCATCACCTATCCCCTTTTATAGGTAATCATTGGGAAGTGGAGTCTTTAATCCCAGAGGATCAGATCCTGTGCAACCTTCATCCAGCAAGGCTCCAATGAGTCAGGAATTTAGGAGAAATGGGCCTTGGTTACCACGTGCAGGGCTCCTGCCAGGAGCAGGGGGTCTGGGAGCACAACACAGGAAAGAGGAGGTGCTCCCAAGCCCTCCAGCCACCAGGCAGGTGACGCGGGGCAGTAAGGTGGGCTGGGTGGGGGCCGTGGGATACTGGCTGCCCATGGATCCTTTGTCAAGTGTGGGCATGGGGGGTAACGGCCTGACCACTGCCAGGTGGGAGTGTGGGCCCAGGACGCCTGAACTTTCTAACACCCAAGGGAAGCCAGGAATCAGAAGCGGTGTGCGAACTCTTTTTAAACTTCCTGCCGCGTGTTTTTAAAAGGCATGTGAGCTCAGACAAGCTGATTCACTCACTGCAGCTCCGTCTGAGGTGTCTGAACAGTCCAACACCGGAGGGATCAGCCAAATGAACTTGGTCTACGGCATCTCTGCAGCCAGAAAATAAGTCTGGGCGGCTGTCTGTGGACAGGGAAGATGTCCAGGGCCTACTGGTAAGCGCAAAAAAGCAGCCATTTATGTGTGAAAAGAAAAGAAAGAAACTGTCTAGTCAAGACTGGCTTCCACTTATTCCTCTCGGAATTTAATATTCGTGAATGTGCTCCTCCACCAAAAATCTTTTTTTGTAATTGTAAATTAAAGTAAAAAATAAATGAATAAAAGGAAACGAAAACATCGCGTGGGTGACACAGAATGTGTTGCAGGTCCCCTGGGGATATTATTTTCCCAGGCAGCTGGTCCCAAGGGCATGGAAGCTCCTTAACGACAATAATTTTCTTATCATTAGTGTTTAACATCTACCGAGCAGTTGCTATATGCCAGGTACCTGCTGAGGTGATGCCGTTTTGCAGATGAGAGATCTGAGGGTCAGAGTGGCCCCGAGAAGTAGCAGAGGCCGCAAAGCTAGTCAGTTACAGACTCGGATCCTATGGCCAGGCAGGCCCCTGTGAGTGGTCAACAACTGAAGGGGGCCATGGCAGATAGAGAGGCATCCTCCTGTGTCTGCTCTCCTCACCTGGAGCGACTCTGGCAATGCTCCTGCAGATCTCAACCCGGAACCTCCACCTCCAGGAGGCTATCCATGATGCTTCCTCTGACTCTCGGACTCCTCCAACACGGGGCCCATCCTGAGGGGCTGTCACTGCCCGAATGACGTCCCTCTTCCCCTACCCGCATGTGAATTCAGGAGGGCCAGGGCCATGTCTGGCTTGCTCACCAGGGCCCTGGCACACAGTTGGCACTCAATAAATGCCCGTGAAATAAACAAATTCCTATACGTCATCTTAGGGGACAACTGCCAGACTTTGTCTCTGGGTGCTCGTCACCAAAGCACCTTAGAAGGAAATATCAGCTATTCCATTGCTCCTGTTAGGCATTCCATTCTCCCTCAGAGAGAGAGAAGGGCCTTACCCAGGATGTACCACACACAGCACACTGTGCCCTGGGCCAAAATCAGAACAGCTGCCCTCCCCTTGCCCCGTGAAAAGACCGAGGGTCGGAGGGGAGAAGGAACACGCCCAGGGTTGCATCCTCTTGGCCCCCACTTGTACAGATGAGGACACTCAAGTCCAGAGAGGGCAGGACCCCAGTGGTAGTCACACAGCAGCAGAAGTGGGCCCAGAACCCTTCGCATTCCACTTCTTCGTCAGGGACTGTTCCCCGTGGGCCCCATGACCCTGTTGCCCCAGCAGCCCCTACCTGGGGTCACTGTCATCTGGCCCAGCTGGCCCTTCCCCTTTCTGGTTCCTGTTTGCGGCCAGGGCCTGGGACTCAGAAGCAGAAGTCCGGAGGGGCATGTGGAAGGGGTAAGGAGAAGATGATTCTTCAATGCCGACCCACCTGCCTGACCCCCAGCCTGCAGGGACAGCAACGTGATCAAATAACAGTAACGGTGGCTGATACGCACTGAGGCCTAGCACAGCTGGGGTGGTCGGGTGTGGCCCACATCAGGGATGTTGCAGGGAGAAGCTCCCTCCAGCATACCCAGCTCTCAGTTAAGAAAAAAAAAAAAAAAAACTAGCTACATTAAAAAAATAAATCATATAAAACTCCTAATTTCCTGCTTCCCTTGAGAACACAAGGCTCTGGGCACCACAGGCCTGAGCAGCAGCGGCTGCTCCCGTCAGATGGGGCAGGGGTTCCTGGTTCAGCCCAGTCTCCTTCCCTCCCTGTGGCCTCACATTGGGTGGCTTCCTGCAGTCACCTGCATTGAGCCTGAGACAGTCTCTCTCTCGTTCAAGTCTCAGTCCTTCCAGGAAGGAACTATGTGATTTCAGTTCCCAGACGAGGAAACTGAGGCTCAGTGGGTGAAAATGAGGAGCTGGGTTTGGATCCTGAGCTTGTCAACGGGACATGTTAGCTTGGATGTTCTAAAGACAGCCCAGCTCTCTTCCCATGCCTTCAAGAACGTCCCTGAAGTCTGAATATTTTCCCTTCTAGACCCCATCTATCTTTGGCTTCTGGGATCTTCGCAGACCAAGTGCTTCAACTTTGATTCATAAGAAGTACATCTATCATAAAAGCAGTCTTCATTGAGCACCTACTACGTGCCAGGTACAATGTCAGGATGAGCTCAGCCAGCCCTTCCCACACACTGTGGGCTGGGGACCACTTGCCCTGTCTTTCACAGGGAGAAACTAGGCCTGAGTGATGAAACGACTTTTCCAAAGTCACAGCATGGACCGTCAGCCTGGCAGGGCCTATAGGGTCAGGTGGTCTAAGTGGTGTCACTTTACAGATGGGCAGACTGAGGCCCAGGGAGAGAAGGGCTCTGCTCAGGACATAAGAGCTTGGGCCACCTCTGGCAGAGAGCTGGGCCTTGTTTTCCTGAGCCAGCCTCTGGCCTGGCCAGGGTCCATGATCTGGGCTGAGTTATGGCAGTGAGTGCTTGTTGGCCTGGGGAGGAGATTGGGCCTATGTGTGGTGGCTGTAGGGCTTGGGAGGAGCAGGGAAGGCCAGGCGCCAGGCCTCGGCCATCTTTGCTTTCCTGGGGGCAGGCCACGGCAGCTACGGGCTTGGCATCGGGCCCGACTCTTCTAGTTTCAGTCAGAGAAGCCCTGAATAATCTGCACTTCTGATGCCCCTTGGCCTCAGGGAGGTGGGGGCACAGGAGATAGAAGGCAGGGAGGGACCAGAGAGAGGCAGAGGAAGAGGGACAGAGAGACAGAGACGAGACCGAAGACGGATCAGAGACACAGAGAAATGAGAAACAGAGAGAAACAGAGTCACGGAGAGATTATGGGAAGACAAAGAGAAAAAAAGAGAAAGAACATGGCCAGAGGGGAGAGACAAAGAAATAGAAAAAGAACAAGACAGAGGAAAACAGAGACAAAGCTCAGCCCAGGGTGGCAGGGACCAGGCCTGGCCAGGGAAAGGGCCCCAGGTCTCTGGCTTCAGTCAGGCCCACGTGGGGGGACTGAATCTTTCCTCTGACCCTAAGCTAAGAGACCCTTGTGTCCCCCAGGGCCACAGGCACCTGTACTTAGCCAGGGTGGCTTGAACAGCTGGCTCCAGTGACCCCTCAGGATCAACCTCTGGAGCCCGGGGCACCTGAGAAGTGGCACACACATAGGCAGGTTTCAGCTGGCACCTGCCGGGAAGCTGGACACCTGCCTTACCTGCGGGCTTGCCCACGAGGCCTGCGAGCCCACCAGGTCCTTCACAAATCCCAGCACAGGGCAGGCTGCTGCCGTAAAACCCAAACCCAGAGCGCAGGGGGCTCCTGGGATCCGCAGGCCCGGGCCTCAGCTCCCTGGCCAGACCCTCGGGGCCCACGGGGTACGGCTGAGGCTGCCTCCCTCCTTGGGCCCTGCTGCTCCCACCACCCAATGCCGCCTCGATTAGACTACTCACAGCTCCCCGCGGACACTAGGCCCACTCTCTCTGCCAGCGGCCCCGCACGCATGCTGTTCCACTGACCTGGAACATTGGTCCCCCTCCTGCACACCCACCCCGGGGCTGGCTCACTCCCACAGTGAAGATTAAGAACACGGAACCTAGAACACCCCCCTTCTTCCACCAGTGTTCTGGTTCTGCTGCTAACGGGCTATGGGGCTCCGGGCAAGTCCCTACTCTTGCTAAGCCTCCGGAAATGTCTTCAAGTGGGACACGGTATCCCTGAAGTGACAGCACTTCAGGCAAATCAAACATAAGCCGTCCCCGGGCTTGCTGACCTGGCCCTCTGCTAGGGGCAAATGCAAGCCTAATCCCAAGCAGGACAAGCATTAGGAAGAACACCTTTAGGGGGTGGGCGGTGAGGAGGTGATGGGGTCCTCGGTTTCCTCCCCTGAAAAATGGGGTTAGTACTGAGGGTGTGCCCCAGACAGTTGTAGTAAGTGTGAAATGAGCATGTGAAGAAAATGTCCAGCACAGCCAGTGCTCAAGAATGTCAGCTATGTCAACTGCCTTCTCATGGCTGCCGACTGTCACAGTACCAATCCACTTCTGTCCCCAGGAATCTCAAGAATTCAGTCCTGGAACCCAGAAGCTTCTCCTACACTCCCCTTGCTCATTTTGCTCCAGCCCATGGGACTCCTACCATGCAGTCCCACAAACACTCCAGGCGTGCTCCCACCTCAGGGCCTTTGCACTTGCTGGGTCCCTGATCTGGACCATCCTTCCTCAAATATCTTCAGGTCTCTGTTCAAATATTACTCACTCAGTGAAGTCTTAACTGCCCCCTCTCTGAAATGTTATTGCCCCCAATATTTCACTTCCCCCGTTTCTGCTCTATATTTGCTCCATAATGTTTGCCACCACTGGGCAAGTGGGCTATTTTCCTTATTTACTGGGTTTAGTAAAATGCCACCTTTTTTTTCCCGGTCTTGTTCATTGCTTTGCCCCTGGGGCCTAGAACAGGGACTGGGACAAAGATGCTCCCTATGTGTTGAGGCTGGTCCCTCATTTTGTAAGTCAGGTCCAGAGAGGTCAAGGTACTTCCCCCAAGCCCCGCAGGAAAGGGACAGGGAGGTGGAGGCCTATGAAATTTGGAGAAACCAGTCTGATCAGTCTCTCACTCCTCTGCTCTTCACTGCCTGGCTTCCTCCCCGCTCCAGGTCAGGAGGAGGTAAGGCCTTGACTGAAGGTTTGGGGCACCCGGAGGCTGCCTGCAATCTCAGATCCCTCCGGGGCTGTTCTTCGGAGGGGGAAGGGCATTTGGGGAAATCAGACCCAAACGGCAGTCCCTTGGGGAAGCTCAGGATGCCGGGGTATGATTTGGTTGAAAGTGGGTAGGGTTTACTCAGGTGGGGAGAGCTGGACACCAAAGGAGGAGGCCTTTAAATCCTTACCCTCGATTCTCACGTGGTGAGTCTGAGGGCCAGAGAGGAGAGACAGCTGACTCCGAAACTCACAGGAAAGGCCAGACTACTGGGTTAGCAATAGGGAGTGCCCACTGCAAGCCAGGTGCTGCTCAAAGTTTGATCTCAGGGAGCCTGGGTGGCTCAGTCGGTTGAGCGTCTGACTTCAGCTCGGTCATGATCTCACAGTTCCTGAGTTTGAGCCCTGCGTCGGGCTCTGTGCTGACAGTGCAGAGCCTGCCTGGGCTTCTCTCTCTCTCCCTCTCCCCAACCTGTTCTCTCTCTCTCTCAAAATAAATAAATAAACTTAAAAAAAAAACCAAACAACAGGTGGGTGATCTCATTTTGTCTTCCCCAAACACCAAGTGACAGATAAATTTTACTTTGTATCCATTTTTTAGAGGTGAGGAAACTGAGGCTCAGAGAGAGAAAGTGGCTTGGTCCAGGTCACACAGCTAAAGAAGCAGCCAGGATGCCACGTCCAGTCTGTCCCAGGATGTGCAGGCGGTTTCAAGTCCATAGGCTAGGCGCTCTAGGAACAGGCTAAAGAAACCGCGGCATCATGGACCAGGTGCCCAAGTCAGGTTCCAAAAAATCACTCCCAGAGCATGGAACTGCAAGTCTAGAGAGGCCTCTGTGACCTAGGACTCAACAAGAAAGCCAACGGCCCAAGGTCACACAGCCAGTGATGGCAGAGATGGTCTGCAAACCCAGGCCAGTCAGAGTAGAAAGCCAAAGGTGGTAGTCGACCCATGCCCACGCCAGGCAAGGGCTGTGCGTGGTGGCTGTCCCCTGGCGAAAGGAAAGATGTCAGAATGTTTGACAAACAAAGCTTGGTGTGATGGCGACATTCAGGCGGAGGGGCCTCCTGCGGCTCCTAGTCACCTGACTCTGGAGTTGATGGCACTTCCTTAACCCCTGGGGACAGAGTGCCCAGGCAATGAGATTCCCGGGGCTCTTCTGGAAGTCCGAGAAGGGTGGGGGAGCTGGTGCTCACTGGAGCATTTAAGTGGCAGGCACAGTAGGAAGGAGCCAGGGACCTTGGTCTGAGGGCTGAATGGGGGGGCAAGGGTCTGGAAACTGTGGTCTGGTTTGGGGAAAGGGAGGGCTCCAGCCCCAAGTCCTAAAGGGAGGGGGCTAATATATGCAATGGAAAAGGAGCAAGGGCTGGACTTGGGGCTTGCGCAGGGGAGGGGCTGAAACTGGAAGATTTGTCATGCCCTCACCACCTGGGATTCTGGAATACAGCGAGGGCTGAGGCCCCTCTCTGCGGGAGGTGGGGGGGGGGGGAGCGGGGTGGTCTGTGGCCACTGAAGCTATAACTAGAACAGAGCTTGGGGGAAGGGCGGCGTCGGGGATGGTAGGAAGCCTGGACCCCATGCGCTGAGGTTCTAGAGCAGAGAAGCTGATGTGCCCAGATTTTGGGGGGGGGGTGAGGTCACTGTTTGCATCCCGGGGCCCTGGCTGGGGCACAACTAGGGCTCTAGCGTGTGCATTCCGGATCTAGGGAACGTGGAATGGGATGTGACTTTTAGGAGGCCGGGGGCAGTGCATGCAGCTGAAGGGCTGTGTCTGGCTTGGACAGGGTCCTGGGATGGGGGTCCTTACTAAGTCTTGGGGCGCTCTTTGCAGCCTCGGGTGCTCTGAGGCTAGGATCCGGATCGAGGGGTGCGATGGGAGCTCTGTATGCGGCCCGGGGAGCTGATGTGGCAGTTCCTTGATATAGGCACTGTACGTTCATCTAGAAAGCCCCGTGGCTGGGGCTGTGGCTTGATCTTGGAAGGGGCGCTGGGGTGGGGTCCCCGGACTTGGGGGCGCTATTTGCAAGTTTAGAAGCAGAGGCTGGAGTTCTGCATCGGGGCCTGAGGCTGGGGTTCCCATCTAGGGAACCCGGGATCGCTGTCCGTAGCCCGGGCTAGTGACTGCAGGCCCGGAGGGGGGCCCGGAGGTCCTACCTGGAGAGTAGAGCGCGGCCAGTTCGCGGGCCCCGGCGTGCTGCGCGCCCCAGCGCCGGCAATACGCCGCCTCGTCCTCATCGAGCTCCGGCTGCTGACCGGGCCCGTCCTCGGCGCCCGCCATGGCCACTCGCCCGGCCCGCCCGGTGCGCTCAGCTAGCGGCGGCGGCGGCGGCAGGGCCGCGGAACCGCGGCGAGATCACGCCGCCCAATGACCGCCCAGCGCCGGGCGCGGCGGCGGCGCCGGCGGGGGCCTCGCCCGGCCGCGCGTCACAGCCAATCGGGGACCGCGCCGGGGCCGCGATGGCCAATCAGCGGCCTCCGAGCCGCAGCCAACCGCGACGCTCCGGGGGCAGGAGCGCAGCTGGGCGCAGCTGGGCACGGAAGCGTGGGGCGGCGGCGCGTCCCAGCTCGTCGCGGTTCGCCCCCGGCGGGGGCCTCGGTTCCTGCCCCCACGGAAATGCCGCCCGTGGCACCGCCCATCTCTCGCTCGGTTTGCCGGCCTGTGCAATGGGTCGAGGCCGTGCGCCACCGGACCCAGAAAAGGGCGTTTCTTCAGCACGCACTGTCAAGCGCCTCCTGCGTGCAGGGAGCGCGAGTGGAGGGCGCCGGCCCGGGGCTAGAAAGCCAGCACTTGGTGGACACTTTGAACCGTACTCCTGGGCTGAGGCCCATTCCCACTGGGCTAGCTTCTCGAGCCCTACCTCGTGCGGAGGTCAGGAGGACCCTGCGTACAC
Organism: Lynx rufus; assembly: GCF_022079265.1. Lineage (NCBI taxonomy): Eukaryota > Metazoa > Chordata > Mammalia > Carnivora > Felidae > Lynx > Lynx rufus. The sequence goes on along the minus strand of NW_025814896.1, from coordinate 11,688,761 downwards.
CTACTGTGTGCCAGCTGCTGTTGAGCGTCCCGGGGAGGAGAAACGTCGAGCCCCATCCCCAGGACCTCTTGTTCTCCCGAGGGAGAAGACAGTAAACTGAGGAGAATGACCCTAAGCGTCACTATAAGATTTGGTGAGCGCTTAATATCTGTTAGGCGCAGGCCCAGGAGCGAGTCCACAGCCTTTCATTTACTCTTAATTACCAATGATGTTGCCTCCTCGGGGGCGCCCCTCTTGCCCTCCCTACTCAAAGTTGCCCCCTCCTCCAGTCACTGTGACATCATCATGTTTTGTCTTCACAGCGCTTGTCATGGGCCATAACATGTGTCATTCACCAGAAAACCAGTTCCTGAGGGCCCGGACTTGCTTTGTTCACAGCTGAATCCCCATGTCGGGATCAGCGTAGGGCACGTGGTAGAGGCTCAGTTCACACTTGCCGAGTGAATTAAGGCTCAGCCCAGTGCATTTATTCAAACCTTTGCCTGTTTCAAAATGGGATGATTTGTCTTTTTGTGGTTGAGTTGTAAGAGTTCTTCATGCATTCTGGACGCTAGCCTCTTACCAGATACATGATTTGCAAATCTATTTTCTCATTTTGTTGGCTGTGTTTTCACTTTTTGGATAGTGTCCTTTGGTGCACAAAACTGTTTTTGCTTTTGATGAAGTCCAGTTTCTGGATTTTTTCTTTGTTTTTGCTCTAGGTGTCCTGTTTCCTCCTTTCTTTCTTTTTTTTTTCTTTTCTTTTTTTTTTTTTTTACAACATCATCGTATTCCCTTATGTGGCTGGACCACATAATTCATGTAACTAGTTGTCTGTTGAATAGGCACTTCGGTTGTTTCCTGTCTTTGGATGTTGTAAAATTTTTTAAATGTAATGTCACTTTTGCATGGGAAAGACACACTCTTGAAGTGGGATTGCCGTGATAACTGTTACATGCCCTTGTCATTTTGGTAGATAGAGACAAACCATTCTTAGGTAGGTGGATACTGGGATTAGAATCACATCCTAATTTATACTCTCACAGCTGTGTTCAAGAATGCTTGTTTTCCCACAGCCTTGCCAACTATTAAAGTAAGTAAAATTAAAAATTCAGCCCTTCAGGGGCGCCTGGGTGGCTCAGTCAGTTAAGCGTCCGACTTCGGCTCAGGTCATGATCGCACGGTCCGTGCGGTCCGTGAGTTCGAGCCCCGCGTCGGGCTCTGTGCTGACAGCTCAGAGCCTGGTGCCTGTTTCGGATTCTGTGTCTCCCTCTCTCTCTGACCCTCCCCCATTCATGCTCTGTCTCTCTCTGTCTCAAAAATAAATAAACGTTAAAAAAAAAAATTCAGCCCTTCAGTTAGACTGAGCCCATTTCAATAGTCCCATGTGGCAGGTGGGAAACGTATTGGGCGGTACAGATGTGGAACATGTCCGTCATAGTTCTGTCGGGAAGCTCTGGTAAAGAATTGCATGGTGACTTTGACTTTATATTTTTAACAGGGTCTCCCTGGCTCCACGCAAGGAATGGACCCAGCGACCGTGCAGAGGCAGGACACCAGGGACAGGTGCTGAAATAGCCCAGGTAGGAGTGGATGGATGGATGGTCAGACCAGGGTGATCATGGACTTGGGAGAAGTGGCTGATTCTGGATGTATTTTGAAGGTGGAGCGGCCAGCATTTGCTGGTTGATGAGATGTCAGGGATGACGCTCAGGTTCCTGGCCTGAGCCTTTGGGAGACGGAGGTGCCACTGGCTGAGCTGGGGGAGATCAGCTCTGGGGGTGGGGAACCTGGGAGTTCTGTTTTGCATATATTACATGCGATGGGTGTTGGGTGTTCCGGGGGAGACGTTGAATGGGTGTCAAGTTGTTTTTCTGGCCTGGAGAATGACATGTGCCTTTGGTCACCAATTAGAGCAAAGCCAGAAAGGAGGGAAGAGGTGGAATCTCAGGGGTGAGTGGGTGGGGCAAAGGTCAAAGGCAATGGGAGGAGCCTAGCCTTAGAAACTTGGAGTCTCATAGCTGTGTTTCTGAGCCTATGTAGGTCCATTTTCCTTCATTAAATGGAAGTCTAATGCTTCATAGGCTTTAGAAAGGTTCACAGTGAACACAGTGAGAGGTAGGGTACTGACAGGCAGGAGACACTGAAGAAATGTTTATTACTTCCCCTGTGTGTTATACTTGACTATGAAAGTGTTGGGATGAGGTCCACACCCTCACCTGACATTCAAGGCCCTGCTGACTCTCCAGCCTTGTCTCCTGATGTCTCCTACTGTCATCCTGCCATAGGGCCTTTGCACTCACTGTACCTACTTCCAAGTGAACGATCTCCCTGGAGAGGGACGTGGCTGGCCCCTTCTCTTCCTTTAGGTCTATGTTCTCCGCTTCCTCCTAGCTCTGAGACTCAGGCTGCAAAGCTGCCCGAGATGGACACCCCCGAGGTGTCACGGTGTCGGGGGACGGAGCCCCCCATGGCTTGTGCCGAGTCATACTGATCTGGATTGCCACATTCATTCACTCACCAAATCTTTACCAAGAATTGCTGTGGGCCAGGTACTGTGTAAAATGCTGATAATTCAGCAGCAGACAAGACATGGGAGGCCCCTGCCCTCAGAGTCGCAAGAGGGACAGACAATAAACAGGTAAAAAGATAATCTAATTTCCGGTAGGGACAAATGATGTGGAGAAATGACGCAGGCTACAGGGATGGACGGAGAATGACGAGGAGTGCTTCAGCAGATGGGGAGGGGAAGGTGTCGGCAGAGCCTTTCCGAGGAGGCAGCAGTTAAGCAGAGACCTGCAGGAAGTGAAGGAACTGGCATGAAGATACCCAAAGAAGTGCAGAGGCCCTGGGGCAGGAGCATGCTTGGTGTGCTCAAGCAATAGCAAGGAGCCTTATGTAGCTGGAGCAGAGGGTGAGAGGAAAAAAGGGGGAAGGTGGGATCAGAGAGATATTAAAGAGCCAGATCATTATGCACCATTTAGGCCAAATAAGTGTTGAATTAATGCATGAATGAAAGACTGGGGCAGAGAGAGAACTATGGGAATGCATACGTAGTCGTGATCTACCTCAGGAGGAGAAATCAGGGAGGGCTTCCTGCAGGAGGGGAATCAGCTGAAATCTGAAGTTAAGTAAGAACCCGCTGGGGAAAGGGAATCAAGTGAGGCATGAGAGTCCTCCACACAGAGGGAATAGCACGTGCCATGTGCTCTCACCCTGGTGGCGAGAGGTTGTTTTACTCACTGAATTGAAGAAAAAACAATCGGCGAGACTGGAGTGAACATGAGAAGAAAGTTGTAGAAAAATGGAAGTCCCATGGGGGCTTGGGCATGCTTGGTGCCCTACAGAGGAATCTAGGCTGTTCCGAGGGCAGCAGGGAGCCCCCCAGAATTGAAGATCCAATTTGTGCTTTGAGAGGATCCGTCTAGCTGCCGAGAGGAGGCAGGTTAGAGTGGGGGTGCACCGAGAGGGAAGGGCAGTGAGTAAGAAGGGTGCACAGAGGTGAGGGGGCTGGAGGCAGGGAGGCTGTAATGGGGGCTCGTGCCAACTGACTTCCTTCTCCCACCTGGTCATCTGCCTGACGGTACATTTGCCGGTTAAACGTTTTCAGCATCTGCTCCGAGCCAGCCCTGTCCTGGAGGCTGGTGGACCCGTGGGGAATGGAGTCTCATTCCTAAGAGACGTTCCTCAGTGACGCACAGCGCCTGATGTTGAGGAGAACGTTTAAGGTTCCTCATGCACATTTACATAGGTTCCAAACAACACAAATGGACTGCAAAAATGAGCTTCACTATAATTTTGGCTATTCATGTATTTATTCATTCAGCAAATATTTATTGAGCAGATATTACAAGGCAGGGCCTGTTCTAGGTACGGGAAACAGCAGGAATAAAAGAAGACAAAAATCTCTGCCTCCTGGAGCCGACACCTGGGGAGGTGGTGGTGGGGGGTGATGGATAATAATAGGTAATGAACTTGCTGACATGCCAGAAAGTGATGGCTGCTTTGGAAAACAAACAAACAAACACAACACAAAGCAGGATAAGGAGGATCTGAAGCTGGGAGGCTGGAGGGCAGGTTGAGTTGTTGATGAAGGTGGCCAGGGACTGCCTCACTGAGAAGGTGATATGTGAGCAGACTTATGGGAGGGGATGGAAGGAGCCATGTGAGACTGTAGGGGAACAGTGTTCCAGACAGAGCAAACGGCCAGTGCAAAAGCCCTGAGGCGGGAAGAAGCATTACTGGGTTTTTAATGATTGAATGTGTGGACTGTTAAGAAAAAGTGGGCTTCAGGGCACCTGGGTGGCTCCGTCGGTCGGGCGTCCGGCTTCGGCTCGGGTCATGATCTCACGGTCCGTGAGTTCCAACCCCACGTCAGCTTTGTGCTGACAGCTCGGAGCCTGGAGCTTGCATCCCTCGGATTCTATGTCTCCCTCGCTCTCTACCCCTCCCCCACTCACGCTCTGTCTCTCAAAAAATGAATAAACATTAAAAAAAAAAAAAAGAAAGGAAAAAGTGGGCTTGGGGCCCACAGGGACTTTAGAAGCTCCCGGTTATAGCCTGGTGGAAGGACCAAGGGCCTCAGCGTTTCCTGGCTGTGAGACAAGAGGGGCCACTGTGTTCTCAGGACGTCAGGTATCCCTGCCCACTATCCCTAGAGGCTACGTGTGCCCAGCCGGGGCTGCTTGTTCCCTAGGTCAGTCTGTGGGAACATCTTCACATGTTCCCTATTCCCAGCAGGGCCTCCTGCCCAGAAGGAAGTAGCCCAGAAGTGACCTGGTTGTGCTGCAGGCTGTCTTCCAAAATCCTGAGTGTGCCTGCCCTGTGACCCTGCCACCACTTCGGGGTGTGGGTGTGGACAGGAAGGCCTCCTTCCCTGGAGGGTCACGGCCAGGCCAGGCTGGCCAGATGGTGCATGCCTGGGCTACAGCATAGCTGTCCCCAAACCAGGCCTCCTCCTCTCCTCCTCCTTCCTCCTTTCTCCATTCTCCATTCTGCATTCTGCATTCTCCTTCCTCCTCCTCCTCCTCCTCCTCCTCCTCCTCCTCCTCCTCCTCCTCTACATTTTACAGTGTTTTATTGTATGTGTGAGTCATGGGGATGCAGACATCTGTTTCTGGTTGCCCACAGCCATTCCCCCTCCTTCAGGGAAATAATACCTTGAATTTTTGGAGGAATCTCTCTTGCCTGCTTTCTCAGCAGACTCCACCTCTTTAATACAAAAGCCAAGCAACATTGTCCAGCGACTTGGAGCATGGCGATTGGTTCAGAAATAGGTGTGTGACTTCAGATGGCCCAATGAGAGTGAATTTGAGGATCTTGGCATGGAATTGAGACACGGGTGCTTTTTTCCCCCGAGGGAAAAAAGTCTCATCAGAATCGGGGGTGAGTTCCCTGGAGAAGGCGAAGAGGAGAGACCAAGGGAAACCAGGTCCTTGGTGAGATCCTCAAGCGACTGGATCAAGCCTTACCTGAAAGTGGATCTCCCTTTCTAGTCAGTCAGACTAGTCTGAGCCCCACCACTTGTGTGCTGTGTGACCACGGCAAGTTTTTATTCTTTTGGGATGTCGTTTCCTAATGTGGAAAACAGGGATAATAAGAGTATGGCTACCTCATGGGGCTGTTGTGAAGATAAGCTGCTAAATATATTGTGGTTAGAAGAGTGGCACATTGTAAGCACTCACTGAGTTTTAGCTATTATTAGCATTAACCGCCTAGAGCAAACCTTACCTGAACTGCGCGTGATCATCTTCTGGACTTTGCAGTTATAGGAGACCAAGCCATCCTCTGTTTCTATTTTACACCCTCTTTCTTACTTGCAGAGTGTGGGGGGATCAAGATCGGGGGGGACTGGGGAGAAAGGTGTGGGGGACTGGTGTTTGCAGGTGGCTGTCCCTGTGTGCTGGGTATTTTAGATACACTTGCTCTTTGGCCCAGTTTTATAGAAAAGAAAATTGAGGCTCAGAACACTTCACTTGCCCAAAGACGAGTAAGATTTCGCCAGGGAGAAAGGGTGAGGGAGTGTATGCTGGGCAGCAGGCCTGGAAAGATCAAGGGTCCTGAGGTAGGAATGTGCTTAGTAACAGATTAAAAAACCGTGTTTTAAAAACTAGAATAAGACATAGGTGACTGTTACAAAATCCCTCCAAAATAATTTCTAAGATGATTTCAATTTTACCGAGAAGTTGCAAGAATAGTGCAATAAGGGGCACCTGGGTGGCTGGGTCAGTGAAGAGTCTGACTCCAGCTCAGGTCATGATCTCGCAGTTTGTGAGTTCGAGCCCCATGTCAGGCTCTGTGCTGACAGCTCGGAGCCTGGAGCCTGCTTCCGATTCTGTGTCTCCCTCTCTCTCTGCCCCTCTCCCGGTCGTGCTCCTTCCCTCTCTCTCTCTCTCTCAAAAATAAATATATATATATAAAAAGAATGGCTCAATGAGCTTCCATATCTCCTTCACTCAGATCCCCCAATTTGCAACATTTTGCTACACCTGATTTATCATTTTCTCTGTGTGTGTAATTTTTCTGAACCATCTGAGAGTCAGATACAGACCTGATGATTTTTACCCCTAGTGCATTTCTTTTTTTTTTTTTTTTTAATTTTTTTTCAACGTTTATTTATTTTTGGGACAGAGAGAGACAGAGCATGAACGGGGGAGGGGCAGAGAGAGAGGGAGACACAGAATCGGAAACAGGCTCCAGGCTCTGAGCCATCAGCCCAGAGCCCGACGCGGGGCTCGAACTCATGGACCGCGAGATCATGACCTGGCTGAAGTAGGACGCTTAACCGACTGCGCCACCCAGGCGCCCCAACCCCTAGTGCATTTCTGAAGAACAAGGACATTCTCATACATGGCCACAGGTTTGAAATAGGTTTCAAAGTCAGGAAATTTAACGTTCACACAACATTGTCATATAATTTCTCAAAAAAATTTTTTTAATGTTTATTTATTTTTGAGAGAGACAGTGAGAGCCAGGGAGGGGCAGAAAGAGAGAGAGGGGGAGACACAGAATCCGAAACAGGCTCCAGGCTCTGAGCTGTCAGCACACAGCCTGACGCGGGGCTTGAACTCACAAACTATGAGATCGTGACCTGAGCCGAAGTTGGACGCTTAGCTGACTGAGCCACCCAGGCGCCCCTATAATATAATTTCTATTGTCCACATTCAAATGCCACGAATTGTACCAATAATGGCCTGAAATCATTAATAACTACGAAGGCCATTGTACCCCTTCGTAAGAGAAAAAACATACACCTGCCCACAGCGAAGAAAATCACTAACATCCATAAATCTGCTTAAAGAATCTGTGCTTAAACATCCTACTTGCAGGCTCTGTCTATCTCAAGCAGTGGTTTTCAACTGGGGACGCTTTTGACCCCTACGGGACATTTGGCAACATCTTGAGACATTTGTGGTTGTCACAGCTGGGGGTGGTGATATGCTATTGCCGTCTCATGAGTAGAGAGGCCAGGGACCCTGCTAATGTTCTTGCCACGCACAGGACAGAGAATTCTCTGGCCCCGAATGTCCGTAGTGCTGAGGTTGAGAAACTGATCTGTAAGTAAATTGGAGAGAGACACCTCCCTTTCTTGTGGTCAGAGCACCCGGTGGGACGACGCTTCGCCCCGGCAATCCTGTTTCTCCCCAGCCAGTCTGGAAAACCCCGCTCCTGTGGGCTTAGGAGGTCCAGCCAAGTCTTTTTCCGATCGCTCCATACTGGAACTGACCCACACATCCCAGCAGGGGGAGGCTGATAAAATCAAACTGTAGTCACGCTGTGGTCACGGCTCTTCCGTCAGCTCTGTTTGCTCCTCTGTAAAATGGGGCCGGGGTGGGATTGGAAGGGTGCCAGTTATCTCGGGTCCAGCTGCGACTTTATGACTTAAGGGCATAACTGCTTCTGACTCATGCGTGACGGACGCGTTGGGATTATGGGCTGAGCAGTCTCTGAGCTTTTATTTACAGGAGGCTGCATTGGAATGTCTCCCCATAGGACTCGAGGGCAGGGCCTCTGCTGAGTCACCTCTCCCCGCCACCCCCCTCCCCCCCAGCCCAGGAACCTGGCTCAGCGTCTGACTCTTGTAGAAGCATGTGCCATTTCTTTGATGCCAACTCTACCCTGGACCCAACGCTGACTCCGCATGCTCTCGCAGTGCACGAGCACACGCACTGTCTTGTCTCCACTTTCTAAACGAGCGAACTAAGGCTCAGCGAGGTCATGACACACAGCTGGGAAAGGCAGAATTGGGGTTCAACCCAAGATGAATCAAATTCCCAGGTCTGCACTCTTTCTAGGTTGCTGCACCTTCTCTCACACATAGTAGGTGCTCAGAAAATGTATGGGTGGCAGGGAGTGGCCAATGTATTCATTGGTTGTAGTACCCCGAGTTTTAGCAGAAAGCATAGCCGCCCAGCTAATGCTGTTCCAGCCTCCTCTGCAGCAGTGTAGGACATGTGACTCAGTCTGGCCAATTGAATGAGAGTGGAAATGGCAGAAAACATTCTGGTTTGTGCCCTTAAAGATGTTGGCTTCTACTTCCTTTTCTCCACTCCCCACTGGCAGGAATGTAGATGTGATGGCAACGCTACAGCTGCCACGTTGGGCCATGAGATGGAAACTGCCAGTCTAAGATGGAAGACCTGTAAGACGGAAAGAGTCTGGGTCCCTGACACCATAAAGGCATCACCCAACCCTGGACTGCTTTCATTCAGATTAATATCAGAGAGGAAAATAAATTATTTGCTTGTGTGGGAGACACTTGTTATTTGAGTGGGCAGTGTTGATTCTGTATCTCACCAATGTATTTGTTAAGTGAGTGAATGGAGGCTTGGACGACAGAAGGAACAGTCAGATACAGGTCCGCACGCATGTACAAGTGCACAAAGACTGCACTTGAGCCTAGGTGGAAGCATCCATCCAAGTGCGGTGGCAGAATCTGTGGCCGGAGGAACCAGCTTCAGACCTGGCTCTTGTACTAACTTGCTGTATGCCCTCGGGTAAACCGTGTGCCCTCTCTGGGCCCCACACTCTTCAGCTGTAAAACCAGGCTTCGCACGTTCACGGAATCTATGCAGTTTAAAGATGTTCATTGATCTTTGCAACTCCATTTCGAGAAACCCATTCCCAGAGAAATCCTCCCCTCCTAGCCTGTGACCACAGGTGCTAGGATATAGCTGCCGCTTGGTTTGTGGAGGAAAAACTTGGGAATATCCTTAAAAGTGATTAAACTATGGCACGTTCATCGCTGGGGTGCGGACCCCAGACCGTGGCCACGAGACTTCTCTGGTGACACCTCCTGGCACAAAGTGTTACTGCAGCCCAGCTCAGCAAGGCCCTGGGAATTTCCAGGACAAGAGAGGTTTGGGGGGTAGCGGTGAGGGTAGTGTGGGAAACCACAGAGCAAGGAGAGATTTGGAAGGAAGGCACCAAGGCAAGAAGGGGGCGCAGGTGTTCAGGTCGAGAGCAACGGACCTGGCTTCGAATTCAGCTTCGCTACTTACTAGCTAGGTGAGCTTGGGCGAATTTGGGACTTTCTCTGAGGCTCAGTTTCTTCTTCTATAAAATGAGGACCCTCGTGCCCACCTTATGGATGTCTGGTGAGGATTTCATGAGAGCATTCTTTAGATTAGTTATCGAAGCAACATAGAGTACCTATGATCTGGGTGATTGATTGAGACTCTCATCCGGGCGCTAAGATGCACCAAGACTCAAGTCCTGCCCTCATGGGGCTTACAGTCTTGAGATGGGGCAGGTGGCGGGGGAGATAATAGACGAACACTCGTATGGGATAATTTCAGTTACTGATAAACTGATAATGCCATAAAGGACAATAAAGCAGGAGATGGATCTTTGTTGGTGGCAGCATTATAGGGCATCTCTGAGGAGGTTTGAGCGGAGGCCAGAAGGAGCCATACTTTGTGTATATCGAGTACATGTAAAATACTAGTGGAAAACCCTGGCACATAGTAAATGCTCAACTAATGGTGGCTCATAGTCCTATCATATGGATGCATTTCCAATTTTCTGAGGGGCCAAAGGCCCTGTCCTGCCGTAACATTTCCTCCTCCCCTGCTCCCTCCAGCTTAGAGGTGGCACTGGCTTCTGCGAGGAATCTCTGAGCTTTTCCGCAGTCTCTTTTTTGACTTTTGGGCTCCTCCATCACCTCCGTAAGCAATTTCCTGTTGGAAAGTTTCTCTGTTTAAATGCACAGTGGTTTCTTTTTTAGCCCCTTCCTCCTTCTTGCGGATAAAACCCCAGTGGGCTACAGATAGGAGAGGCAGCTGGCGGCGGGGACCAGGGGGCAGCTGGAGAGTCAGACCCGCCTTGTTTTGTCCTAGCTCTGCCATTTGTCGGCCCTGTAAATCTCATCAGGTCACTTCGCCTCCCTGAAGCCTGGTTCCTCACTGGCTTGTGGGAAAAAGGGTTGTACCTGTTGACACGGGGATGTTCTGGGGATTTGATGAGACGTGGCGTGGATGCCACAACCTTAAGAAAGAATAGTAAGGAGGAGCCTTCCCCTGCCAGTCGAAAAAGGCACACGCCATTATAATAAAAGCAGTGGGGTGCTGACGCACAGAGAAACAGACCAACGAGGGAACACGGTGGGCTGGAGCAGACAGAGGTTGCCTGAGAGCCAAGTGTGTGGGTAAAGGTGACCCCACAGCCCGCCCAGGAAAGGAGACAGGGTTCAGAAGATGGTGTTGGGAAACTGGCCCCCAGTTGCAAACACAGGCAGACTCTTAACGTGGATTAAAGTCTTAATGTGAAGGTGGGGCACCTGAGTGGCTCAGCGTCCGACTTTGGCTCAGGTCCTGATGTCACGGCTCGCGAGTTCAAGCCCCGCATTGGGCTCTGTGCTGTCAGTGTGGAGCCCGCTTTGGATCCTCTGTCCCTCCGTCTCTCCGCCCTTCCCCAACGTGTGCTGTCTTTCTCAAAAAATAAATAAACTTAGGGGCGCGTGGGTGGCTCAGTCGGTTAAGTGGCCGACTTCGGCTCAGGTCATGATCTTGAGGTCTGTGAGTTCGAGCCCCGTGTCGGGCTCTGTGCTGACAGCTCAGAGCCTGGAGCCTGTTTCAGATTCTGTGTCTCCCTCTCTCTGACCCTCCCCCGTTCATGCTCTGTCTGTCTCTCTCTCAGAAATAAAAATAAACATTAAAAAAAAAAGTCTTAACATGAAGGGGAAAATCATAAAATTAGCAGTTATAAGCACATAGTGGAATGTCATTTAGCCATAAAAAGGAATGAGATTTGAACACATGCTACAGCATGGAGAGTTCTTGAAAGTGTAATGCTAAGGGAAACAAGCCAGACTCAGAAGAACAATAATAGATAGATTCATACAGATAGAAAATTGGATGGTAGCTGCCGGAAGCAGGAGGGGGGAGGGAGGACGGGGAGCTACTGTTTGTTTTATTTATTATTATTATTATTTAACATTTATTTATTTTGTGGAGAGCTTAAGTGGGGGAGGAGCAGAGAGAGGGGGACAGAGGATCTGAAGTAGGCTCTGTGCTGACAGCAGGGAGCCTGATGTGGGGCTCGAACTCACGAACCATGAGATCATGGCCTGAACTGAAGTCAGACGCTCGACTGACTGAGCGACACAGGTGCCCCAGGGAGTTATTGTTTAATGGCGACAGAGTTTATGTTGGGGACGATGAAAAAGTTTTGGGTATTGATAGTGGTGATGGATACAGGACTTGTGAATGTAATCGATGCCCCTGTATTGTACATTTACAAATGATTGAAATGATGCATGTGATATATATTTCACCCCCAGAGTGCCCTCTCATTAGTAGAAGAGTAGTCAGAAATCACTTTGTGCCTAGAGGTGAGAAAAGACCTCTTAAATGAAGCTAATTTCAAAAGCACAAGCATAAAGAATCTGATTCAGAAATGGCCAAACAACTTAATTAGACATCTCACCAAAAAAGACACTCAGATGGCCAGAGTACACACGAGAGGATGCTCATTATCATTAGGGAGATGCAAATCAAAGCCACGATGGGATAACACTTCACACCCATTAGGATGGCTCTCGTAAAAAAGAAAAAAAAAACGTCGAAACTACGTCTTGGTGAGGATGTACAGGAATCGGAACCCTGTTGTAGTGCCTGGTGGGAATGCAAAACAGGGCAGCTGGTGTGGAAAACAGGTTGGCGGCTTCTCAAAAAGCGAAACAGAATTGCCATATGATCCCCAATCCCGAGTTGAAAAATGAACTCAAACAGATGCTCGAATCTCCATTCATAGTAGCGTTATTCACAACAGCCCAAAGGGGAAAACAATGCAAATATCCACTCACAGGTGAATGGATGCGCCAAATGTTTGTATTCAAAGGAGGGAATATTATTCAGCCTTAAGAAGAAATGAACTTCCGACACAGGCACCAACATGGATGAACCTTGAAGACACTAAGCAAAGGGAAATAAGCCAGACACAAAAGGACAAGTATTGTGGTTCCACACTCAAAGAGACGGAAAGTAGGATAGAGGTTTCCAGAGGCTTGGGGAGGAGGACAGAGTTTCCGTCTGGGAGGATGAAAAAGTTCCTGAGATAGACGGTGATGATGGTTGTCCAACCCAGTGATTGTCGTTAATGCCACTGAATCGTACCCTTAAAAACCACTAAAATGGTAACTTTTATGTTATATGTGTTTTACCACAACCAAAACCCCCACAAGTGTATAAAAGGCAATATATATATATATATATTTTTAATTACTCTGATTACATCAAAATTGAGGAATTCTGGCCCAAGGGTACCATGGACAGAGTAAACAGGCAGGGGTCAGAGAGTGAACACACAGCAGTGTCTAAAATTGCAGTGCTTAGGGGCGCCTGGGTGGCTCAGTCGGTTAAGCGGCCAACTTCGGCCCAGGTCATGATCTCGCGGTCCGTGAGTTCGAGCCCCGCGTCGGGCTCTGTGCTGACAGCTCAGAGCCTGGAGCCTGTTTCGGATTCTGTGTCTCCCTCTCTCTGACCCTCCCCCGTTCATGCTTTGTCTCTCTCTGTCTCAAAAATAAATAAACGTTAAAAAAAAACATTTTAAAATTGCAGTGCTTAGGGGCACCTGGGTGGTGCAGTTGCTTAATGGTCCGACTCTTGGTTATGGTTCAGGTCACGGTCTCGCAGTTCGTGAGTTTGAGCCCTGCATCGGGCTCTGCGCTGACAGTGCGGAGCCTGCTTGGGATTATGTCTCTGTCCCTCTCTCTGCCCCTCCTCTGCTCGCGCTGTCTCTGTCTCTCTTAAAGTAAATGAATAAACTTAAAAAAAAATACTTAAAAAAATTTCAGTGCAGTGCTTAGGACTGGGTGGTTCAGCAAGTTGAGCATCTGACTCTTGATTTCAGCTCAGGTCATGATCCCAGGGTTGTGGGATCGAGCCCTGCATCGGGCTCCACTCAATGTGGAGCCTGCTTGAGATTCTCTCTCTTCCTTCCTCCCTCCACTCCCTTGCTTGTGCTCTCTCTAAAAATAAAATAAAATAAAATAAAATAAAATAAAATAAAATAAAATAAAATAAAATAAAATAAATAAAATATAACATAGTAAAGTAAAATAAAGTAAAATAATACAATACAATAAATAAAATAAAATAAAATTGCAGTGCTTAGAATACACAGGAAGCTTGCACATACACAACAGCAGAAGAGACAGTGGCCCCAAAGGATAAGGGACAATGGATGTGAGCAGGAATTTACAGAAGAGGAAAAACACCAGCAAATGAATCAGGCTCAAACTAGTTAGTAATAGGAAATGAGAATGAAAACAACCAGGAAATATCACTTTACACCTGAGAGATTGGCAAAAATAAAAAAGCGCCCAGAGTTTGGTTTCAAAATCTCATTCTCCAGCAAAAGGAACCAGGGCGGGGGTAAGAAAAGTAGAAAGTGAGCCTGAACATCTTGTGCCAGAAATAAGTAAATGCCCAGAGAATGACTGGGACGTGGTGACAAGACACAAGAGCCAGCAGAAAGTGACTTGGGCTGTGGCCGAATCTGGGTCACTTTGAGCACTGACATAAGTAATGGTGGTGATGGATTTTTAACCCCTGAAATAAAATAAAACCCATGGGTCCATCTTGATATAAATGAATAAGCAAATAAATGGGAATATGGTGATTTTAAGATACGACCACCAATTCTTTGACATTCTTCTCCTCAAGAGGTGAAATCTAATTCACTTCCCTTTGAGTGGGGGCTGGATTCAATGATTCTTTTTTTTTTTAATGTTTATTTATTTTTGAGAAAGACACAGAATATGAGTGGGCGAGGGGCAGAGACCGAGGGAGACACAGAATCCGAAGCAGGCTCCAGGCTCTGAGCTGTCAGCACAGAGCCCAATGTGGGGCTTGAACCTATGAACTGTGAGATTATGGCCTGAGCTGAAGTCAGATGCTTAACCAACTGAGCCACCCAGGCGCCCCTCAGTGATTCGATTCTGATGGATAGAATATGGCAGAAGTGATACTGGGTTGGAGAACAAGGTCATTAATAAGCGGGTGCTTTCTCTTTGCCCTTTCTCCGCCATCACTCTGTCTAGGTGAAGACAGCTTCCATATCGTGGGGACACTCAGGCAGCCTTATGAACAGTCCCATGTGGTGGGGACTGAGGCCTCCGCTAACAGTCCTGTATGAACAGGACTGTATGAACAGCTTTCACGCAGGGGCCTCCTTGGAAGCAGGGGCCTCCACACTGACTGTCCCACACGAGTCACTAGCCACCAGGGGCTGTTAAGCACTTGCTATGGCCGCATCCAAACTGGAATATGCTGTGTGAAATATACACTGAATTTCAAAGACATCATGAAAAAAAGAGATGTCAAATACGTTGTTAATAATTTTTCAAGTTGAGAACATGTTGAAGTGTGACTTTAGTTACATTGAGTTAAATAAAATATATTACAAAAATGAATGTCACCTATATCTTTTTCTACTTTTAAAACCATGGCTGCTGGAAAACTAAAAGTTAAGTGTGTGGTTCTCATGTCTGACTCACATGTTATATTCCCACTGGCCACCAATGCCCCAGCCCAGCTGAGCTTTCAGATAATTGCAGCCCCAGCTGACATCTTCTTTTTTTTTTAATGTTTATTTTATTTTTGAAAGACAGAGAGAGACAGGTCATGAACAGGAAGAGGGGCAGAGAGAGGGAGACACAGAATCTGAAGCAGGCTCCAGGCTCCGAGCTGTCAGCACAGAGCCTGATGAGAGGCTCGAACTCACAAACCATGAGATCATGATCTGAGCTGAAGTTGGACGCTTAACAGACTGAGCCGCCCAAGAGCCCCAGACCCAGTTGACATCTTGACTGCAAGCTTCTGAGAGACTCTGAGCCAGAACCTTCCAGTCAGACTCCTCTTGAATTCTCAGCTCCCCAAAACAGTGAAAAAATGAATGATTTTTGTCTTCAGCTGCTATGTTTTGGGATCATTTATTACGTAGCAATAGATTGACTGAGGCAAGCATCATACGTGACGTTAAAATTAGTGAACGTTGGAAGATTAAAACGATATTTAGATGGTTTAAAAGTATCTTCCCGGGGCGCCTGGGTGGCTCAGTCGGTTAAGCGTCGGGTCTCGGCTCACGTCATGATCTCACAGTTCGTGAGTTCGAGCCCCGCGTCGGGCTCTGTGCTGACAGCTCAGAGCCTGGAGCCTGCTTCCGATTCTGTGTCTCCATCTCTCTCTGACCCTCCCCCGTTCATGCTCTGTCTCTCAAGTAAATAAACGTTAAAAAAAAATAAAAAATAAATAAAAAAAATAAAAAATAAAAATATCTTCCCACAAGATACTTTTCCTTATAAAGAGAAAATACGGTAACTTGCCAGTGGTGAAAACTGGCAGACAGCCACTTGACCAAGTGACCACTATTGACATGACCAGTAAGGGGGCAAGTGGCTCTCAGGTGTCCATGATGGCAAGCACCGAGGAGGACAGACACGCCACCAGCAGCGGGGGTCCTGACAAGTGCAGAGCTTGAGTCTGACAGCGAGGAAACTTCAGAGAGAGCCACACGAGGGACAGTCTCACAAAATAACTGGTTTGTCCTCTTTGAAAGTGTCAAGATCATGAAGGAGAGGGACTGAGGAATTGTTCGCAGTTAAAAGAGCCAGGGCAACTCAATGCAGTGAGTCGCAGACACCGAATGTGTCTCACCCCTAAGCACTGCAGGGTGCCTATCACTAGTTGGAGCTCGATATCTGTTTCTGTCTGTAAAACTTACATCCAGTGAGATGCACAAATCTTAGTGGAGTTTTGATTATTTTTGATACGTACATCTGCCTGTGTTGTCCAGACTCTTTCCAAGATAAAGAACATGAACTGGGCTGAATCGAGTCCCTCGAAAAGATATGTTCAAGTCCTGACTCTTGTTTTTTTTTTTTTTTTAATTTTATTTATTTACTTTGAGAGAGAGAGAGAGAGAGAGAGAGAGAGAGTCCCAAGCAGGCTCCACACTGCCAGAGCGGAGCCCGATGTCACGAACTGCAAGATCATGACCTGAGCTGAAATCCAGAGTTGGAAGCTTAACTGACTGAGCCCCCCGGGTGCCCCAGGTCCTGACTCTTGGTACTTGTGGATGCAACCCGATTTGGAAATAGGGTCTTGCAGGTGTAACGGAGTTAAGATGAAATCATCTGGGACTAGGGTGGATCCCAAATCCAATGACTGGTGTCTTTATAGAGAAAGGAGAAGGAGATTTGGATACAGACACACATAGGGGGAAGAAGGCCGCGCGAGGACAGAGGCAGAGACGGAGGGATCCTGGAGAGTCCAGGAGAGCCCAGGAATGCCAGGACTGGTAACCACAATCAGCTAGAAGAGACAAGGAAGGATTCTTCCCGAGAGCCTTCAGAAGCAGTGTGGCCTTGATGTCAGATTTCCAACCTCCAGAATGTTTCCAGCCTCCAACATGCATGTTGCACGTGTATGTTGTTTTAACCCACCTCGTTCTTATGGCAGCTCCAGGAAACTAACACAGAGTGCTTACCATCACCCCAAGAAGGACTCTCACTCATACTTCCCCACTCAAGCCTGCCCGCTCCCCCGTTTGAGGCAACCGCCATTCTGATGTTTTCCGCCATAGATTAATGTTGCTTATTCTAGAGCTTCATAGAAAAGGAACCGTGCAGGGTGTTTTCTTTTATGTCTGGTATCTTTCCTGGGTGCAAGATGTAGATTCGTCCAGCTTGCTGCCTCTATCGGTGGTTGGTACGCCTCTAATTAGAGTCATTTTGCTTGGGGGGAAGCAAATTTTGAAGCTGAGGAGGAGGGGAGTGGGAGATAAGGATGGGAAATTTCTCTTCAAAGCTGGGCTTGGGGCCCCCTGTCCTGGCCTTCCCAACCGACAGGTGCTTTTTCAGCTCCGACAGCTGCCTGGGGAGGTTGGAGGCTGGGCTCCACTGCCACCTGGTGGCCATTCTGGACAGTGCAATCACAGATGCTAGCAAAGGCCCCGTGGGGTGGGGAGATTGTGGACCAGGTGTGTATTTTCCTGGGTTGGGTCCCCAAATCACTTTAGAGCAACTTAGCATCAGCATGATTTCAGAGTGTGTGTGTGTGTGCGCGCGCGTGTGTGTACGTGTGCTCAGACATGACCTAGATTGGGCTGACCTCAAGAGGCTGCCAAAAGAGGGGGATTAAGGCCAGTAGGGGCAGAATAAGATCCTAGAGGCACCAGGTGGGAGGAGTGCAGAGGAAGCAGGGAGTCATTTGACTTGGGCATTCAGGGAAAGTTTCTCCAGGCATATCTCATCTGTAGGTGGAAGGGAAGGGTGTCGAGGCAGAGGGAACAGCGTGGGCAAAGGTATGGAGGCAGACCCATGCAATTGTATGGCTTTGTAAACTCAATAAGGCAACACGCTATCCATGAGCATTTCATTTTTTTCATTAAATTTTTAAAAATTAAAAAACTTTTGGGGCGCCTGGGTGGCGCAGTCGGTTGGGTGTCCGACTTCAGCCAGGTCACGATCTCACGGTCCGTGGGTTCGAGCCCCGCGTCGGGCTCTGGGCTGATGGCTCAGAGCCTGGAGCTTGCTTCCGATTCTGTGTCTCCCTCTCTCTCTGCCCCTCCCCCGTTCATGCTCTGTCTCGCTCTGTCCCAAAAATAAATAAAAAACGTTGAAAAAAAAAATTAAAAAAAAAAATTAAAAAACTTTTATTTGAGAGGGAGAGAGTGCGTGAGTGGGGGAAAGGGGCAGAGTGAGAGAGAGAATCCTACGCAGGCTCCGCGCTCGCACAGGGCCCAACGTGGGGCTTGATCCCACAACCCTGGGATTATGACCTGAGCCGAAATCAAGAGTCAGATGCTCAACCTACTGAGCTGCACTGGTATCTCCCCCCAGCCCCCCACCATGGTGAACATTTTAAAGTTATGAGAAAAAAAAAAACATTTAAAGTTAGGTCTTCCCCCCACCTCCCCCCTCAGCCCCCACCCCTCTTCCTGTGGAGACTTCCTTTGAGGCTCCCAGGGAACCCGCCTCCTGCTGTGCGTGCCTCTGTGCAGTCCTACCCCTGGAAGGTGCCAGGAATGATGGACTGAAGCCTAAGGAGGCCTCACAGTTCCCAGTTCTGTGCTCTGGGGGAAGCCGGCTACTGTGCAGGGGAGATCACGTGGGGAGGGAGAGACTACCTCACGGGGAACCGAGGACCAAGCACAAAGCTGGCAGACACGTGCTCCGGCCAACCGTCAGCCCCCCCGGGGCCCCCTTAGCCGAGGGGTCACCCACGGGAGGGTGGGGACACTCCAGCCAGCAGCCGGCACTGTAGCAAGAGACAGCAGCCTGGATTTCTGACCCAAGGGACCGTGAGCCCACAAATGGTGGTTGCCGTAAGCCACTGAGTTTTGGGGTGTGTTATTCTACAACAATATTCAGAGCAGCCCGGACCCCAGGCTGCCACCGTTGCCTGTTTCTTATGTCCCTTCCACTGGGAGGCCACCTCCTCAAACAGACGGCGGAGTGAATCCCCACATGGCCTCTCATTTATGGGGCGGTTTACACACTGCACAGCCCGGCCTGCACTTGGCTTTTCTCCTCTCAATGATGGATCTTGTTTCTGGATGCGTGTTTTCAATGCAGTAGTCACTAACCGCAGGAGGCTATTTGAACTTAATTAAAATTGAATAAAATAAAACATCCATCCTCAATCACATTAGCCTCAGGTGCTCACTGGCCATATGTGGCTTGTAGCTCCCATATAGCACAGTATAGATATAGAACATTGCCGTCATCCCAGAAAGTTCTATGGGAGAGCGCTGGTCTAGAGCCTCTCCCTCATCCTTTTTTATTTTTTATTTTTTTAATGTTTATTTTTTGAGAGAGAGGCACACACACACGGAGTGCAAGTGGGGGAGGGGCAGAGAGAGAGGGAGACACAGAGTCCGAAGCAGACTCCAGGCTCTGAGCTGTCAGCACAGAGCCCGACGTGGGGCTCGAACTCACGGACCGCAAGATCATGACCTGAGCCGAAGTCGGACGCTTGACCGACTGAGCCACCCAGGCGCCCCCGCCCTCGTCCTTTTTAGCAGCTGCATAGCATTTCCTGGTAATGGTGGCCATTGACGCTGTCTCCCAAGGGCTTGCTGTTCCCACGTCTGTCCTTCTCTGTGCAGGTGTATCTCTCTGGTGTAAACGCCCAGCATTTCTGGGCCCAAGGACATTTCTGGACCAAATTGCAACGAGAGGTTCTACCACTTTGCACAGCCACTAAAAATATGTAAGAAGGTTTGTTTTCCCACACCATCTACACTATGTGTAATTAAAAAAAGTTTTAGCTTTTTTTAGCAAATGTTTTCAAGACAAACACAACCCTACCGGGATCCTGCCCTGCACATCCTCCTTCCACCTCAGAGCGCCCCTGGGCACCTTTCCATGTTGACATATGAAGGGCTACCTTGTCCTTTTCTTTAAAAAAAAAAAATTGTGGTAGAATTCAGATAACATAAAATTTACCGTCTTATTTTTTCCCATCTTAATTGTTTTTTATGTGAAATTTATTGGCAAATTGGTTTCCATACAACACCCAGTGCTCCCATCTTAATTATTTTTAAGGGTACAGTTCAGGGCCACTAAGTATATTCATATCATGAGACAGCCATCGATACCATCCATCTCCAGAAACTCTTCTTTTTCTTTTTTTTAGGTTTGTTTGTTTATTTATTTAGAGAGAGCATGAGCGGGGGAGGGGCAGAGAGAGAGGAAGAGACAGAATCCCAAGCAGGCTCTGCATTTTGAACTCACAAGCCGTGAGATCATGACCTGAGCCGAAACGGAGTCGGATGCTGAACCAACTGAGCCCCCAGGTGCTCCCAGTACTTTTCATCATCTTAGACTGAAACTGTGACCCCATTAAACAACATCTCACCCCTCTCTCCCCAGGCCCTGGCAGTCACCACTCCCGTCTCTATGACTTTGACTGCCCTACGGACCTTCTCTAAGTGGAATCATCCAGTATTTGTCCTTTTGTGACTGGTTTATTTCACTTAGCATAACGTCCTCAAGGTTCACCCACGTTGTAGCGTATCAGACTTTCCTTCCCTTTAAATTTTTTTTTTACATTTTTTTTTTTTTATTATTGAGAGACAGAGCATGAGCATGGGAGGGGTACAGAAAGGAGGAGACCCGGAATCGGAAGCAGGCTCCAGGCTCTGAGCTGTCAGCACAGAGCCTGACGTGGGGCTCGGACGCACAAACTGTGAGATTGTGACCTGAGCCGAAGTCGGAATGCTCAACCGACTGAGCCACCCAGGCGCCCCAGACTTTCCTTCCCTTCACAGGCTAAATAATTGTTGTACGTATAGACCACGTTTTGTCTGTCCATTTGCACATCGATGGATACTGGGATGGCTTCCACCCTTTGGCGATTGTGAATAATGCTGGTATGAACATGAGTGTGCAA
Source organism: Lynx rufus (assembly GCF_022079265.1). Lineage (NCBI taxonomy): Eukaryota > Metazoa > Chordata > Mammalia > Carnivora > Felidae > Lynx > Lynx rufus. The sequence continues at coordinate 11,667,885 of NW_025814896.1, read as the reverse complement.
ATATATCATCAGAACCTTGCTTTCACTTCTTTTGGGTACGTACCTAATAGTGCTAGACAGGGGAGTGCTGGATCATACGGTAGCTCTGTTTTTAATTTTTTGGGGAACCCACCATACTCTCCAACAGTGGCTGTGCCATTTGACATTCCCGCCAACAGTACGATTTTTCCACACCTTCACCAACACCTGTTATTTCCTGTTTTTCTTGACAGTAGCCGTGCAACTGGCCACGAGGCGTTCTCTTGTGGTGTTGATTTGCATCTTCCTCATGGTGAGGGATGTTGAGCATCTTTTCATGTTCTTGTTAGCCATTCATGTTTCTTCTTTGGAGGTATGTCTATTTCAAGTCCGTTCCCCACTTTTAATTGGGTTGTTTTTCTGTTGTTGAGCTGCAGGTGGCTGCTGCGGCTGGAATGCATTCCTTGATATTGCAAAATATTGCAAATATTTTCTCCCATTGCTTAGGTTGACTTGCCATTCTCGTGATTTTGTCCTGGGCTGCATGGAAGCTTCTAGTTTGGACATTGTCTGATTTATCTCCTTCTTTCTTTTGGTTGCCAGTGCTGTGGGCATCATACACTTTATCCCTTTAAAAGGCATGGAGTGGTCCATATGGAGTGTGGCTGTTTTATAATTGGATCTATCAGCAAATCCTGAAGATGCTACTTTCTTTTTAAAAATTTGTTTTTAATGTTTATTTATTTTTGAGAGAGAGAGTGCGAGTAGGGGAGGAGCAGTGAGAGATGGGGGGCGGGGACAGAGGAGCCAAAGCAGGCTCTGCTCTGACAGCAGCGAGCCTGATGTGGGGCTTGAACTCATGAACCGTGAGATTATGACCTGAGCTGAAATACGATGCTCAACCGACCAATCCACCCAGATGTCCCCTGAATGTTCTACTCTCAGAACAGATTCGGAATCTGACCCTTCTCACCACGTACACAGCCCCCACCCTGGTGGCGTCTACCATCAACTGCCGGCTTCTCACTGGGCTCCCCGCGTCTGCCTTCACTGCTAACGCTGTCCACCCCCCGCTTGCAGCCAGAGGGATTCCGTTAGACCCAAAGTCAGATCCTGTCCCTCTTCTGCTCAGAACTCTACATGGCTCCCGCTGACCCGGAGTAAAAGCCAGCGTCTATTCAGTGCCCCATAAAGCCCTGCGTGAAATGGTCCCCACTGTTTCCGAGGTAATTTCCTGCTATTGTCCATCTGCTCTACCCACAGCAACCCCATGGGCCAGGCATGCTCCTACGGTAACATATGCCTTACTGTTCCCCTTGCCTGGTCCAGTGTCTCCACAGCTATCTGCATTCGTGTTTTTGATCGGGTGTCATCTCAGCGTGTCCTCCCCTGCCCACTCTAACCTACGGTGAAAATCCAGGGGCACTGGCGTGGCTCACTCAGGTGAGCGTCCAACTCTTGATTTCAGTTTGGGCCATGATCTTGCGGTTGGTGAGATCAAGCACTGTGTTGGGCTCTGCATGACAGCATGGAGGCTGCTTGGGACTCTCTCTCCCTCTGCCCCTCCCCCCCTTCAAAATAAATAAATATTTTTTTTTAAAAATCTAAAATTAAAAAAAAAAGTTAAAATCCAAACTCCCCAGCTCTCCTCATTCCCCTCCTCTGTTGTATTTTTCTCCAGGGTGCTTGCCAGGATCTAGCACACTGCATGCTTTACTCATTTATCTTGTTATCTTCCAAGGGGAATGTTAACTCCATGAAAACAGGAATCACTCTGTCTTGTTCATGAATGTTTCTAGGGCCTGAACCACAGTCGGTGCCAAAAATTGTTTGGATGAAAATCAAGTGAAAGTGAGCACCTTTTGTCGGTAGACATTGGTTCGTGGGACATTTTTATTCTTTTCACTAGCCTTCCCGTGTCCTATCATATCCGTAGTGCCCACTTCTAGATCCCAAAACAAGAGGGTTCACATAAACCACTCCTGCATTCCCAGAGCCTGCCACATGGTGGCAGCATGTGCACAGGCAAGTTTCACGAGCCGGGCCTGAGCGCCTCCCAGGACTCCAAAAACTCTGGATCCCAGGATATTTGGCTTTGAAGTCTTCAGGGATCTAATTTGGGTCCCATTTGGGAGATGGGGAAAGTGAAGCTTCCAAGAGGAGGCATAGTGGAGAAAATCTCGGACACTGGAATCCGGAATCTGGCTTTTAGGTTTGGCTGTTTTACCAGTTCACTGTGGTGTGGGTGGGGATCACTGCGTGTGAAGTTTCCGTGGCTTACCAGGGTCAGGCCCTCTGGGGGGCCGGGGGAGGGCTGATGCACTCGCCTGTGTCGTGGTGGGCTAGTAGGAGGGGGAGCTGCTGGCCCAGCACGCCCAGGACAGGGGGGATATTATTACCCCATCGTGCAGGCCTGGGACTGGGGCGGAGAGGACACACCCGTGTCATGGCCAGGAGGGCACAGAACAGGAACCTGAGCGCCGCCCCCCCCCCAGGCCCCCACTCCAGATCCACCAGAGACTGGCTCCAGGGACCATCTCTGATGGTCCCTCTTTCTCTCTACCCTCTGCACACACCTGCCTCCATGCTCCCTCAAAGGGGCGAGCCTGGGACTCCCTTTGGGCGAGTTGCCTCGGTTTTCTCCTCCTGAAAATGGGGCTGAGGAAAAGCTGCAGGCTGGGGGAAGGGATTTCGAAAGCAGTTTGGGGGCAGAGGAGGGTGTGTATCCGGGGAGGAAAGATCCTGTTCCTCCACGGCCCCCGCCTGGCTCCTGCCCAACACTTCCAGCCACACACAGGCCCAGCCCACAGATTCTGGTTTTAAAAGAGAAGCTGGAAATTGGAATTTTGATGTGAGGTCTCCTGGTTTTTAAATGTTGGCAATAGAGACATTAAAAGAAGCAAACAAACGAAGCCAGAACGCCAGGGGGTCAAACTGAACGCATCTGTGGGTTGCCTTTGGCTCTTTGCTGCCAGTTTGAGACCCTTCCTCACCCCAGGTTTCTGCAAACATCTAGGTGGGCCGGTAAACTGGAGAAAGGGTAGTGTGGGTGGCGTTGGCCGGAACCTGGCTCCTGGGCTCTCCCTGCCACAGTGCCACTGTGTGTGCTCTGTGCCCATCAGCCCTTCCTTGGAGGGAAGGCTGAGAGTCCCTGAAGCAGCCAGCAGGGCCTGTTGAGCAACGAGGCTTGTAAAAACAAGGACTCACGTCACCCGAGCATGCAGCCTCCGTGCACACACCTGAAGTGGCTCTGGGATGGACACTCGTTTCGCCGTCAGACGGGAGCGGGGAATCTGGGGCAGGGAAGCACAGGAAGCCAAAGGCACCCTTCTCTGGGTCCCAGTTTTCCCATTCGGAAAGTGGCGTTCACGTCACCAGACCTGTCACGATTTATGACGAACCCAAGGGGGAAGGTGAGCCTGGAAAGACTTTAGTCCTTCCCACCCCTTAGATGTGACCCTGGCCTCAGTTTCCTCATTTGCAAACTGAAGATGATAATAAAAGGATCTGCTTCCTACAAATTATCAACAGGATTAAATGAGTTATTACATGCAGAGAGCTATAAATGCGGTACAGAGAGAGTGCAAAGTTGGCTCAAAGACACATAGGAAATCCTCTAATTAGCTTCAGACCCCCCCCTCCCCTCAGGTCTCACTGCAACTAGGTGGGCTCAGAGATGAGCTGAGGCTCAGACAGGGAAGCCATCTTGCCTAAGGTTACATAGCCTAGCTAATGCGTGACCTCACTTTCTCAGCTTCCTCCATTCATTGAGCATCTTCTGTGTGTCAGGCACTGTTCTAGGCACTGAGGGCCCAGCAGTGAATGAAACACAATTCCCTACCCTGGTTGGGATGACATGGGGAGGGGGCAGTGGGGACGGAAACCCAGCTGCATAGAAGAGATCATTTTGACTATAATGAGAATATGGGGGATGCAAAAGAAGTGACTGGGGGCTTGGGACTTTTGATGGGGAGGTTAGGGAGGACTTCTTGGAGGTAACCTTTGGGCTGAGCCCTGAGGAATTGACTTGGGCAGGGCTAGGAGAACAGTGTTCTTGGTCCAGTGGGAATGGCAAATGCATTCACCACTGGTAGCTTTTGATCACGCTGGGCTCAGGAGTTCCAGTATTCAAGGGCCAGCCCTCATGGAGTGGGCAGTCTTCTGGGGAGAGGGGAGACTGAGGTGGACTAGACACCGAGGGTCATTAATGGTAGCTGGTGATAGGCTGGGAAGGCAATTCACTAGCAGGCAGGGCCAGGAGGGCCTCTTGGAGGTGGTGTGAGCGTCCCACTTTGCAGCTTGGAAGGCCTGACTGAGTGGCCCTGGGGCCTCGATCCCTCCCTGGCCCAGAGGCTGCTGGGAAGGCCCAGAAAGCCAGCAGGCCCGGTCAGTGTTTCATCCTGTTCTTCCCTGCCCCCCATCCCCCAAGGGCACTTGGAGATGTCATTTCTGCAGCTCTCTGGGGCGGAGGTCACCCCAGCTCAGCAGATAACACTGAAGGTTGAGCAACGCCTGCCTTCCCCGCCAGGGCCAGGGCTGGGGTCAGTGGGCCGGGGGTTATCCCCAGGCAAGCTGGGAGCTGTGGCCCGAGCGGCCTGGGCCAGGAGTGGCAGAGGGGTAAGCCCAAGGAGCCGCCCAAGTGGCCTAGGAATGGGGCTGGAGAGGGCAAGGGGCCCCTTGAGCCCACTCCGCCCACTGTTCAAATCCAGGATGGGCCATGGCCTGTTTTCCCATCTGTGTACCAGGAGTAGCAAAATCGTCCTCATGCCAGGGCGAGAAAAATGAACCCCGGGTCCAGGCCCACCCTCAATACAAAGTAGGGACTTGGTGACAATAGGGGAAGTCCCTTCCCTCTCCGTGGCTCCCCGTGGGGTTTGGCCTGACACCTCCTCCGTCCCCAACCACCTCCCCTAGCCTCAGAAATATGTTTTTTGGCCTCAGGTTGGCAAATAGGTCTTAGGGCACCCTGACAAAAGCTTCTGAGACTAGTGGGGGACATGAGGCCATGTGACCTTGGGAGTCCTATGCCGGCCCCTCTGCCTTCTTTGCACCCTGGGAGGGGGGCGGCTTATTTCTAATGCGCCTCCCAGAGTGGACTTCAAAAGTAAGCCTTGTGTTTGGGGGACTGGTGGAGACAGCAATACAACTAATAATAATAACTGTAACGACACCTTCATGGATGGAGCTTGAAGTGAAGTGACTTGCCCAAGGTCACATAAGTGTGTTAGAGTCTAGCACCCCTGCCCCCTTCCACTTCCCTGGGCCCATGTCAGGGTCAGGTGGGGCCAGAGAAGACCCAGGTGCCTTCTAACGGGGCGGCAGGTCTAGTGGGCGGGGCTAGGGGAGGGGCGCGGCCACCGCGGCAGAGGCCCCAGTGGAGTGCGCCGCAGAACTGACCCTCATTCCCCCGACCAGGGTCCTTGTATTGGAGGTGGCTTTAGGAGGGTTGTCTCCACCAGCGTGGAATCCCCTCCTTCCAAGAGCCATGGATGGGGGCAAGTTTAGGGCGGGGCCGCACCCGAGGTGGAGATGGGTCACCTCTTCAGGAGCCAGAGCCGGGGGTTGGGGTCTCCAGGATCCGGCCTGGGGAGCGCCCCCTCTGAGGCGTTCCGGCTGGGCGCCGCGGATCCTGAAGCCACCGCCTCTTCCAGCAGGGGGCGGGCGGCGGCCGTGTTTTGGGTGGGGGAAGGCGAGCGCGTTGCCCCCTCCCCGGATCCCCACCCCCCCACCCTTTCCAGTACAGCCTCCAGCCCGGAGGGGGCGGTCCGGGGGCGGGGTCGCGCCTCCCCTTCTCGCTCCCAATCCCGGGGCCTCTGGGTGGGGGTGGGCAGGGGGCGTAAGGCCGCCCCCCACCGATCCGGTGGACCCCGGAGGGCGCACTCCTGGTCTTGGGTCTGGCCGTCGTGCCCCGCCGGCGCCCTCCCGGGGGTCTCGGGCAGCTACACCGCGTCCCGGCGGCGGCGGGAGGGGCCGGGGCGGCTGCCAGCGTGACGCAGCCGTTGCCATGGGCCGCCTTATAAATAACCGGGCTCAGGAGAAACTTTAGCGAGTCAGAGCCGCGCACGGGACCGGGAACAGGACCCACGCGAGGGTCCAGCTGCCAGCCCCCGCACTAGTAGCGGCCACCCCGGCGGCGGCGGCAGCAGCAGCAGCAGCTTCAGCAGCGACACAGCGGCGACAGTTCGGAGCCGGGAGGCCGCGCCACCTGCGGGCCGGCCGGAGCGGGCAGCCCCAGGCCCCCTCCCCGGGCACCCGCGTTCATGCAACGCCTGGTGGCCTGGGACCCAGCATGTCTGCCCCTGCCGCCGCCGCCTGCCTTTAAATCCATGGAAGTGGCCAACTTCTACTACGAGGCGGACTGCTTGGCTGCTGCGTACGGCGGCAAGGCGGCCCCCGCGGCGCCCCCCGCGGCCAGACCCGGGCCGCGCCCCCCCGCCGGCGAGCTGGGTAGCATCGGCGACCACGAGCGCGCCATCGACTTCAGTCCGTACCTGGAGCCGCTGGGCGCGCCGCAGGCCCCGGCGCCGGCCACAGCCACGGACACCTTCGAGGCGGCTCCGCCCGCGCCCGCCCCCGCGCCCGCCTCCTCCGGGCAGCACCACGACTTCCTCTCCGACCTCTTCTCCGACGACTACGGGGGCAAGAACTGCAAGAAGGCGTCCGAGTACGGCTACGTGAGCCTGGGGCGCCTGGGGGCCGCCAAGGGCGCGCTGCACCCCGGCTGCTTCGCGCCCCTGCACCCGCCGCCCCCGCCGCCGCCACCGCAGCCCGCCGAGCTCAAGGCGGAGCCGGGCTTCGAGCCCGCGGACTGCAAGCGGAAGGAGGAGGCCGGAGCGCCGGGCGGCGGTACCTCAGGCATGGCGGCTGGCTTCCCGTACGCGCTGCGCGCCTACCTCGGCTACCAGGCGGTGCCGAGCGGCAGCAGTGGGAGCCTGTCCACGTCCTCTTCGTCCAGCCCGCCCGGCACGCCGAGCCCCGCCGACGCCAAGGCGCCCCCGGCCGCCTGCTATGCGGGGGCGGCGCCGGCGCCCTCGCAGGTCAAGAGCAAGGCCAAGAAGACCGTGGACAAGCACAGCGACGAGTACAAGATCCGGCGCGAGCGCAACAACATCGCGGTGCGCAAGAGCCGCGACAAGGCCAAGATGCGCAACCTGGAGACGCAGCACAAGGTCCTGGAGCTCACGGCCGAGAACGAGCGGCTTCAGAAGAAGGTGGAACAGCTGTCGCGCGAGCTCAGCACCCTGCGGAACTTGTTCAAGCAGCTGCCCGAGCCTCTGCTCGCCTCCTCCGGCCACTGCTAGCGCGGCCCCCGCGCGCGGCCCCCTGCCGGCCGGCCTCCGCGCTGCTGGGCGCGCCGCGGCCGCCGAGACTCCGGGAAGCGCCCGCGCTCCCGCCCCCGCCCCTGGTGGCGCCGGCAAAACTTTGGCACTGGGGCACTTGGCAGCGCGGGGAGCTCGTCGGTAATTTTAATATTTTATTATATATATATATTTTTGTCCAAACCAACCGCACATGCAGATGGGGCGCCCGCCCGTGGTGTTATTTAAAGAAGAAATGTCTATGTGTACAGATGAATGATAAACTCTCTGCCTCTCCCTCTGCCTCCTCTCCAGGCGCCGGCGGGCGGGCCGGTTTCGAAGTTGATGCAATCGGTTTAAACATGGCTGAACGCGTGTGTACACGGGACTGACGCAACCCACGTGTAACTGTCAGCCGGGCCCTGAGTAATCGCTTAAAGATGTTCCTACGGGGTTGTTGATGTTGTGTTGTTGTTGTTGTTTTTTGGTCTTTTTTTTTTTTTTTTTTTTGTATTATAAAAAATAATCTATTTCTATGAGAAAAGAGGAGTCTGTATATTTGGGAATCTTTTCCGTTTCAAGCATTAAGAACACTTTTAATAAACTTTTTTTTTTTTTTTTGGAGAATGGTTAAAAGCCTTTTGGGGGCAGTAGTTGGCTTTTGATTTTTTCTTTATTTTTGGTGTATATGATATTATATTTGCTTTCCTGGTGTGGGGGCTTGTGTGTTGGGGGGCTGCTGTTATTTTTGGCTTCTATGGTGGTTGGGTGGGGGTGTTACAGCTGTTTGTTTTTTTCCTCCTCTGCTACAACCTTCAGGGTCTGTGCTTGGAGATGGTGGGGGAGGTGGAGTGCTGGGTCAGGCTTTCAGGGTGACTCAGCGCCCCTGGGTGCTGGGGAGGAGTGACTGGGAACCCTCCTTGGGGAGACGGCTATGGTCCTGAGTGCCAGGCTTGGGTTTAGAGGCCCTGCAGGTCTGTGACCTCTGCACAGTGTTTGGGGCATCAGGCCAGCAGGCCAGATTACATAGGAGGAGGGGGGTACAGATCTTGGTCCTGCTAAGCCCAAGTTGGGGCAGATTCTTTCGCTAAGTGTAGATGGGCGGGCTGTTTAAAAAATACTTTGCGTGTGTATATATTTATTTTAAGAGGAGCCTGGGTGTGTGGGCGAGCTTGTGTTTGTGTGTCCCTGGCCAGCCGGAGGGGAGAAGCTGGGCCAGGTGGAGGAAGGTGGGGGAAGGGTTCCCACGTTTCCATTCCCCTTCCTCGGGGTGGGGGGTCTACCGCTTGTCCTCTGCCCAGCTGTGGACGCCACGGCCCCGCTTCACCTGCTTGCTCGCGGTGGCCTCGCCCGGTTTGAACCTGGGACCGCCGTCCCTGATTTCCAGAGACATAAGGGACCCCTGGCAAGGCTTCTGCTTCCCTGCCCCCTGCCATCCTCCCACCCCTCTGCACTGCACCCTCACGGCCCTTCCAGCCCTGGACAGCGTTCCTGGGAGCCGAGGCTGGACACGGAGGGGTCGGTGTGGATACACATTCAGCGTCCCGCAGTGCCTGGCACGCAGGAGGTGTTATATAAGCGTTTGCTCTCGTTATTATTTTTTGCTGGGAGGTTCCTGGCATTTGGCAGCCAGTCTTCAGCACAGCGAGAGTGTGGCGAATGCCTGCCAGGGGTCGGGTGTCCAGTAAATCCTGGACCTGACCCACGTCATGTAAACCTCCCAACAACCTTTGCACAGGTGGGTACTGCTACAAAGCCTGTTTTTAGAGCCGTGGGGCAGCCTCTTGTCTCATCCCTATGGGTAAGAAAGTGGTTTGGGGACCCCGTCTGCTAGGAATTCAGTGGTGGGGTAGAATGGAGCTTCATAGATTAGTTTGCCAAGGGCCTGGGGCAGCCTGGGAGCAGCTGCTGGTATGGCGGTTTTAGAAGAGGAAATGCTTTTTCCCCTCCCTTTTCCTCTGGGGGCCTGGATGTGCTTTCTCACTGGGAACCCTGGGTATGGGGGATAGAGGCAGGCAGCTCCCACCATCATGGAGCTGAGGGTCAAGGCAGGCTACCCCAACCCGGCCTCTTTTGTTTTTGGCAGTAGGGCCGTATGGGGCACTGGGCACAGATAATCTCACTTTGGTCCCGGGCCTCCATCAGTTCCCCCCACCCCCCACCCCCTAGCAGGTCTCCCTGTCCTGGGTGTCCCGGGTGGGTAGATGGCTGGTTGGGACCCTGGAGCCTCGAAGTCAGTCAGGTACCAGCAACAGCACATTGGTAAAGGGTGAAGGCTGGGGGCTGGACTCCAGGGAAGGAGGTGGCTCAGTCCTTCTGTGGGTGAGGAGGTCACGATTTAAGAAGGAATTTTCCCAATCCCTGCTCTCCTCTTTGTCACTGAGAGTTGGCTGGTGGCCGCTGCTCACCCAGAGGAGGTGAGAGGGGAGCAGCCTAGCCACACAGTGACCCCCCCCCCAAGCTCCCCTTTCCTGAGCGCCGTCTTGGAGCCAGCACTGAGCACAGACCTTTACATACTCCCATCCGGATTTAATCTACATGAGCACTCCATGGAAGCTGTTATGCCCATTTTATAAAAGTAAACTGAGGCCCACAGAAGTGGGGTTAGTGCTTAAGGTGGAACGGGGCGAAGCCAGTTCCAAAGTTAGGTTTTGACCCTCAAGTCTCTGCAGAAAAGCCTGGGGTCAAGAGCCTGTTTTGTAATCCCAGTGCCTGCCCCCAATCCTGGGCCCTGCCTGGATGACTCCTTGCCCAGTCCCAAGTTCAGGTACCCCACATGCTGGAATTAAGTGACTTGCACACAGTTTCACAATTTGGAAGCGAAAGAAAGGGGGTTTGACCCCGAGCCCATCTGACTGCCCCTGAAGAAGGTTGGGGAAAAGTTAACGGGTTGAGGGCTCTGCTGGTGGCCTGGGTGGCCTGGTGTGGGAGCACTGTGGACAGAGCTGTGCCCAAAAGACCGGGAGACTTCTTAGGTGGGGGGACACTCACCCCATGGATCTAGGCTAGGAAGGTTAAAGGCTTGCAGGGAGGAGGGAGGAGGCCATCCGTAAGTCAGGAAACAGAGTAGGTTGGGGGAAGGGGCACTGGTGGGGGGGGGTGGCACCCAGGAGGCCAGAGAGGAGTCTTGAGGTATACTAACAGCGGGTGTGAGTTCAGGGATTACGATGTGTAAAGCACCACTCCAAGGCCCGGGCTCCTATGGACCAGCAAGGATCCCTCTGTCTGCCCGAGAAGGCCGGTCATGTTAACCACAGACCCATTTAATGGGGCTGACCACTGAGGCCAGCTGGGAACCCCAGTGTTTGCTCAGGACAGGAGAGTTGACAAAACACAGTCCTACCTCATAATCTTGGGCAGCTGTCTCACGGCCTGGTGATTTCACCAAGGAGAAAAGTGGGTGTCCAGGGTGAAGGCGGGAGACACCGCCGGGGATGTGCCAGTCGAATCAGCCCATCCGCCTCTTCGAGGCCGCGGCTTTGGTTATGGGCATTTTCCCGCCAAGCAGACAGGCTCAGAGAGGGGAAGAGGCCTATCCAAGGTGGCACAGCTAAGAATGTGGGAGTTGGGGAAGGAAAGAGAAGGGACACTTCCCCATGGAAACACCTAAAGAATGTGTCCTTCTCCCCCAGGGTCCCATCTAGGCCTCCCTGGGACTGTTTTGTCCGTGTGCCTGAGACATTTATTTGTCCAGTTCCTTTTTTCATTTCTTCGGCAAGCATTTATTGAGCACCTGCTGTGTGCCAGGCCCTATGCTGTGTGCTGGGGACGTGTGGTGACCAAGCTGGCAGTGACAATTTATGGGGAGAGGCAGACACTAAGTTCCAGTAACTAGAGCACAATAATGATAGGTGGGGACAAGGGCTCTGAAGGAAGGAAAGGGGGGCAGGGAGGGGCTGGGAGGTCTAGGAAAGCCTCTCCTAGGAGGCAGCACCCAAGCAGACACCTGAGCCAGGTGAGGTGTGAGGGGAAGGGCCTTGGTTTATGGGGCACACGTGCTGTGCTGGGTGCCGTCGTTTTTTTTCACGTGCCCTTTATCCTCACAGTGACCCAATGACTTGAGTGCTGTGTATCATCCCCCTTCCCCGGTTGGGGAAACCGAGGCACAGAGAGGCGAAGTCACTGGCCCAACGGCTGATGAGTGGCCTGTGTGAGATTTGAATTCATGCCTTCCATTTGAACCTGGGAAGCCTTCTCTACCTGCCTCTGCCCATGCCCCAGATTTCCTATTTGCTCTGTTTTCCGGTCCTGCTCCCCTTCCCCCATCTTTTCCCGGTCTGGCCGACCTGCTGGGTGAGCCCGGATGGAGTCCCAGCAGCCCCAGCCGCCTGTCTGTGCCTCCTTGGAGGTTTTCAGCCTCTTATTGGGCATGTGCAGGCAGGTGCGTGAAGGAGGCTGGGGGTGGGTGGGGGTGGGGCTAGGGAGACTGGAGCTTCCGGGGTCCCTACCTGTTAGAGTTTGAGTCCCTCCTGGTCCTCTGAGACCAAGAGGTAGGAGTCCCATTTTACAAAGTGGGGACCTGAGGCTTTGAGAGAGGGCATTACTTGTTCAGAAAGCAGAATAGGTCTTAGAATCCATATCTGCCTGAGCCCCAAGTTTGGGTACCTTGTCTGCTTGTCACTGTCTACTGGCGGGGGAGGGGGGCGGGTACAGATGGGCAAACCTTGATTTTATAGCCCTTGAGGGGTAAAATGCTCGGGCCAAAAAATAAAAATGCTCTGAGCTTTGTCCCTTACTTGCTGGATGACTTTGGGCAAGATGCTTAGTCTCTTTGGGCCTGGGTGTACATTTGCATATTCAATCAGGATCAAGTGAGCAGCTACCGTGGGCCCTGGATGGTCTCTGGGCTCCCAGAAGTGACATTGAGGCACGGGAAATGGGTGACTGAACAGCTGGAAAACTGCAAGCTAATTTCAGATTATGCTGAAGACCTTGAAGAAAATGAAGGGGGAAGTGGTAGAGGGTGACAGGAGGAGGAGTGTTTAGACAGCATTCCAGGCAGAAGTAGCAGCACGTACAAAGGCCCTGAGGCAGGACAAAGCTCTGTGTGCGAGGGAAAGAGTGAGGAACTGAGGTGGCTAGTATAGAGGCAGCCAGGGGTGGCATGGGGACAGGAGAGCAGAGGGGTGGCAGGGTCCTTTGTGCAGAGCCTTTGTGGAGGCTAGGGTGAGGCTGAGGGAGGCTGTTTTGAGGATGAATGAGTGGGTGTCCCTGGCAGGGCCTGGCACCTGGAAGGCCCTTGACAAGTTTGTTGATGGGAAGGAACAGGGCCTCAGCCTCAGGAGGAGGCAAAGTGCAGTAGGTAAAGGGCACAGGGAGGCTGCCTGCCTGTGCCCAGGAGACCTCGTGGGTGAGGAGCCTCTGACCCAGGGCCCGGGGCCACAGGGAGCTGTTCACCAGGCAGGAATGAGGGGAAGGGCCTGCCAGGAGGGGGGCACCGGAGGAGCGGAGGCCGGGAGCCAAGAGGGGGAGAGTTCCTTGGGAAGCCGTGACTGCAGAGGAGAGGGCACGAGGGAGGAAGAAGGGCCAGGCTGGAGAGACAAGTGGGGCCAGGTTGCCCTGAGGCCTCCAGGGTGGGCGTGTTGGGGTGTCAGGGGGCAGGCAGGAGGCTGGGCCCCAGGAGAGGTGTTTTCTTTTTTATTTGATTTTCCAAGCAACGCACGAGCCTGGTGGCGAGGTTGAAGATTGCAGAGCATCAATAGAAGAAGGAAATAAAAAGCACCTGTAGTTCCATTACCCAGAAACAAACCCCGTTGACACTTGCTGTGTGGCCTCGGGCAAGTCCCTTTACCTCTCTGCGTGCGCCTCGGTTTCTGTGTTCATAAAATGGAAAACTAATAATGCTTGTCCCATAAGGTTTTTGTGAGGATTAAATGAGTTAATTCATGCAACATATTTAGGGCCATGCCAGCACATGGTAAGTATTAGCCGTCATCATCATCATTAACAGCGTTCCCATGTTGGTGGGGTAAGAGCTCTGGTGCTGGAATTTACCTGCATTCTAGTTCTGGACCCCCCATTTCCTGGCTCTGTGATTTGGGGCAAGTGGCTGCATCGTGGTGTCCCTCAGTTCCCCCATCTGTAATACGATAATAAAGTTCTTCATGGTGTTTTGTAAAGATTTGACGGGTAAACTCATGTAGGGTGATTGGAGAGAGAGCTCTGTATGTGGTAATTGTTCTGTCCTTCCAGAATTTTCACTTCATGTGCATTTTTTCTTCATTGTAGCTAACATCATCTATTTGATATTCACTCCCTTCCTTCTTCCTTAGCAATAGGGCCCTCTATTGTGGGGGGCAAGCGCCCTACGAAGAGACCACATTTCCCAGATTCTCTTGCAGCTAGAGATGACTAACAAATACAAGTAGAAATCGTAGGTGAGGTTTCCAGGAAAACTCTTTAGAGGGGGCTGATTCAGTTATGAGGTACATTTCCTTTTGCCTCCTTCTTTTGCAGCCCCCCTCTTCCACCTTCTTCCTGCTTTCTGCCTGGAACTCAGATATGATGGCTGGAGCTTCAGGGGCCATCTTGAACCATGTGGCAAACATGGCAGCCTGGAAGCCACATTCTGAGGGTGATAAAACTGGGAGAGAAGAGGCACTTGGGCTCTCGATGGTAGTGCAGTAGCCACACCACACCAGTCTTTGCCTGCCTTTCTCTGGCATGTATATATGTGTGTGTGTGTGTGTGTGTGTGTGTGTGTGTGTGTGTGAATACACACACACACACACACACACACACACACCTTATGGAGGTCTCTGTCATTTTGACTTCCTGTTTCTGGTAGCTGAATCTATTTCTAACTGATACATTTGCCCAAATGGAATCAACCTATATGGATTGGACAGACTCTCTTCTGCTAACCCCAGCAAGGTCAAATCCTGGGTCCCCACCCTCCCTATGCAAACCACCAGGGAGGTCCTCAGTTTAGAAATAGAGAGGGTCAGTCCCCGCTGCAAAGCTCACAGAGCATGTTGGCAACTATGCTGGGACCCGACACCCCACACCACCCTGAATAACCCCTCTCTGCCTCGTGCTGCCCCTGCCAGCACCTGCCCCAGCGAGACCTTAGCCTGCCAGGCCTGGGAGGTACCTTTGCCGGACGGCCTGGGGCCAGCCCAGCTGGGATCGCTGTGGGGTGAGTCTGTAGGCCAGGGAGCCAGGCTGGGTGAGCTTTTATTTTTATAGCTGTCACCAGATCCTGCCTCACAGGCCCTAGCCCTGGAGCCCTGGTGAGGACAGAGGCAGTCAGGGAGGAGGAAAGGCTCCTCAGGGAAACTGGTGGGTGGGGATCAGTGGGCCCTGGAGGAGAGAGAACTGGGGCAGAAGTTGGGGCTGCCTGTACCGCCTGACTCGAGTCAGTCCGCACATCAAACGGGGCTGGTCATCAAGCATGCCTCGCTGACGCTCTTGGGGGGGGGTTGGTGAGGGACATACAGATAGTGGGGACCCTTTCCTTCCTTTAGTCTTGAAACTCAGGTGCAGAGCATCAGCCTGTCCTGGCTGCCAGTTCTGAGGATGCCGTTGCTGGAAGTCCTTGCAAAGCCTGCCTTGCACTTTGTTCCCCCCTTTGTTCTAGCTCCCCACACCCACGCCACCCACTTCTCATAGCCCCCACCCCCACTGTGGCTGATATCTGTCCTTATAGACGTGCGTCTTGTTTGATGTACTTTCTTCTCAGTGAAGTACACACAGGCAAGTGCACACAACATAGGCCTCCAGCTTGGTGGGTTTTCCCTGTGTAGACCCCTGGCTGGAACCAGCAGCCACCTCAAGAAACAGACCATTCTAGCACCCCAGAAACCCCTTGTGCCTCTTCTAGCTATAAGCCCCCCTCTGCCTCCCCCTACATCACCACCTAAAGTTAATTAATCATTATCCTGATTAGTTTTGCCTGTTTCAACACTTTGTCTAGAAGGAATCACACACTATGCATTCATTTATGGCTGATTTTTTTTTCTACTCAGTATTGTAACTGTAACATTCATCCAAGTGCTACGTATCAAGATTTGTTCCTTTTTGTTACCGAACAGAATCCTACTGCATGGGTATCACACAATACATTGACCCATTTTATTGCTGAGGGACATTTAGATTGTTTCTAGCTTTTAGCTCTTCAGAACTGGGCTGTGATGAATGTTCTAGAATGCATGTTTTTTGGTGAGCATACTTACACATTTCAGTTGGGTATAGACCTAGAAATGCTTGCTGAGTCATCTGAAATGCTGAGTAGTGTTTTAATTCCTGTTAATGGTATTCAACCCTAGATCTTATTCTATTTAAAAAAATTTCTGTCTTACTCAGTCTGGGCTGCTCTAACACAATACCGCAAGCTGAGTAGCTTATACACAGCAGAAATTTATCTCCTGCAGTTGCGAATCCTGAGGAGTCCAATACCAACTGGTGATAGACTTGGGGTCTGCTGAGGACCCGCCTTCTGATTCGTAGACGTTGTGTCTTCACATGGTGGAAGGGGTAAGGGAGCCTTCTGGGGCCTCATTTATAAGGGCACTAATCCATTTGTGAAATAACCCTCACATTGGGTCATTCCAACATGTGAATTTGGAGGACACAAACGTGTAGTCTATAGCACTTTTTTTTTGAAAAAAGATCTCAAGTGTATAGACATGTGACAAAAACAGTACAAGGAACATTTCCCCCCTGAATTATTATTATTTTAAAAATGTTTATTATATATTTTTAAGTTTTAAATGTTTATTTACTTGGTGGGGGGCAGCGCCAGTGGGGGAGGAACAGAATCTGAAGCAGGCTCCAAACTCTGAGCTGTCAGCACAGAGCCCGATGCAGGGCTCGAACTCATGAACTGTGAGATCATGACCTGAGCTGAAGTCAGATGCTCAACTGACTGAGCCACCCAGGTGCCCCTACTTATTATTTTTGAGAGAGAGAGAGAGAGAGAGAGGGAGAGAGACAGAGAATGTGCACACAAGTGGGGGAGGAGCAGATATAGAGAGAGGGAGACACAGAATCCAACGTGGATTCCAGAGCCAGATGCGGGGCTCAAACCCATGAGCCATGAAATCATGACCTGAGCTGAAGTCGGAGGCTTAACCAACTGAGCCACCCAGACTCCCCTGCCCCCGAATTATTTAAGAATAAATTGCTCACCTGTTGTCTTATCCCCCCGTAATACTTTGATATGTATTTCCTACAAACAGGGATATTTTCTTGTTTTTGTTAAGAATTTTTTTTAACGTTTATTTATTTTTGAGACAGAGAGAGACAGAGCATGAGCAGGGGAGAGGCAGAGAGAGAGGGAGACACAGAATCCGAAGCAGCTCCAGGCTCTGAGCTGTCAGCACAGAGCCCGACGCGGGGCTCGAACTCATGGACTGTGAGATCATGACCTGAGCCGAAGTCAGATGCTTAACCGACCGAGCCACCCAGGTGCCCCAAACAGGGACATTTTCTAGATGCATAATATAACCGTCAAAATCAGGACATTCACATGGCACAGCCATTTCTTTAGACCCATTCAACTTTTTTTTTATTAAAAAAATTTTTTTTTAACATTTATTTATTATTGAGAGACAGGGAGAGACAGAGCATGAGCAGGGGAGAGGCAGAGAGAGAGGGAGACACAGAATCCGAAGGAGGCTCCAGGCTCCGAGCTGTCAGCACAGAGCCCGACGCGGGGCTCGAACTCACGGACCGTGAGATCGTGACCTGAGCCGAAGTCGGACGCTTAACCGAGCCACCCAGCTGCCCCAGGCCTATTCAACTTTCACCAGCTGCCCTAACCATGTCCAGTAAGAGGATCCAATTCAGAATCACGTGTCGCATTTAGTTGCTATGGCTCCTTAGTCTCCTTTGATCTAGAACAGCTCCTCAGTCTTTCCTTGATGTTCATGACCGTGACATTTTTGAGCATGACAGGCCAGCTGTTTTGTGGCACATCCTTCGCTTTGGGTTTGTTTGCTGTTTCCTGGTGATTAGACTCCAGTTTTGCATCCTTGGTGAATCACAGAAGCGGTGCTCTGTCCTTCTCTTTGTCCCATTATTGACGGTGTTCACTTGACCCCCGCTGTTTATCGAGATATAATTGACATACAACATCATATGAATTTAAGGACAACGTAATGATTTGATAGATGGATATACTGTGAAACGATCACCACAGTAAGTTTAGTTAACATCTGTCACCTCACGTGGTTACAGTTTTTCGCCTTGTGATGAGACTAACGGTGTTCACTGTGATTACGCAATTGAAGGGATATCTGTCAGACTTCACCTCTGTGAAGTCGCTTTTCTCCCCTTTGTAGTAAATAAGTATTTGAGGGGAGGTCCTTTGAAACTGTGTAAATATCCTGCTCCTCATCAAACTTGCAATGGTTCGTTAATTTTTATCAGTATGGACTCATGGTTTTTTATTTTATTTAATGGGTTGTAGTACATTATTATTATTATTATTATTGTTATTTATGTGCTTAATTTTCCCATATATGGCTGCTGGGAGCCCCTTCTGGCTGGCTTCTGTGCCCTTCTGACATGCCGCCATTGTTCTTTGAGCACCTCCTTACTTCCCCTGCCCTAGCCCTGGAGTCAGGCATTTCCCCAAGGAGCCCTAGCTCCTTTGGGTGGAGAATGGTATTTAGAAAGGTCTCAGCACAAGTGTGCTCACTGCTGCTTGGAGTATCGCTGCCCCCAAACCCTCTCTAAGACTGCATGCGTGTATATACATGGACACATACTTATATCTGTATCATTTCTGTATCTGATTACCTGTCTTCTGTGTATCATCTTTGAGAAAACGATTACAGTATTAAACTCTATTTCCAATCCAGTTCCATGTTTGGAACTATCTTTCCCAACAGTTAGAAGAATGTTGGCTTTCATTATTCTGTTGTGTTTTTTTTTAATTTTATTTATTTGTCTGAGAGACACAGGCACAGTGTGAGCAGGGGAGAGGCAGAGAGAGAGAGAGAGAGAGAGAGAGAGAGAGAGAGAATCCCAAGCAGGTTCTGCACTGTCAGCATGGAGACCGATGTGGGGCTCGAACTCACGAACCTTGAGATCATGACCTGAGCTGAAACGAAGAGTCAGACGCTTAATCCCCTGAGCCACCCAGGCCTTCATTATTCTTAATGTATATATGTATCTCACCAAATCCCCCGGATGTCACCAATTTCCTGTTTCTGGATCACCTTCCCCTCCCCCCTCCCACTTGGATGCCCTCACTATACTCCGGCCCCCAAACTGCACCACCTTCCTTGTGGAGGATCTCCGTTCAACTGCTCATGGAATTTACACATTTTTATTTAATTTGAATATATAATACATATGCTTTGTCCAGGATTCAGAAGGTATAAAAGGGTTTAAGTGAAAAGTTGCTCTCCCTCCCCCCACGGCCCTCGCATTCCCTTTCCCTTCTCTTCAAGCTCACCCCCGTTCTCAGCAGTTTTTCTGGTTTTGGGTAGTTTGTGTAAGCCAGCCTATAGGCCCATGCACACACACATGATATTCACACACATCGCACATTGTGACACTTTCCACACTGCTGTCTCCTTTGGTTTTCTCATCTAACAATGTATCTTGGAGGTTGCTCATACCAGTCCTGTAGAGCTGCCTCATTCTTCTTTGTTTTTATTTTAAGTTTTCCTGCCTCATTCTTTTTGATGAGCACACAATATTCCATTGCACGGAGGTACCACGATTATTTAACCAGGCCCCTTTCGATGGATATTTAGGTTGTTTCCAACCCTCTTCCAGCTCACACAGTGCCCTTGGACAACCAGATCAAATAGGTCACATTTTTTTTTTTTTAATTTTTTTTTTTTCAACGTTTATTTATTTTGGGACAGAGAGAGACAGAGCATGAACTGGGGAGGGGCAGAGAGAGAGGGAGACACAGAATCGGAAACAGGCTCCAGGCTCTGAGCCATCAGCCCAGAGCCCGACGCGGGGCTCGAACTCCCGGACCGCGAGATTGTGACCTGGCTGAAGTCGGACGCTTAACCGACTGCGCCACCCAGGCGCCCCTCAAATAGGTCACATTTTGCAAGAAGACAAGGTCGATTCCCAGAAGACTGTTTTGGAGATGTCTTTGTGTTGCTCTGTGGCCCTCTAACTCATGGCTTTTTGCTCTGATGCACAATGTGCCTCTGGATGTAGCTGCCACATTGTAATGAACTATCCTCCTTGAGATGAACACTGATGTTGCCTCTGTTGCCAGTCGTCTACATACTGAGTTAGAGTTTGGGGGGGGTGATCTAGAGATGAACCGAAGTTGACCCTCCACGGTCACCCTGCCAGCATCAGACAGCTTTCCTTATTGCCTTTGGCTCCTTCACTGCCTCCCTGTCAGGCTCCCGAGTCAGACGGGCGAGTGCTCATATCTCAGCTTTGCCACTTAGGTGTTTGATCTGGAGAAAGTGACCTCTCCCATCCGGGCCTCAGTTTCCTCGTCTGTACAGTGGTTCTTGTCACACCCCTGACGGGTGTACAGGGTGGAGCTTGATGGAAAGTAAGCCCTTGATAAACAAAGGGTCCCATTGCGTTAGGGTCCCCAGGCCTTTGTGGCATAAGTTTCTACCCCAGGCTTTAGGGACACAGTCCCCCTAAGTGAGAGGGAGGGGGCTGACCTGGAGAGGACCAGGGAGTCAGGGGGCTTGGGCTGGGGTTGGCAGGCCCCAAGAAGAGTTGTAACCAGGCTTTTGGTTCAGTAATATTTGAAGGAAAAATGCTAATGCAGATGGGATCTGGTATTTATTCATCCTTCCTTCCTTCCTTCCTTCCTTCCTTCCTTCCTTCCTTCCTTCCTTCCTTCCTTCCTTCCTTCCTTCATGTTCCTCTGAACAGCTTGTGACTTTAAGCAAGTAACCTAACTTTTCTGTGCCTGAGTTTCCTCTTCTGCAACATGGAGATGGCGATGATAGAATCTACCTCACAGGGTGTGGTGACGTTAAATGAGATGATGCATGCATAGGGCTTAAACAGTGCCTAGCACATAGTGAATGCTCCGTAAATATCAGTTATTATCGCCATTAACTTTTTTCCAACAAATCATTTGCTACATACCAGGCTTTGTTGTCTCTCTCTACCTAGAACTAGAACCACGCGGAGCCTCAGATTCTGTAAAATCAGAGCCCAGAAAAGATGACAGGATCTCAGGGTGTAACCACCCCCACCCAGCAATCTGGCTGTGGGGGTGGCTTGAGATCCCCTACTCCTTGCATTTTCAGGCCAGGGATCCTAACACCCCTGTAAATACCACCCCCAGCTCCCCAGAGGTTGTGACAGCCTCAACCCTTCTCCAGCAGTACTGATCGGAACCCTTGCGGACTCAGAACAAAAACAGATTGGGGCAGCAAAACCCTTTTTGTGCAAGCGGGACTCTCCTTCTTAAGCCCCAGGTGCTGCTGAAGGTCCGAACTGCCTTTTCTTTGCAGCCGGTTGGACCCTGGGAGAAAGCTGCCAGTGTGAGTTGGCCAGGGGCTCACAGCTGCCAGCTGTTGTTAGTTTGGTGTGAACCAGGGCCTCTCAGCCTGGGCACCATTGGCATTTGGGACAGGATCATTCTTTGTTGAGGGGCACTTTCTTGTGCATAACAGGATCCCTGCCTCTGTGCACCAGATGTCAGTAGCACCGCCCCCCCAAGTTGTGACAAAAATGTCTACAGACATTGTCAAGTGTCCCCTGGGGGTGCAAAGTCCCCCTCAGTCGAAAATCCCTGCTGTGGAAGATCCAACAGCCGGGCGGAACAGAGTGGCTCGCTGTGTGCCATGGCAGAAGCCCTCTGCACGTTCGGTGCCTCAGGTCCCCATCACTTAGTTAGGGGACCAGGCTGAGCCAGCATCAAGGGGCCTCCAGCCTGGTCTGGCTGGAGTTCTAGCTCCTACGCGTTCTTGTCTCTCTTTGCATCCTGGTTGCAAGGGTTAGGACGCAGGGTGAGGATTGGGGCACAGGAGATAGGTCTGGGCGGGGCCAGCCCTGTGCTTGTTCTTTACCCCATGTCTGGCCCTCCCTCCAAATGCAGGAGAGATAATAAGCACAAAAACGGGCCCTGGGCTGTGTCTTATTTAATCCTTGTAACAGCTCTACGGAGGTGGGAGTGTGTGCCATTGGACCGGGTGTGCAGGAACACAGCATCGCTTCTGTTACCGCCACACAGAGACACAGGACCTGAATCTGGCAGTGAGGAAACATCAGGGCATGCCACAAAGTATCTGGCCTGTCATCCTCAAAAGTGTCAAGGACAGGAAAGTCAAGGAGAGACTAGGAGCTGTTGAAAGAGCCCAAATACAACCAAAGGAAGTGAGGTGTGATCCTAGACCGAAAAGAAATCGTAGACCTTTTTGGGGACAATTATGGAACGTTGAACATGGCATGTGGATTTGATGGAGGTGCTGAATTGATGAGAAGTGTCCTGAATTTGTGTGCTCTGTGTGTGTGTGTGTGTGTGTGTGTGTGTGTGTGTGTGTGTGTAGTGGGGGGTCAGGAGATACATGCTGGAGGGCTTGGAGATCAAAGGACATCACGTTTACAACAGACTCTGAATAATTCAGGACAAGAGAGGAAAATAAATAGAGGAGAAATGATGAACGGGGACAGAATGTAAATATTCTGGGCAAAGGATATCCTGGCATTCCTCATAACCCCAGTAATTCTTCTGTAAGTTCAGAAGTTATGCCACAGTGATTTTAAAAGCAAACCAAAACACCTGACCTCCGGTAAACCCAAGAGACACGAAAACGTATGTCCACAAAAAAAGACCTATAAGCATGTTCGTGGCAGTTTTATTTATAATAGCCCCAAGCCGGAAACAACCCAGATGTCTTTCAGCATGGGAGATCAACAAATTGTAGTGGCTCCGTGAATGGATGCCATGGAGGGAGCTATTGATTCACGCACACAATGGGTGAATCTTGAAAGCACTAGGAAAAGAAGTCACACGCAAAGGACCAGGTACCGTGTGATTGCTCTGATAGGAAGTCCGAGAATAGGTCAGACGAATCTAGAAGTCAAAACAGTGGTTCCTTTTGTGGGTGGAGGAGTTATTGCTTGGGAAGAGGGGTGGGGGAGCCTTCTGGGCTGCTGCCGAAGTTCTGTCTTGACCTGGGTGGTGGTGACATGAATTTATACATATGTAAATAAATATTCATTGAGATAAAAACTCACCAAGACAGATTCCCTTTCTGTATTTTGCATAAGTTAGACTCAAAATCAAAGTAAAAAAAGAAAAAGAAATTAAAGATACACATCAAACACTGGGGAACGAGGTGGGCGGGGAAGGGGGTGGGATTGAAGGGAATAAATAAAACCAGGGAGGAGCCTCGCATGACAATGAGGACAATGTGTCATGAATTGAGGAGCTGGATAACTTGGCCCTTGGTACCTGAGGTTCAAAAGGAGAAACCAGAAAGGACAAAAGGGCTCAGAGAGGGGGATTACCTTGCCTGAGGTCACACAGCTGGTGGGTAGCACCGGCAGGATTTGAACTTGGGCCTGGGTGACCCTGGCCTGTGCTCCTTACCCAGTGCTCTGGCCCGGACTCACTGGGCTGGACAGCCCTGTTTGGCTCCCCGAGGCTTCCCGGGGCCTGGCAGAGATGGCGAAACCACTGCCTGGCAAAGACCATTGCAGCCCAGAGCTCAAGACTCCAAGTGGGGTGAGGGAGCAGTAGGACAGAGGGCGGCCTGGCCAGCAGCTCCCGTCCCCGAAGCCTTGCTCCCTGGTCTGGGGAAGCCCTGCCAACCTTGCCCGCCTCCTGCTGTCCTTTGCCTTCCTTCCTGCGCCAGTGTGTGGGCTTTGGAGCTCCACGGGCCTGTGTGTGAACCCAAGCTCTTTCCCCCATCTGGCTGTGCGACCTGGGGTGAGTGGCTCCCCACTGTGTGCCTCAGTTTCCACTTCCAGAGCCGGCCCGCGAGAGCACGTGCCTGAGAGCACTGGTGAACAGTGGGCACAAAACGCGACACGATGCCTTCACTTGCTGAGTACTCAAAAAGGGTGCCCGCTGTTGTTGTTTATTATCGCTGTGTGTGGAAAGGGGGAGCCTCTGTTGCCCTTAGGCCTCACAAACACCTGCATGTTAAGACAGCTGGCATGGAATGGAAAGTTCTGGAGAAAGGAGCTTTCAGACTGCCTGGAGGTTACTCAGAAAACTCTCTTAATTTCCATTCTGGCTTTTGAAAAAGTCGTTGGTAAGCCAAGGCAGGCCTGGGGGTGGGCTGCCTGGATGGTCACGCAGGGCTCGGTGCTCACAAGGGCCCTCCCCTTGGCCTAATGCTCTGCGGTTGCATCTCAGAATTCTTCATGATTTCAGAATGAGGGCCTCGGCATTTCATGAAACTGGTCCCGGGCAGGGCTGTGGCATCTGGCGAGGTCACTCAGCACTTTCACCTGGGTTGTCTCCTTGGACGTTCAGGAACATTCTTTAAGTGTAGGTGTCCCCATCACTAACCTTGCTGACCTCAGTTTTCTCATCTGGGAAGTGGGAAGAAGTGCTTTGTGCAGGGCCATAGGGAGATGAGAAGGACCCAGGTCTCCTGGCTCCCAGCTTCCATCGGTGGCTGAGTGAAGGTGAAACCTGGGGACCTAAGGACTTGGTGGGCCTAAGTGTGTTCCCCTCGAGGGCATAGTAGGTGCTCAGTATGTGCAAGCCGCTCTTTGGTGCCCCGGCTGGCCTGTCTTTTCACCTCTTTCACAATTAAATTTTGATATAAAATGATGCTAATAATACACACATCCATTTTCTTAAAACATGAAAATATTTCCGATAAGGCTGAAGTCAGTCTTGAACCACTCACCTCGCGGCCAGCCCTCTCCTCAT
Organism: Lynx rufus; assembly: GCF_022079265.1. Classification (NCBI taxonomy): domain Eukaryota; kingdom Metazoa; phylum Chordata; class Mammalia; order Carnivora; family Felidae; genus Lynx; species Lynx rufus. The sequence goes on along the minus strand of NW_025814896.1, from coordinate 11,643,840 downwards.
GATTGTATCATTTGAGGGTACAAACATGTGCAGTAGCTGCCTATGCATTAATGTTGTTCTCCCTTTCTTTTTTTCTGTTACACTTTTCTATTATTTTATTATTATTTTTAAAGTAATCTCTACACCCATTGTGGGGCTCGAACTCACAACCCTGAGATCAAGAGTTGCACGTCCTACCGCAACTGAGCCAGCCAGGCGCCCCTCTGTTATACTTTTGAAAAAGTAAACTTTTCATGGGAGCATACCCTGGGTCCAGAGGAGTTGATGCACTTTCAGCAACCCAGCCCACTCAGTGCCCACTTGTGGGGTACACCTGGTGGCCTCACACTGCTCCCTGTTTCCCTGCCCATCTTGCTCCTCGTTTCTGAGTCTCGGTGCGTCAGTCCCGTCTGCACGCGGGCATCCATGATACCCCACGATGGCCACACGCTTGGTGCCCAGTAAACAAATGGCTGGTAAATGAAACAATGGAAGCAAGAGGAAAAAATAACCACAAACCCAATTGTGCATAATTGAGAAGTCCGTCAAGGTGGGTTTGGGTTGGTTGGGGTTTCTTGTAAAAGCTGTAGAAGCACAGACTATATGGCATCGACAGGAAGCGAGCCCAGCGTTTCCGGAGAAGAAGAATCACACTGGATGTCACAGGGTCCTTGCAAGGGGCCAGGGGGATGGCACCAGGGAAGCTCTGCTCTGCGGGGTCAGCTGCCCTTCAGCCTCTGGTATTTTTCTGAGGCCCAATAACTGGAAAGTGGCTGCATGAGGACCTGGGGTCCCTGAAGCCTCATTCGACAAGGTTTTCAGTTTGTTCTCTGCCCTCTCTGGGCTGCCCACTGAGCCCGGCCCACAGAAGGCTCTCAAAGATGTGCTCCAGGAGTGACTTCATTGAGCACCTCTCACGTGCAGGCACTATGCTAAGCCCGGGAATCTAGCCCAAAATGAGGCAGCCCCAGAACCTTGTCTTGTGTTCATGGAGCTGACATCTGCAAGGTAGGGGATACAGTCGGTCGAATGGGCAGTGTTGTAAAGTAAAGAAGAGGAGGGAGAGAAGTGGAGTGCGTGTGTGTGTGTGTGTGTGTGATGTTGCATTTGAAGAAAGAGGTCAGGGAAGGCCTTGCTGAGAGACGGTGATATGGAAGCAAAGACCTAAAAGAGCTAAGGGAGAGAGCCCTGGGGATATGTGGTGAAAGAGGGACCGGCAAGTGCAAAGGCCCTGAGGTGGGACCGTGCTTCTCTGTTCAAGGAGCAGCAGGGAGGCCATGTGGGGCAGTGTTGTGAGTGAGGGGGACAGGGTGGTGTGCCGATATGTGTATGTGGTTAGTGGGGAGGTGGGGTTCTGAGCAGAGGAGGGATATGATTCGACTTCCTTTCAGGGTTCGGGGGTGGTGGCAGCCAGGGAGAGGAGAGCACACAGGGGAGGAACTGGTGGGAAGTGCTGAGCCCAGGGTCTGGTATCCAGCAGGCACTCGATAAACACATTGAGTTACCGCCGAGAGTATGTGGAGGCTTTAGATGGAGTGACCTGCTCAGCTTTAAAGGGCTCCTGGCAGGCTGGGTGATGCCTGAGGGGACCCGTCTACTGCCGCCTCCCCCCGTGGAGGGCTTGGTTCCCCTGGATGAGCTGGGGGTGAGGAGGCAGGACCCCCCCCCCCCCCGGCAGTGGGGCAGGATCAGCAGGTGAGTGGGAGGAGGAGGCCAGGCCGGGGCTGGCAGGGAGCTGGGAGCTGGCAGGGGCCCAGGGAAACAGTGTTCTGGCTGGGAGGGCAGGCTGGGGCTGGTTGTCCTGGGGGGAGAGGCAGGAGGCAGACGCTTCCCCACTCCCCAGCGCCCCCCTCCTGCCCCCTCCCGCCCCCCGTATGGACTTCCCAGCAGCCTGATTCCTGCCTCGGTGGTGTCCGCTCTATCCTGGCCCCTCTGATCCTCTCACCCCCTCCCTCCCCTCCGTAGCTGGGGCGCCAGTCAGACGTCCTCACTGTGTCCAGGGTGCCCTGCTCACACCTGCACCTTTCCTGGGCCTCCCCCATTCCTCCAGCTTGTCAGTGCTCCTTCTGTCTTTCCTTCCCCTTCTTACCAGGTTCATGCCTACCCGTTACTCAATCCTCAGGGGAGAATGTCCTCACCCAGGGAGGCCTCCCCTGACCCCCACCGCCCCACGGCTCCCCTCCATTCCCGTGCACGGTATTCTCAGCCAGGACGCCCGTTCGGGGTCTATATGTGTGTGATTATCTGTCTATGGTCAGTGTCTCTCATAGGCGCGGAGCTCCTGGGGCAGGAATAGTCTGCCGTCTGGCTGCTGTGTTCCCAGCACTTGGAACAGCACATACTGGGACGGAGGGCGGCGGAGGTGGTTGGTGGTATGGACAGACGAACGGACACACGGGTGGATGGACTCGGGCAGGTGGGGTGGGCTGGGTGACGGCATAAGCAGGGACAGATGGAGGAGGGACGGTGGGGGCGTGGGTAAGCAATGGTTAGCTGACAGGAGACAGAACTGAGGTGGGTGGAGTGGAACAGAAAGCTCCTGGCCTAAGCGTTAAGAGACCTGGGTTCAGGTTCAGCCTTGCGTCCCATTAACACGAAGGCCAGTGGAGTCATGGGTGTATCCTGTTGCCTCTCTTTGCCTCTGTTTCCCCATCTATTGGTTTTTCAGCTTTGTTGTTGCTTTTATTTCACTGCATTGAACCCTCTCCGTTCCCTCCCAATTTTTCTGGAGCCTCACCACGTGAACAGAAAAAAAGGGAGCAGCTGAGAGTGGGGGGGGGGGCAGGGCATTCCCTAGGAGCCAAGAACGGAGCATGAAAACCCAGCTGGACAGCCCACTATTTTGCCACATCCCCTGGCTCTCTGAGTCCCTCTTCTCCAGAGGACTTTGCAGAAAATGCAGATTCCAGGGTCCCTCCACATAAGCTCCCACATCAGGTGCTTTGGAGCAGGCCCAGAAATCTGCAGTTTGAACAAGCTCCTCTCCAGGATTTTGACCTCATTTCCGGGTGAGACTCAGTGCCACCTTCCAGGATGACTGGGTCCCACGGCTCAGCAGCCCGATGTGTGCACGTGCATGCGTGTGTGTGCTGTGGGGGATGGGGCTGCTGTGACAGTTTCTCTAAAACACAGACTAGAAACAACCGGGGTGTGCATTGGTGGAGCTGGTTGAGTATGTTGGGGCTGGTCCACTCCCTGGAGGACCCAGAAATAAGGAAGAAGGTCCTGATAAGACAAGATCTCCAGATATGGTGGAGTGAACAAGCAGGTGCAGATTAGAGCTCTTGCCATTTCTCTGCTTGTGTTAAAACATTCATAAGAGAAGAGATACAGGGATATGTACGGACACTTCTGGAAGGACACACAAGAAATGGGCCAGGGTGGCCTCCGGGGAGGAGCAGGAAGAATACCCTTGGTTCTGTCCGAACCCCTTCTTGAGTCCAGGGTTGGGATTCTGACCCTAACTAGCTGTGTGACCCTACGCCCTCTCTGAGCCTCAGTTTCCCCTTGTGTACATGGGGCTGTACAGCTTCTAGCCTGGGCCTGGTCAGCATGGACGGCCCAGGCAACCTGATCCTGCTTCGGCTTCCATTTCCCGGGGCACTCCTGGCTGGGCCTCACCTTCCAGTAGCCCCGCTCGACCCAGAGAGGGTGGGTCCCGGGGAGGGGGCAGCCTGGTCCAGGGTGGGGCTGAGCTGGAAAAACCGGCAGGGTTGGAGCAGTCTCTGCAGGCAGAGTCTTCACTCCTCTGCCTGGAGGCTGCTCAGGGACACTCACCCCTACCTGGTGCCCCTGAGGGGCCGGGACCAGAAGAGCATCCTCCCCCCCCCCCTCCCCCCCCCCCCCCCCCGGCCAGCTTCAGGTTGGAGACCAAGGGAAAGGGGAGAATGACGGCATTGAGCTAGGGTCGGGGGACGAGGACACAGAGAAACAGAGACACAGAGAGAGAGAAGGAGAAACAGAAAAGAAGGAAAGGCAGGGAGACAGAGAAAGAGGGCAGGAGGGAGACATGGTGAAAGAGAAGAGACAGGGGAAGAGAAAGACACGCGCATACGCACGCACAGAGCCAGCTTCAGGCTGGGAGAAGCAGAGAAATCGGTGAGACGGAAGGAAATGGTGGAGCTCTCTGGGTCTGGGTCTGGGTCTGGGTCTGGGTCTGGGTCTGGGTCTGGATTGGGCTGGGGGCTGGGCTCACTGGCCAGGTGCCTGGGGCTGGTCAAGGCGCCGGAGTGCGAGGGAAGGAGGGTGGGGGGCAGGGGCCGAGGGTGCTGGAGCCACCCGCAGCTGGGCACTGTCCACACCTCTGGGGCTGCAGCTGCAGGCCCGAGTAGTCCTAGGAAGCAGCTCAGGGTCCCTTACTTCTCATCCCTCCAGTCCTCCTTTGGGACCTCGTACCTGGAGGCTGCCTCCCCAGGAGGCCCTCTCAGAGCAGCCCTGGGAAGGCCTGAGGTGAAACCAGGCTAATTAGTGCTCAGAACTGAGATAATCGCTGTCTGGAATGTTCCCTAGGAGGTCCAGGTGGGGGCAGACGGCCAGGGGCCACAGGGTGCCTGGGGTTGGCCAGCCGGGCCTCTGCCTGCTGGCTGTTAGAGCCTGTGTATTGGAAGTGAGGAGACCTGGGCCCTCAGGATTTAGGATCTGCAGTTCCTCAGGTCCCTCCATGCCATCCTGTACAGCCGATCCACTGGACTCCAGTCTGGTCACATCTGCTGCCTAAAGCTTTCCATGGCTCCCGTGGCCCGTAAGCTATAACCTGAACTCCTCACCTTGGCCTCATCTCCTCACGACCCACCTGCTCATCTGTTCATGCTCTTGCCTCATCACTGTGGCCTTCCCTTTCCGTCTTCTTACCCTTAAATTGCACACTTGGCCCACCTCAGGACCTTTGCATATGCTGAATCCCTTTCTAGCCTCCTCTTCTTCCACCTTCTCCCAGAGCTCTCCCTACACATCCTTCAGGCCTCAGCTCAAAGTCACCTCAAGGGGGAGGCCTCCCTGGTACCTTCCTGTGCAGTCCCTGCACCTCTCCTTCCAGCACTCAGCACTACCCATTCTCTTAATGGGTTTCCTTATTTGATGCCTGCTTCCTCCATGCAAGTGTGGCTTCCTGAGGACAGGTGCCAGGTCTGCTTGGTCACCACTGTGTCCCACAGGACTTGACACACAGCAGGTGCTCCTCAAGCAAGCCAGGACAAGAAGTGGCCTGGACATTTTTTGTGCTGTGGGATTCCTTCTAGAAAGGGACTCTGCTGACCCCTGTGTCTCCCTTCCCCATCCCCGTCCCTTCCCCCAGCCGCAGCCGATCCTGCCTCTGAGTCTTCAGACTCCATGGGGGCAGCCCTGGACATGGTGTTGTAATGAATCACTGGCCAGAATCTGGTCTTGATTATCTCTAGGCTGGGCATGTCCTGCCTGTCCTCAGGGAGGCTGGGGCCTCAGGCCACTGTATCAGGGGCCCCAGGTGTCCCACTGGGCCTCTTGCCTCTGGCCACAGATAACAGCACAGGGCCTGGTGGCCTCACCTCAGCTGCAGGCACCTGCACCAGGGACATGCTGAGTGGCCTCGGGCAAGTCCCTGCCTCTCTCTGGGTCCCCGGCTCACACAAGGCGGTGTTTTGCCCCATGAGAGAGAGTGAGGAACTCGGTAGAAATGGGTCAGTGGCCGGGAGTCCATGGATGTGATCACACTGACTTCGCAAGGAGGCTGAAATGAGAAAGTGATCGGTGACACATGGCTGGATTCCCATGTGTTCCCACCTGGAGGTTGTGGAGGGGAGCCCTGCCCCAAGGTACCCTGGATGCCTGAGGCTTACAAGTGTCCTGGGCCCATCCAGGTGGGGCAGAAAGTATTGGCATGTGAGGGTTTGAGCCATTTCTAGGGCATCGATCCCACCATGTTTCAGTTTCCTCATTGTGGAGCAGAGAAAACAAGAGTTTCTACTTCACAGGGATGTGCTTAAATGAGATACTCTCTGCGAAGTGCCTGGAACAGCACCTGACTTGTGGGAAGCCATCAATAACTACCATTACTGTCACCTCCTAAAGTCTTGCGTCATCCTGTTCCCACCTCTCTGTGCTTTCTACCCCCACGACCATTCAAGCTTGGGTGATTCACCTGAGTGATTACAATAGCCTCCAAATGATCTCTGCTCCCAGTCTCAGTCCTAGGTCTATTCTTTGAGTGCTGCCAGATGGAGCCTTAAAAAACGTAAGCTGGGTCACCATCCTCCCTTGCTCAACAGTCTCCCGTGACTCCTGCTGCCCTCAGAATCAGGATTAACTTCCCAATCACGACCTGCAGGTGCTGCGTGATAGCCAGCCCGTGTCTCCTAATCTCCTGCTACTCTTGCTCTCATTCACCCTTCTAGAGCTGCCTTGGTTTTCTTTCAGTAAATGTGGCTCCTGCCTGCCTCAGGGCCTTTGCACATGCTGCCTCCACTGCTGAAATGCTTTCCTCTCTGCTCCTCACCTAGTTAGTGCCCAGCTCTCAGATCAGGGGGACCTCCTGAAGCGGGTACTGTGGTGACCCACCCAGATACCTTTACACTGGACCCTGCGCTCATCTCTCAGCTGCCGTGCAATGTTGGCAGCTATGAGCTCCTAGCTAGAGCTTCTTTCTGGAGCTCTCACTGAACAGGAGCTGCCCTGTCTGTGTGGTCCTCTCACCCTCAAACAAAGGCAGACACAACCAATGACTGATTAAATTAGAAGAACAAAGCCCCCTTAGTTCAAGGTGGGATCCACTCTGAGGCACAGTTCATGCTCCAGAGCTCCCCATGGGATTAGGCTGAAGCTAGACATCGGTTGAGACCACATCCTAGCTTAGCTCTTCCCACATGTCCTGTTTCGCTTCCTCCTTTTCTCCCCAAAGCATTCCTTAATGAATCACATGCATTCCAGTCTCTGTTTCAGGCTCTGCTTCTGGGTAACCCCACCCAAGACACCTCCTCGGGGAAGCCTTCTTGATCCCCTTTTCTGGTCTCACCTCCATAGATCTCTCTTTGCAGCCCTCATTATGGCCATAGTTTTACATTTCCCCAGATGTTTACTCAATTGAGGTCTGTCCCTTACCCCAGAATGCAAGACAGAGATTATGTTGACTCTGTTCCCTGCCGCATCCCCAGTGCCCATTTCGGGACTTGCCACACAGTAGGTGCTCAATAAATATTTGTTGAATGATTGAATGAGTAATGGCTGGGTGAGCTGGAGGCTGGGGGGCTGGGCATCATCGAGGCCCCACGTTCTTCCTGTCTCCTGGTCCTGCCATCTCCTCCCGGCCCAGCTCCTCACAGCTCCATTGTAGTGCCAAAGCTCCTGCCATCTCTTTGTGGCACAGCCATGGCCGAGACAGGAAAAGGCCCTCACATGTCCTCTTAAGAATGAAGAAACTATTCCCAGAAGTCCCTTGGCAGACTTCCCCATCTCACTGGCCGCAGATGCATTCCAGATCTCGCCGCAGCCAATCACTGCAAGGGGAGAGAGGGGGGCCATGTTTGACCTGAGCCAATCAGCATTCCCCCCCAGGGTGGTGGGCGGAGTTTGCCCTTGCCGGGAAAGAGGGACTCCATGTGGCGCCCAGCCAAGGCTGGCCGTGAGCCGTGGACCCTGAACTGGGGACGTTTTCCATGTGGATCCCTTACCTGCCCTCTCTCCCTGGGGAGCCCTCGGGGGGTGGTGTTAGGGGGGAGGTGGGGCTGGGTGGCTGCTTCGAGCCGCCTTCCGTCAGTAAATGTTTATGGCCAGTCGTGGAGAGGAGGTGGGTGGGCCCGCAGGGTGAGCGCGTAGGGCAGAGGCGGCTTGGGCTTGAGATATCGGGGGAGAGACAGAGACACAGAGGAGAGACACAGGGAGCCACACTTTGAGAGTCGGGCTGAGAGACACAGGGAGAAGAAGAGACAGGGAGATAAAGAGGGGAGAGACACAGAGAGAGAGAGACATTGCCAGGAGAGCTTTTGCCATCAGTGCCTTGAGTGGTTGGAGGGCATGTCACAGTGGAAGCAACATCCCTGTCCCCTTCTCTTTGGCTTGGTGTCCAGCCTGAGCCTTGCTGTCCTCCTCTGCCAGATGCGCTAAATGACCCTCTTTCACAGGACTGTCCTGAGGTGCCCAACGCACCGGGATTATCCTTGACCCAGTGGCCTTCTTTGTCCTGTAAATGGCCTGGGACGGTGGGAATTGTCACTCCGGTGATGGGCCCAGGGACACAGCGGCAAGGCAGGAGGGATCTGGGCCATGGGTGTAATTCCAAAGCCCCTGTCCTGTCCCTGCACAACATAGCCAGGTTGGGCAGTGAGGAGAGGGAGGGCGGTATCCTGGCTCAGACGCCCCTGGAGCAGTGCTGGTCAGGAACAACAATTTCGGTCATAATTGTGACGGCCGCCGTGTTCTGAGTGCCTTGCAGGTGCTAGACAGCAGCCCCGTGTGGGAGGCACTGCTTAACTCCATTGAGTTTGTGATTCCCATTTTACAGATGAGGAAACAGCCTCAGAGAGCTGTACTGACTTCCTAAATAATAGAACCAGGTTTGAAGTCAGACAGGCCTGGGTCAGAGTCCCTGCTCCACACCCGACAGGTGAGGTGACCTGGGGGCAGTCACTCCCTCTCTGGGCCTCAGTTTTCACATTGTAAAATAGGATAAGAACAGCTTAAAGGTTGATATGAGGATCAAATGAGATGATGCACAGAGAGGACTCAGCAGCGGGCCAGGGACACCGGTCCGTGCTCAGTACTTGTTGAAAGGTATGCTGGATAACAGTATTAGAGTAATTTAAAAATAATTCCTTTAATTGCCCCCTCCTTTTTAGAGGAAGAGCTGAGGTTCAGAGGGGGAAGTGACTTGCCCAATGTCACCAGCCAAGTGGAGGTGCTAGATTTGAACCTGGTGGGTCTGAGGCGGGGGTTCACTCCCAGCCCTCCATGCCGCCATGATGGCTCAGCCCTGGATGGCCCATTTGGGGCTCAATCCTTGTGGGTCAAGGAGATGCCGGTGGCCCGGCTTGATATCCCTCTGGCCTGGCACCAGCCGTGATCACCCACGGGGGCTATTGCAAAACCTCACTCTCTTCACTAGCCGATAAAGGGTGCTCATTGCAAAACTCAGCGGAGAAATTATTAAGTGTTGTGTCATCCTGCGGCTAGGCTCTGGGTGCCCCTTTCCTGCCCAGAGGCCTGGGTGGGGCCAGCTCCTCACTCTCTCCCTTCACGGCCCTGACCTGAAAGAGGCTGGGGTAGGGGTCGGCAAGGGGCTTTCGGGGAGTGGGCAGAGGACAGACCCAGCCATCGAGTCCAGCCCCCTACTCTCAGCAGCTTCATCCTTTCAGGTGCTCGGGCCCAAGCCTTGGGGTGACCTGATTCATGTCTTGCCCCACATCCAATAATTGGTCGGGAAATCTTGTCAGCTCTATCTTTATATATATATATATATATATATATATATATATATATATATATATATATATATTTTTTTTTTTTTTTTTTTTTTTTTTAATGTTTATTCATTATTGAGAGACAGACACAGGGCGTGAGCAGGGGAGGGGCAGAGAGAGAGGGAGACACAGAATCCGAAGCAGGCTCCAGGCTCCGAGCTGTCAGCACAGAGCCCGACGCGGGGCTCGAACCACGAACCGTGAGAACATGACCTGAGCCGAAGCCGGATGCCCAACTGACTGAGCCACCCAGGTGCCCCCTTGTCAGCTCTACCTTTAAAATACATCCAGAATCCAACCAGATTCCCTCCTTGCACTTACACATGGGATTCAAAACACCTCCCCTCTGGTCTCGCTGCTCCTGCCTTAACTCAGCCCATTCTCCGTCCACAGCCAAAGGGATGCTGTTCAATCCAGGTGGATCCTAAGTAAGATCTTGCCTCTGCCTAGAACCCTCCATGGCTCCCATCTCAGAGCACAAGCTGAAGTCCTTGCAAGGGCCACAGGACCCTGCCTCATCTGGCCCCATTGCTTTTCTGACCTCATCCCCACCATTCTCTCTCCCTTGTTCACTTTGCTTCAGTCCCACTGGCCTTCGTGCTGTTCCTCTAACACACCAAGTCTGATCTAGCCCCAGGGACTTTGTACTTGCTGTTCTCTCTGCCTGGAATGCTTTTTCCCCATCTCTTTCACACAGCTGGATCTCTCACTTTATTCAGATCTCATCTCAATGTCACTTCCTCAGGGAAGCCTTCTATGGTCACCCTGTCAAAGTATCACCTCCACGGTCACCTTCAGCCCTTTAATCCTTCTTCCTGACTTGCCATCATTATACATTTGTTTATTTGTTTAACGTCTGTCTTCTTCCTTAGATTGTCCCCTTCCTCAGGGCAGGGACTAATGTCTGCTTTGTTCACCATGCTCCCTTGGCACTTGGCCCGGGCCTGGCACATAGTAGGTGCTCCACAGAGATTTGCTCAGTCAGTGAATGGGTGGGCGGGAGGGGCCGTATCAGCCCGGATCACGCCTCAGCAAACCTCATGAGCCCCCCTTCCTCCGGCCGGTGGCTTGAGGTTGGTGCCCTGGAGGGGCTTCCCTTGCCACCCTGTCAAGAGGCTCCCCGACGGCCCAGCTCTCACCCGAACCCTCTACCCAGCTCCGTGATGGCAGTGGCCGCGAGTGCTGTTTTGTTTTGCTTCCCTAATTATCAGCCTTCCTCTGCCCAGACGCTGAGCTCTCTGAGGACAGGACCTGGTCTGCCTTGGTCACACTTCTGTCCCTAGTGCCCAGCACCGGGCCTGGATCCCCGTGGGGGGGGCTGGCTGATCAGGGCTCGCCTCACCTGCCCCATTTTCGGGGCCAGAGAGAGAAGGGGGCCCACTCGGGCCTTAATTATAACACGTCCCATAATGACACGGTGTTATAATAGGCACACAAAGTGTACTAATCTGATATTATATCTAGGCTTTTTACAATAGATACAATCAGCCGGCCGCAGTTTGCTAACTCATTCTCGACCTATCTCCACGCTCCACCTAGATTATTATCAGCTTCCTTAATTAAGTGGAGGGCAAAGGTCCGCAGGCGATGCCCACAGCCCCAGCACCGACGAGTCCGGCCTGGCCCTCCCATAAGCCGGGATAATAGCTACTCCCACATGGGGTGAGGCTTGTGCTGCCTTCTCCATCCCAACCCCCTGTCCCGGGCTGGGGCGTGACAGGCCCATTCAAGGCCTACTGAGCCACAAAATCCTCCCCACCAAGGACTCAAACTGGTGGCCCGTGGGCTGGGTCGGCCTTGAGGTGCATTGGGTTTGGCCTGTGTGGTGCTTTTGCTGAAAGTCAAACGGGTTGCCAACGGTGAAAAATGAGGACGTTGTATACAAACATCCAGATTTCTGGCTTCCCTTGAGAGATGGGGAGATCCAGGAATTCTGGGGTCACAAGTGCTGTGCACTAGAGCAGAGAGGTTGTCTCCACAGGCAAGAAATGGCCATGTTTGTCCCCCCGCCTCTTTCACTTTTGTGCCCCTGCCTGGCTCCTGGCGGCAGCTGAGTTTGCAAACCCCGCTCCAGGGTTAGAGGCCAGTTACCTATTTGCAAGATGGGAAACTGAGGCTCAGGAAAGGCAAGTGGCTTAGTCGATACTGCACGGTGAATCTGAAACTCCGGTCACAATCATTTAACAAGTCTTTACTGAGCACCCACTGTATACCAGCTACTGGGGCACAGGGAGGCCATGAGAGATAGAGTCCTGCCTTCTGGGGATGACAGTCTTCCACTGCACAGCCATATCGTCACCTTTATTCCTGGGAAATAGTGTCTGCTGGAGGCAGGTCCTTTCTTATCCCCTTGGGGTACCTGCTGGCCCCCATCCCGGGACAGGGACTGGAGGCGGCTATCTTGGAAGGAAGCCCCTGGCAAGGGGCTCCCCGGACCGGCTGCCATCTGGGGCTCTCTGGCAGCAGGAGGGGTGGGCAGAGCTGGCTGGCAGGGAGGTGGGGTGGGGAGTGAGCAGAGAAGGCACAGTATCAGCCTGACAGAGCGTGAGCTCTTCTCCCACTGCCCCTGTAAAGGCAGGAAGTGGAGGGACAAGTGGCCGAAATACCCCAATTCCCCACTTGCTAGTCCAGAGAAAAGGTATTTGCTCAGCCAGCTTGGGACAAAATACGCCCCCCACAGCACCTCCTCTGGTCAGGAGGAGAAACTGCAACCTGGAACCTCTACCTCCAGTCCCTTTGCATTGGACCCAGCTTGGGTCTCACTGACCCCAGGCCCACAGAGACGTTACAGACCTGCTGGTCTCCCAGGAGCCACATCTGAAGAGCATTAAGCAGCCCGCAGTCTCTGTGGCCAGCTCCCCACTGACGCGGGGGGCGGGGGGGGGGGTGAATAACAGTCCCAGCCATCATGTGCGTTTGCTAAAAATAAACTTGACATACTTTTGCGTTGGGAAACAATGTAGATTCCAAACATTCTCAAAGGGCAGAGAGGGGAAAAAAGGAAGAATGGGAATCAAGTTTTCGAGCTTAGTAATTAATTAGCCTGTAAACAAATGACTCACACTCCTTCTTGGCTATTTTTCTTTCCGTTTTGCGTGGATCTTTGCAGGGGCCGGGGGAAGGAGGCCAAGTGAGCCAAGCTGATGGGCAAGACAGAGCCCAGATGTGCCTACCTGGGGCTGAGGGTGGCGACTGCCTGGAGGAGTTGGCCAGTTGCAGAGAGAGCGGAAGAGCCTCAGGTGTAGGGAATGGCATGCATGGCGGCCCTGAGAACCGAAGGAGTTTGTCGCGTTAGAGGAACGGTGAGGAGGCCCGTGTGGCTCAAGTAGAGTGGACAGGGGGTGAGGCCAGAGAGGTCTGTCGGGGCCGGATCACACAGAGCCCCATCGGCTACATTAGGGCATCTAGACGTGATCCTGAAGGCAGTGGGAGCCATGGAAGTGTTTTGAGCTGAGAAGGAACATCATCTGATTTATGCAATGATGTCATTTTCAAAATGGATGATCAGAAAAATAAACTCTAAATGTCCTCTGTTGTTTAGATGCTTCTGGTATTTAGATCTCCCAAATGATTATCTAGTGGTCCTATTTCTTAAGGGTGTATGTGCTTAAGGACTGTCTCCTCTCTGTAGAGCATCGGCCCCATGATATCAGAGACTTTGTTGGTCTTATTTACTTCTGTGTCCCCGGTTTGAGACCACTACTTGGCACACAGTAGGAGTCCAGTAAATGTCAGGTGACTGAACCCTCTCTGCAAGGTCAGTGGCCTCATTCCATTTTATAGAGGAGGAGTAGAGGACACGGGTCTCCGTGGCCAGCCTGGGATGGTCCCAGGAGAAGGCAGGTTTTATTTAGTTCAGAATAAGGAGAAGTTTTATGGCTGAAAAAAAATCTATTTTGTGAGGGACTGAGCTCTCCAGTAATGGGGGCGTTCAACTAGAGCCCACACTACCAGCCTTACAGTACCCCTTTCCGATTGAAGACACACTCTGTGCTGGCTCATAGATGCCCCCTGACAATCTATGAGGTTGTCATATTGTTATGTCCATTGTGCCTACGGAGAAACCGAGGCCCAGAGAGGAGTTGTGATATGCCCAAGGTTACAAGTGGGGAAGCCCAGGTCTGACTGTAAAGACTGTACTTTTGACTCCTTTTCTGAGCCGTAGACTTTGATTTGAATCCCTGCTCCGCCTGGGATGGTGTGTGACTTGGGGAAAGTCACTCTACTTTTCTGATCTTCAGTGTTTTGCTGCACTAAATGGGGTTGTGGGTACCTACACTAAATGGAGCTGAGTGGATAACAGCTGGCACATGTGTGCTCAAAACTGGTGCACCCCTCTCCTCTCAGCTGAGGTCCTTCTGCCTTTGAGCCCGCTCCTGGGCTATTGACCCCCTTCTAGGCCAGCAACTCTGGAAGCCCGTTCTCCAACCTCCACCCGCCCACTGGGTGTTGTTGATTCACCCACGCCGTGAGCTTCTTGCCCTTTGCCTGTGCTTTCTTCCTCCTTTTCTTGGTAAACCCACTGCCTTCTGTGATTGCCAAAGCTTCTCTCAGGGAGCAGGCAGATGGTGGGGGGGATCCCACCATCCCACAGAACGTCTCTGCTGCTTCCCCATCCCTCCCACCCTCGCCACACCCGGCTGAGGTCACCAGGCGCGAGCCCTGGACCCGGGACGCAGGTCACTGTTGGGGGCTTAATTAATCTCACGGGGCAGGTGGGGCTCCGGCTGGTCCAGGATCCCCTGCGGTAGGGCCCGGCAGGTGGGGGATGGGAGAGGGAGTACCAAGGGGAAAAGGCTGCGAGCCACGGGCTCACAGCCCATGGTGAACAAGTACGTGGAAAAGCCCACCTGAGTGCTAAGGGGGTGTGTGCTGATGGGGCAGGGGTGGCAGAGGTGGGCAGGTCTTGGAGAAGGTCTCATGGAGGAGGAATGTCTTTTCGTTTAAGTTCGTTTATTTATTTTGAGAGAGAGACAGAGAGTCAAATGAGTTGCCAACGGTGAAACATGAGGGGCGAGTGGGGAAGGGGCAGAGAGAGGGGGAGATGGGGAATCCCGAGTAGGCTCTGCTCTGTGAGCACAGAGCCCGATAAGGAGCTCGAACTCGCAAGCTGTGACATCATGACCTGAGCTGAAGTCGGTTGCTCAACCGACTGAGCCACCTGGCGCCCCAGAGGTGGAGATGCTTCGACCTCATGGAGTTCATCATGAGGATGAAGTACATGAATCCACGTGAGTGCTTAGCACAGTGGCTGGCACAGAGTAGGTGCTCAAAACGCAGTGATCAGCCTTCTCTGGCCTTATGGCCTCGTGGCTGACAGCAGGGTTGGAGGGTTGGCTGGGTCTGAGTTCTAGCTCTGCCGCCCTGGCTTGCTGTGGGGATTGGGACCGTAGGTATAATGCACCCACTCTGGCAGCTGGCTCACAGTAGGTGTGGTTCTGCCACTTTCACGGTGAGGAAACTGAGGTGCAGGGAGGTGCAGTCACTGGCCCGTGGTGGGACCCTTGGTTGGCTTGGCTCTAGAGGCTGTCTTTTGTTAAAGAGGGGGTGGGTCTTTCGGTGTGTGCGTTGCTTAGGGGCTGTCCCACCCATGGTCCCTTCGGTCCGCCATGCATGCTGATAGAACAGCTTTTTAATGGTTAAAGCAAGCAACGAAGGCAGTGACTCTTGGCACGATGTCCTGGGATCCAGCAGTGTGTTCCCAGGGCCCCTGTCCTAGGCTGGGGAATGGGGGGTGGCTTTGCACATGGTGGGGCCGGCCTGGGCTCTTGGGGCAGGGGGCAGCCTCTATCAGGCCCAGCCTTTCTCTTCCCACCCAACCAGCCCCATAGCACTCTGCCTTACTTCTTTTTTTGTTACTGTTGGGCAGTTTGGGCCCCCTTTTTTATGTGTCCTGAGTCTGAATCTCCTTCGGATGTTTGGAGACTTCCCTGCTCTATAAGCAGATTCCACCTCCCACAAAGGATGCTGAGAATATGAGAGTCATTTTCCAGCCTCCCTTGCAGCTAGAGAGGGACACATGACTCGGCTCAGCCAATCACACGCACTGTCCTGTGGGGAGTCCGTTGTGGCTCCATCCAGAGGCTTTTAGTTCCATGCAGGTCATGAATCCTCCATGGCTCCCCATTGCCCTTAAGATAAAACCCAGACTCCTCCTCGGGTCCCATAAGGACCTCACCTCCTTCTGTCTATCTCTCCCTCACTCCTCCAGCCACATGGGCCTCCCTCAGCTCAACTCAACATGCTGAGCTCATACCTGCTTCAGGGCCTGTGTGTTTGTTGTTCCTTCTGTTATTATATCTCCATTGCACAGGTGAGGAAATAGGGGCTGTAGGGAACCGTGCAGGGTGCAAGGGGAATTGGAGCTGAGGTTGACCTAGCCTCTGCCTCTGCCTCACCGCTGCCTGCACCCAGTCGGAGGCCCCTTCCTCCAGGAAGCCCCGACTGCTCCCCTTTGAAGAGGCGTCCCTCCGCTCACCTCAGCTCAGCCTAACTGACATGTCCTCAGGGGCAGTGGGGTGGGCATGGGGGGGTGATATTGCCCCCAAGAGGGTGGACACTGATTCTTACGGAGGGAAAAATACTTGTTTATGTATAAAGCACAGACACATCCATAAGCCGTAAACAGCTGCTCACTGTATCTGTGGAATTATAATTTCTCGGGGGGGGGGGCAGTTGGGAAAGAGGTGTCTAAAAATGCTCCTGGGGCTTCTGGGTGGTTCGGTCAGTTAAGCATCCAATTCTTGATTTCTTTGATTCTTGCAGTTCGTGAGTTTGAGCGCTGCATCGGGTTTCCACACTGACAGTGAGGATCCTGCTTGGGATTCTCTCTCTCTCCTCGCTCTCTTCGCCCCCCCCACCTCTCAAAACAAACAAACAAACAAACAAACAAACAAACAAACAAACATTAAAAACATGCTCCTTGGGGGCAACAGCAGCAGTAACCAAAAGCTGAGAAACATTAGTTGAACCCAACTCAGTTTAAACTCACCAGAACTTGATTTGACTCAACTCCTCAAGTCAAGCCAACTCAACAAAACTCATCTCACTCAGTTGGGAGTAGCCTCAGCTCGGTTAAGTTCCCCACCTAACCCCTCTCAGCCCATTTCCACTCGGTTTACAACAGCTCCGTGCGGCTCAATGCAGGATAGCTCGGTTCAGTTTAAAACGCAGCTCGGCTGAACCCAGTCAACCCAACTCAGCTCACCTTATGTCAACTAGTTTGCTCACCTCAGCTCGGCTCCCTTCACCTCGACTCACCTCAGCCCCCTTCGCTTCAGCTCGAGTCAGTCCCACTCAGTTTCATGCTCAACTCAGCTTAGCTCACCTCCTGTCCTCGACTCACCCCACCTCACCTCGATTTAACTCCCCTCAGCTTGACTTGCCTCCAGTTTGCCACCTCCCCTCCCCAGGTTCCCGCCCCTCCCCTCCTTCCCCCCTCCCGGCCCCATGCTGGTCTTGCAGAAGAGGGATGCCTCAGACTTTGTTTCTGCCTCTGATGTGTTCCCAGTCTAGCTGGGGACTCTGACACATCCGTCCTTTCAACAGGTGCTGCGATGAGGGAAGCACGGCGCCCTAAGTCAGCAGCATGTGGCAGCCCCAGGGAGCCCCAGATGACTTCCCACAGAGGGAACAGCATGTTCAAAGGGCCGGAGGCAGGCTGGGCTGAACACTCAGAGGGCTGGGGGTGGCTCCGGCTGGAGGGCAGAGCGGGAGGATGAGGGCAGTCCAAGAGGTGGCTTGGGACAAGTGCCGGCCCCTTGTGGGGATGCTGGCCTGGGGACAGTGGGCCACCGTCCCAGTGTTGAGCACGGAGAAATGTGGTAGAGAGGATCCCTCTGGTTGCTGGGAAGAAACAGAGCTGAGAGGTGGGGCTGGACGTACTGGGCAGTGCCCCAGCTGGGAAATCCGGCATTGGGTGTTGGTGGGGGGCAGGCAGGTGGGGAGCTTAAAGAAGGAATTCAGGAAATGAGTCATAAAAAAATGACCAAGAATTGAGCTTACTCTGGAGTGGGTCCTGTCTACTTGCCTTCAAAGTATTAACTAATTTAATCTTCCCAACAACCTCATGAGGTAGGTATTACTACCAACCCTGTTTTGTAGATGAGGAAACGGGCTCCGAGAGGCCAAGACGTTTGCCCAAGGCACACAGCTCCTAAGGGGCAGAGCTCAGACCTGACCTCAGGCATCAATGCTCCAGAGCCCTCGGGAGCAGCTGAGTGTTCTCTTCCACATTCCCATGGTTGCCTGCAGGTCTCCACTTCATGTAGTAGGTGCTCAGGAAATCCTTGTTCCGTGAGCTTATGGGGATTTATATCATCACTGTCATTTGATTTGGGAAGGCCTGACTCCCTTTCAAAGGAAGAGTCTGTTATCATTGTCGTGTCACAGGAGAGGAAATTGAGGCCCCAGGTCACAGAGGCAGGAAGTGGTGAGGCCAGGATTTGAACCTCCAGTAGGAAAGTGTTCTACAAACAGGCAGGGTGGTCATCATTAGGATCTTCAGCCATTTTAATTGTAATTCACCTTCATGTATGCCTTGAGCGGGCCCTGCGTCCTGCACCGGGGCGGGGGGGGGGAGGGGGGACGGGGGAGATCCTGCCCTTGTCCCTTTCCTGCTCACAATTCTCCCATGGCTGCCCACTGCCCTGAGGATGCAATCCAGGCTCTCTGCTGCCTAAAGGCCATGGCTGATCTGGTCCCCACCCTGCCCAACTCTCTACACCCCCCCCCCCAATCTCCCCTTTTCCCTCTCCACTCCAGTCTCCTCCAACACACGTTTCCCACCCCAGGGCCTTTGCACACACAGCTCTCCTGCCTGGAACTCTCTTTCCATGGCTACTCTATCTCACCCTTCGGTTCTCAGCTCTAATGTCGCCTCCTCAGAGAAGCCTTCTTGATCATTTGAGCTCAAGTCCCCCTCATTGTTACCCATCACATTGCCTCTTCTTTTCTCTCTTTCCGTATCCTGCTGCCTTGCTGGAATTTTATTTGTTTATCATCTACCTCCTGTAGTGGGCTGAGCCCTCATGGGCAGGGACCACGTTTGTTTTGTTCACTGCCGAACTGCCTGGTGTATGGTGGGTGCTCTATAAACACGCATGGAATAAATGAATGAGTGAAGGATGGATGGAAATCCTCTAAGAATCTGGGTGCTGAGAGGAGGAGTAGAAGCCTTGGGGCCTAGGCTGGGGTCTGAGACCTCCTTTCCCTGGATCTCCTTTCCCTGGGGAGGCGCCCCTGCCAGGATAGGAGGGTGGGCGTGGGGGCAGCGGGCAGGGCTGGGCGAGGCCTCCTCGCTCCTTACTGTTTTCATCCTCTCGGTAATTATGGGCTCAGACACTCCTCGATGCCTTCTCGGAATAATAGCCGGGCCTGTTATCAGCAGCATCTCCCGGACCTTTACACAAACAGTCATTAATCAAGTCTCGCTGCCACCCTGCCCTCCCTCCTGGTGGAAACCGAGGCACAGAGAGATGAGGCTACTTTCCCAGCATCACACAGCCAATTCGAGGAGGAGAGGCTGTTTTGCCCCCAACTCTCTGGGGTGGGAGGGGTGGGGTTCCTTCCCCATTCCACTTAGGGGGAGCTTCTGAGCCTGCCATGGCTGGGGGGCCCTGCCCCCAGTTCCCAGCCCCCAGCCTGCCTTGAAGCCCCAGGGGCCTTCCAAGGTGGCCTCTTAATCACTGCCGGTTAATTAAGGAGGTTAAACAACTCTGTGGGGCCCATGCGGGCCTGCCCAGAGAGAAGGTGGCAGGTCTGTCTCACGGAGAGGCCCCTGCTCCCCAGGCCTGGCAGGGCACCGTGCCGCCTCTGCCCTCCGCGGGGCCTGGGGGTCTCTGGGGAAGGTTCCACAGGACTCCATTGTTGGTGGGTGCCCCCTCCCCTTCTTCGGGTGGTGTGTGGGAGGTGCTGGCATCACTTAATGAGGCCTCCACGGCTGCCAAGGAGAGCTGGAGGAGTTGAAACAGGTTCTGGGTGAGGTGAGTTTCGTGGGCTGGGCAGAATCTGTGGCTCTTTGCCATGTGGGCGCTCCCTGGGGCGGTGGGGGGCAGGCGTGGGACCCCTGCCTCCTCCCTGCCCTCCCTCTGCCCCGGGGGGCAGGCGCAGAGGAAGCTTGGGAGGGGACAGTGAGGATGACAGAGGATGGTCGTCAGGACTCCCATGACCCCCTCTTCCCACAAGCCCGTGGGAGCCATACCGAATAGGCCCACAGCAACAGGGCCCGGGGGTCCTGAGACATTGCTAATCTGTAGTCTGATACAGACTTGGGCGCTGGTCTTCCTACCCGGGAAGTGAGGGTGGTTGGATGTGACAATGTCGGTCTCGCAGCTTTAGTTCAGGAAGGATCCGTCCCGGACAGAGCAGCCTAACTTGCTGTGTGACTTTGTGCAAGGTGCTTTCCTCCTCTGGGCCCCCGTAGTTCTGGCTGTACTGGTGGTGGTGGGCTGGACAGAGTGATGACAAGTGGTCATTCCTGCTGACCCTCTGTCTCTGGTGAGGCTGAGAACACCTCCTGAGGGGCACCCAGACCCGCTTTCTCCAGGCTGCAACAAAGAGGTTACTCAGTATGCCTCTCTTGGCCCCGGGGAACCTGAGGCCCTGGACTTGGGCCAAGGAGGCTTGGGAGGAAGCTCCCATCTGGTGCTTGGACACACTCCCTGGGGCTGGGCTGTGGCCCCTCTGCTGAAGCCCCCAGGGTCCACAGTGGGACGGGCTGAAGCAAGGCTGGCTCAAGGCAGAACCCACTGTGCTCCCAGAGCCGGTCTGGGTGTGGGGCCCTCCTGGCTCTTTGTGTCCCACAACGGTTTTGTTTTTTTTTTTTTTTAATTAAATCACATTTTGGAGGTATAATTTACATGCAATAAAACTCGCCCTTTTTTGGTGTCGCATATAGTTACATAACCATTACTACGAAGAAGGTATAGCGTTGTTTCCCTCCTTCCAGAAAGTTCTCTGTTTCCCTTTGTCATCAGTCCCTTTCCCTACCACCAGCCACCGACAATCCCTGATCTCCTCCAATTTGTTATTTTAGAAATTTTTGAACTTACAGAAAAGTGTAAAAACTTCACAAGGAACCTCAGCAGTCCCTTCACCCAGATTCCCCAGCTGTCAGCACTTGGCCCCATGTGTGTTCTTGGTCTCTCTCTCTCTCTCTGTCTGCATGAGTTTTGCTGAACTGTTTGTAAGTTGCAGACGTCCTGACGCTTTACCCTAAACACTTCAGGGAGCATCTCTGAAGATCAAGAAAGAGCCTGTTCCAGCATAGCACACAGCTGCAATGCCATTATCACACCTCAGTCATCTAGCATCGACCCGGTCCTATCACCTAATATCCAGCCTGTGTCCAGACTACTGAGATTGCTCCCAAGTGTCCCCAGTAGCTGGGGGTTTTGTTGTTCTCATTGTTTTCTGGTCCAGATTCTGGTCAAGGATTAGGCTCTGCATTTGGTGGCAAGTGTCTTTGGTGTCCTTTTATCTGGAACATTCCCCTGTCCTTGCTTGATATGTAATGCATTCTTTTTTTTAAAAAGCTGCCCTCGTGGTCCTCCACACCTAGAGCTCAAGGGCAAGTACTGGGGGGGGGCAGAGTGCCAGGGAAGGGGCTGCTGACTTGGGCACATGGGGTGTCCTGAGGGTCCTTTCTTAAAAGCTTTGTTTGGAAGGAGGGGGCAGGCAGGAGGGAGGCCGGGTGGGAGGGAGAAGGAGAGACAGACAGACTTGGGCTCGTTGTTTCAACTTCCAATAATGCTGAAAAATTCAGAGCAAAAAGCATAAAACAATTTGGATAGAGAGGAGTCTGTAGTCCCGTGGTTGTGGGTCACACCTCAGCTCTGCCCAGCCCCCTTCCCCAGGCTGTGAGACCTTGGGCAGAAGACGTCCCCTCTCGGGACTCAGTTTCCCCATTTGTGAAATGAGGACAGTATCAGTCTGTCCACCTCCCCCAGCTATCTTGAGGATTAAACAAGTGAACTCATGCAGCGTATAAATAGCAATGACTCCGATTTTTGACAATTTGGTGACAGTCTTTCCAGACAATTCTCTCTCTATCTACCTACACGCATGGAAATATGTGAATATTGTAGTATGTAAGTTGGGTCACCTCCTTTTTCCCCTCAGTAGTTTATTAGAAGCATTTTCCCACAGTGAAAAATGCAGCACTCTTCCATCGTGTAGCAAATTTTAACTTTTACTAATGTTGCCAACAGATAAGGAAGGTGTGCAGTTAAAAGTCTGCGTTCCTCCTGCCCCTGTTCCCTCAGTTCCTCGCAGGACATTTGGTTTGGCTTTCCAGAAGGGTTCTACACGTATCCAAACGAAAACATAGATTTTCTTTCTTCTTCTATTCCTACAGCTGTCGGAAGACAGCTGTTCCCGTGCCTTGTTTTTTTCCCCTTAACAGGAGATCTAGGAGGTGGTCCACATCAGTGCGTAAGGAATGCCCTTCCTTTTTTCCTTTTTTTCTTTTTTTCCCAAGCAGTCCCTTGTGGAAATGGACCATGGTTTAATGAGCCAGTTCCTTACTGATGGCCATTGAGGTACTTGCAGGCTTTCGCCACTGAAAATTGCAACAGACAGTCTTGTGCAAATGTCTTTGTGTCCATGTGCAAGTCTGTAGCATATATTCCTAGAAGTGGAGCTGCTGGGTCAGACGTCGTGTGTATTTTGAGCTTTGCTCTGCCGTCATAGCTAATGGCCGCAAGGATCCCCATGTATTTAACAGTCCCCTCCTGGCGGACATTTAGGTGGTTCCAGTCTGTCTTTCCTATAAACAACGCCACAATGAACATCTTTGTGCAGCTGTCTTTGTGTGCAGAGCAGCCGGCTTGTGGGGATTTCCCAGGAATCCGAGGACGGATCAACAGGAAGTACTGAGAAGGGAGAATGGAACCGAGGGGGCCTGTGGGTATGGCTGGTGGTCGGAGTAGCTGCTGATGGGACCCTCACCACCACAGACTCCTCTAAACCCGTTAGTGGGGTGTGGGTGAGGATCCACAGCTTGGAGGCTGTTAGAAATGCAGAGTCCTGGGCCCCCACCCTAGCCCTGTTGAATCGGGACCTCCATTTGGCCGGCAGACAATTTTGAGAAGCATTGCCCTAAAACAAACCCAGAGACCCCATTTCCTCCCTGTTCCTGGAAGATAGGGTTTAGCCTTGGCTCTGGGGCAGATCTGGGGCCAAACCTGGCTTCCCCACCTACTGGCTGTGTGAGTGGGGTGAGCTGGATCACTTCTTGGTGCCTCCGTTTCCTCATCGTTAAGCGGGAATGAAAGTAGCCCTCACCTCACGGGGCAGTTGTGAGAACCACACACACTCACTCACGTGGAAGTGTTCAGCGTAGTAAGTGCTCAGTAAATACCGTCATTGTTCTGCACACATTAGGTAATGTGTGGGGGTCAGATCTCTCTGTCTCCGTCGTCATCTCTCACTCTGTCTCTGTCGCCATCTGTCTCTCCTTCTGTTTTATCTCCCCGTCTCTCAGTGTCTCTGACTCTCTGTTCTTCTCTCTCTTGTGGGGCCATATGTGCTGTGTAAGCATCTGTGTAAATGCTAAAAGCCTGGACAAATAAAGCTAGAATACAAAGAGGAAAACGCAAGCTGAAAACTAACAGTATCGTGAGGGCAAAATCAGACCGTTACACAAGCTTGGAAATATTACCAGCAAAACATGCACGTTTTCAGGGGGGATGTGGTGGGGGCCTGCCAGGACATACAGCCTGGCCCACGTTTGTGTCTCTTTCCTATTTCTCTGGGCCCAGTGCAGGCTTGGACCTGGGTAGAGCTAAATGATGAAGAACAAAGATTCTTGCCCCAGATGGCCACTAAGTTTCTTCTTCTCTGTCACATCTTCTCTGTGTGACCGTGGGTAGGCACAATCAGTTGGCGATTTATGTTTTTCCAGCTCATTGACTGAGCACCTGCTACGTCAGGTCCTGGGACGCAACCGTGGACAAGATGCACAAAAGGCCTGCTTTGTGGTGTTTGTATCTACGACGGTATACCTGTGGCAGATAATGTAGAAGTGAATCTTAGTGCTAAGTTATCTGCCTAAAATAAAATATGGTTATATAATAACAGAGATAGGGGTGGAGTTACTTTACCCTGGGGGAAAGGGTCTGGAAGGTTGCTCTGACCTGAATTCAGGGACCAGAATGACGAAAAGGATCAGGGCATAGAAAGTTCTGGGAAAAGGGCATTCCAGAAGAGGGAACAGAAAGGGCAAAGGCCCTGAGGCAGGAACAAGCTTGGGGGCCAGTCATGATCGTAAGCTTTCAGAGGAGGAAAAGAGTGGAAAAGAGCAAACACACTTTGCTGAGTGTTTTGAACAAGTCACTTGCCCTCCCAGAGACTTGGTTTCCCCTCTGTGTGAAATGATTAAAGCCAGTAGTAGGCGAGAACCTCTTTATTGGAGGGGCTCAGGGAATGGTTGCGGTTTGGGAGGATGTGTCTGGAAACTGGGCACAGCAGGACCGCTTTTTATTCTTGGATTATTTGGGGTGGCTTTTGGGGGGTGACAATGGAGATTTAGGCTGAAAGCAATGCCCCAGCCTCCTCGTGGCTCAGCCCCTGATTTCAGGAGTTAATAGCCTGAAGCGCTCGGCATAATGCCTGGTGCAGAGCAAGTAGACAGGAATGGGGAGGGCATTCCAGGTGGGAGGAAAGGTGTGGAGATGGGAATGTTTAAGGCGTGTTAGGGGAAGAGTGAGGAGACCAGCTTGGCTGGTGGGGAGGGATGAGAGAGGAGGCTGGAAAGACAGGTTGAGGCCCAGGTTGAGACCTTGAATGGCATGCAAAACGGAGGGTGGGCCTTGGCCTGTAGGCAGTGGGGAGCCATTGTATGTTCTAGAGCAGGAGAAGCCACAGAAATGGTTTTCGGTTTTGGTTTGGTTTTCAGTGAAATATTTTATTATATTTATTTAATAAAAATTTTTTAATGTTTATTTGTTTTTGAGAGAGAGAGAGAGGGAGAGACGGAGTGAGAGCGGGAGAGAGGCAGAGAGAGAGAGAGGGAGACAGAATCCAAAGCAGGCTCCAGGCTCTGAGCTGTCAGTACAGAGCCTGACGCGAGCCTGGGCTCGAACCCATGGACCGCGAGATCATGACCTGAGCCGAAGTCAGTCACTTAACCGACTGAGCCTCCCAGGCACCCCTTCAGCGAAATAGTCCAGACTTTCAAAAACGTTTGAAGGATAATAAAATAGGCTTCCATGCAGCCATCATTCAGCTTAAGAAGAAAACGCCCCAATATTGCTTACAAGCCCGGAAGCCCCTCCCCAGTTGTATCTCTCCTAAAAGTCACTGCAGGCCCGGATTTGGTGTTCAGGATTCCACGCATGTCTTTGTCCTTCTGTTGTCTGTTCGATGGAGGACAGTCGAACGCACGAATCTCACTTGTACGATTTGACAGCTCTGGGGTCACCACCTACTTGCAACCACAGACCAATTGTGGCATTTGGTTGTGCTGTTCTTGAGCGTCATATATATGGGACCATTCCGTAGGTGCTGTTTTGTCTCTGGCACTTTCTTTCACTCAGTGTTAGGCCCGTGAGATCCCTCCGTGTTTCGGGCCGGTGGTTCCTTTCCTTTCACTGCTGCGTCTTAGTCTACTGTTTAAACAGACCACCGTCCCCTTCATGTGGAGCTGGTCACCACTTCCGGTTTCCTGGACGGTGCTGCTGTGGACATTCTTGTACGTACCTTTTGCTGGACCTAAGAACACAGTTCTTTTAGTAGATGCTCCGGAAGGAACTGCAAGGTGATGCGGGACGTGTGTTAGTTTTTACAGCTGTGGCCAGTTTCCCAAAGTGGCTATGCCACATCTTTATACTTTTACACACACACACACACACACACACACACACACACACACACCCCTGAGGGTTTTGGTGCCCTGCTGTGGTCGTGCGTGTGATTATACAGAGGGTGTCACGGGCACATTCACTTCTGCAGCTGGCTTTTTTTCCACTCAAAGCTCTGTTTTGGAGATCTGCGCCCATTGGTCTAACACACAGCTTGAGTGCCTCTATTCTCAACGTAGGATCTGTCATGTAAACAAACGGCAGTGCTCTCCTCCCAGCTCTGGTGCCTGGATGCTTAGCTTATTCCCCTGGGATTCTCTTTCTGGATTTTCATGATCATCTGTTATGTGTCGGGTAAGGCCAGTGAACACGGGTGTGGGGGAGCTATCACGGCCCATCCCGGCAGGAGACGAGGTAGAGGGGCTGGGGCAGATGGAGGGACATTTAGGGAACTTGATTGTGGGGGAGGAGGAAGGAAACAAGACTTGGGACTGGGTGGGGGCAGAAGCCCAGGGTTGAATCCTTCCTCCCACTTTCTGGCTGTGTGACCTTGGGCATGTGACTTTGCTGGCCTATAGCCTCAGTTTCCTCATCCGTAACAGGGGATCATTCACCGCACCTGGTAAGCAGAGTGAGCAGAGCCGTTCGGCGGACTCGGCAGGGTTTGAATCCGTTTATTAGCCGGCTGACTTTAGTTGTCTTAGCTGAGCCTCAGTTTCCTTATCTGTAAAATGGGGATAATAATAATACCTCCTCCTAGTGGTTTTGTGACAATGAAATGAGATCCTGTACGTAAGGCACTGATTAAATGCTCGATAACTGATAGCCTCGTGTTATTATTACTGTTGCTGCTGCCTTCTTTTTCTTTCCAGCCAGAAGGTGGGTGCCTGGAGGGCACAGCCTGGCCTTTTGCCTCCTTCTTCCTTCTGGGGGTCACTGGAAATCTGTGGGGTCTAACTATGTACCATTGCTGTATCCCAGGTGGATGACCTGGTTGAGCCCAGCCCCTGTCAGAGCCTTGGTTTTTCCCTGTAACGTGAGGCCCGTGGCAAGGTCTCCGGCCAGTTGGTTTCCTGCTGGGCCTATGATCTAGAAAGTGGAAAGGGACATAAAGTGGGTAGGTGGGGTCTTGTGCGGGGGCGACACCTTCCTAGCAATGCTGTGGATGCAGTCTTGGGGGACCTCCTAGAGGTGAAGCAGGTGGGGGTGCTTCTGGCTGAACCCCTTTGGAAAGGAGCCATGGTGGCAGGGAGAAGCAAGAGGAAGGGGTTTGTGGTTCTGCTGACCCCCTGGAGGTTTCAGCAGCAGGGACGTCCGAGCCCCTTGATGCAGGGTGGGGACACTCAGGCCACAGGGAGAGGGGGGCCGGTGTCCCAACTCTCGACCTGTCTCTGAGGTCCACGTGCTGTGTGGTCCCGGGTACCTGGTGTACCTTCTCTGTGCCTCAGTTTCCTTTGCTGTGAGTGGCTCAGGTAGGCCTCACTGCCTTGTCTGCTGGATTTCCCGGCCCCCGCAGACCCCCTGGCCCGGCCCCCTTGCCCGCGAGGAGGCTGAGGCCAGGGCTCAGGGCCAGGGCCGCGCACCTTGACAACCCGCCCACGCCGGGCACAAAGGCCCATTGTTTGGGCCCACGTTGGCGGGGAAGCGGGCGGGGAGCAGCCGCCTTTCACCCAACCCGCTTGTGGTCGGCGGGGACTGAGGAGCCATTCACAGAGGCCCCCGCCCCCTGACCGGGCCCCGGGCCAGGCCGCCTCCCGGGCAGGCGCCCTCGCCAAGCTGGCAGCTCCTGCTCCGAGCTGGGCCTCAGTTTCCCCAGCTGAGAAAGGGGTAGCAGAATGGCTCTGGTGGGGCCAGCAGAGCTTGCTTGCTCTCTGACCTCGCTGCCCTGAGGTCCATACCCGCGGGGCCGCGGCTTCACCTGGCACAGAGAGGCTGCTCCGGCTGTGCCCGAGGATGGGGAAACTGATGGGGAAACTGAGGCACCGGGCCTTCAGGGCCCCACAGGCCTGGCTTCACATTCTGGGTGACGTCGCGAGTCTGTTTGCTTCCATGAACCTTAAGTTTCCTCATCTGTAAATGGAGACTCTCAATCTGTGACCGTCAGGGTAAAATTCAGAAACGCATCCTAGGTGTCAACCATGTGCAGGACTGATTCTAGGATTCGGGGGCCCGGGGCAAAAGGAAGCGCAGTGCCCCTCGTTCAAAACAGGGGTTTCAAGATGGCACTTAGCATCGCACCGAGTGCGGGAGCCTCTAAGTGTGGGACTGTGTGTGACGACACGAATCGCATCAGACCCTGTTCCAGGCAGAGGGGACATGGCCAATAAGCAGGAGAAAGCTTGCGTTCTCGTGGAGCTGACGGTCTGTCACAGGGACCCGGGGCGTCCTCGGGGGGCTGCCTGATAGATCTTTCTGAAGCCAGGTGCCCCTGGAGGCCTGCTTCTCTGGGGCCTGCTGGCCGGGCCGAGGAGGGTGGGCTGGGGCACCCCAGCTTCCCGTCGAGGATTTGGTCTCCGTGACGTCACATCAGGCTGGGCCCCCACGGGAGTAACGACCGACATTTACCGACTCCGTGCCGGGGCCGATCCAGACGCTCTTCCCAGCTACCTCGGAGCATCTCTGTAACAGCCCTAAGAGGAGGCAGGGCTGTATGGTTAGGCTCTGTACAGATGGGGAAACTGAGGCTCGAGTCAGTGAATGGGAGAGGCAGGGTTTAACCCGGCTGTCTGGTGCCAGAGCCTTCATCTCCTCATCCCACTGTCTGCCAAGGGGCAGCGGTGGGCCAGGCGGTGTGTGCCTGGGGCAGAGGCCCTGCTGGGGTTCGAGCTGGGAGGGGCGCGGGTGTGCCCGTGGCCTGCCAGCTGCCACCTGGGTTGGCCCTGCTGTGTGGCCCTGAGTCACAGCCCTGTGTCCTGGGAAGCTGGCTGCGCCTCGGGCATCCGTGGGGCCTGAGTCACGGCAGAGCGCACCCTGCCACCCAGCCCATCTCCCGCCCGGGCCTGGGGACAGGCAGGTCCTGGAAGCGGATCCCTGGGCAGGAACTCACATTTGTGCCCACTGTCGGGGGCAAGAGAGATGCACCCGCTTGCGTCCCAGAAGCATATTTCTTTCCTTGTCTCATTGAGCTCAAGCTCACCCTTGCAGGTTATCCCAAGATGGATTAGCTGGCTGGGTAGTTACTGAGCTCCCTGTCACCAGGAGCATTCAAGGAAGGATAGCCTGTCAGGGTGCTGAAGAGGGTTGTTGTATCAGATTGGGTCTGGTGTTGCAGTATGTGACTTCCTGAGCCCTACACTTCGTTCAGGTACTTATTTTTGAGTAGCTAACGTGAACCAATGGTACAAAAATCCAAAAAGTACAGAAGGATATGGAGTGACGAGTAAGTGTCCATCCTCCCTGACTCCCAGCCTCCCACCTTTCCTCCCCAGAAGCAGCCGCCTTTAACTGATTTTTTCCCCCCAGAGCTGATTTATGTACATACGAACAAATATATAAATTGTCCTTTCCTCCTGCCCTCCTTTGTACAAAAATGATAGCCAGTATAGTTTATATCCCATTCTGCCCCTCATTTTATTTTTGTTTGACTTGACAACTTATATTGAAGGCTGTTCCGGGTAGCACACGCAGGGCCGT
Organism: Lynx rufus; assembly: GCF_022079265.1. Classification (NCBI taxonomy): domain Eukaryota; kingdom Metazoa; phylum Chordata; class Mammalia; order Carnivora; family Felidae; genus Lynx; species Lynx rufus. Next base: position 11,615,003 of record NW_025814896.1, on the reverse strand, counting down.
TCCATCCTTCTTACTGTGCCAATGGTATTTCTCCTCACCTGCCTAAATAATCTATATGACACATTTAATTAAAGGGCTTTTAATGCTGAATTCTACATTTTGGGATCCACACTGTCCTTCACTCTGGTGGTGGCCTGAGGAAATTTTCAAAGTTTGACTGGAAACTATAAGCTCTTCCCACATCTGCAGGGATTTGTGAGGACGGTGGGGGCGGGGGGGTGTCTGTTTTTGGTTGAGATTATATAAGACGTAAAAGACAGAGCGAGAGAAAACCTTTTACCCACACACCTCCATGCTGGGCACTCATGATCCAGTGGTGAACCCCCTGGGCACCAGCTCGTCTACCTGTAATGTGGTCAGGCTGTGGGGAGGTACGTGTGTGTGTGTGTGTGTGTGTGTGTGTGTGTGTGTGTGTGTGTGCACATGTGTAAGGGGTCAGAGATGGCTCCTCAGTGGAGAGACGATTTGGGGGGGGCTTTCAGGGATGCATAGGAATTCATATGAGAAATGTGGAGATGGTCCTACCAGGCAGAGGGAACAGCATGAAGAACAAAACTCAACCTCTAACAAGGTTGACTGTGTAACCCGAGCTATTCAGACATTTTTTCTTTTTTCTCTTGATTGATTCTTTATCCTATAAAAGCTTCCTTCCGTCTGCCTCATTTTGGAGTTCTCTGAGACTGTCCATTTCATGAAGTGTTATATAAATTAAAAAAAAAAAAAGGAACTACTTGGTGGGTGCAGAACAGACTACCAGCTTCAATTTATTGAGCACCTACTATGTGCCAAGTACTGTGCTCGGTGCTTTAAAAGTCACTGCTGCATTTAACCTCCCCCTCACTTCTAGGCTATTATTGCTCCCATGTTACAGATGAAAATCGAGGTGCAGAAAAACCTAGTCACGTGCTCATGGCCATACAGCTGTAAGTTCTGGAGCCTGGATTTGAACCAGGCAGCTTGAGCTCTTGGCCATTCTAATATTTCACAAAGGCAAGGGGGTAGCTGGTGAGGCCCTGAATGTTAGACCTCAACTTTGGACCTTCCCAGCTCAGGTCCTGCCCCTGCTCGGAGGCCTTCGGTGGTGCCTCGCGGCACCAGCATGGGTGCGTCGGGCAGCATGAGACCTTTCTGGTGTGCTGGTCAGTAACTGTCAGGGCGGAGTCACGAACGGCAGCTGTGGAGCAAGGGAGTACTTAGGGCACACATAGCCCGGCCTGTCCCCACTGGTGGGTTTCAGACACGGCTCGATATTGGACTGGGCTTCAAGGTCTCAGGTGCAGCTCTGGTTAGCCCTTTGGCCCGGCCCTTCTGGGCTCTGGGGAGCAAAGAGTAAGCACAGATCCTGGCCCCATAGGTCTGTGTCCCATGTGCCCTAGTGGGCCCTGGGCCTGGGGCTTTTGAAGTCCCACTGACTCTGCAGCGTGCGAATTCATCACCCCGTGTCGCAAGATGAGAAAGTGGAGGTTCAGAGAGGTGAAGTGACTTGTCTAAGGCCACACAGTGAATAAAGAGCAGAGCCGGGACGTGAATCCAGACGCCGAGTTTGACTCTTGACCACCCCACGCTCCTGCTTCATTCAGGAGGGTTTGCCAGTCTGCCCCTGGGCAGGGGCTTCACCTCTCTCTCTCTCTTACCCGGTCTTCTGGAAAGGAGTAATGATCCCATTTCCCTGGGAAGCTTGACTGTTGTCCTGTTGTACCCAGGGACTCAGGATTGGGAGGGGGGGGTGGCTGGAGATGGCCTGTGCTGCCCCCCTAAGCCCTCTGCCAGCATTAAGACATGGGCCCATGTTCTCTCCTTGTTTCCCTCAGAAGTGAGAACATAATAGTCGGTTCAAATGTCAGGCCTGCTCTGCTGCTTTGGGGAGACTGGTTGAGCAGGTCTGGGGGAGGGACAGAGAACGGAAATTATTAATAATTGCAAAGCAGCCAGCCGTGCTGCAGGCCTTGAGATGCGGCTGTGTGTGTCTTTGGAGGTGCAGGGTTGGGGGATGCTAAATGTAGGGACCCTGCCCTGGAGTGAGGGGCAGCCTGCAGCTTCCCAGGGGCCTGTGTGGGGGCGGGGAGAGGAGGGGGGAGCACAGAGGCAGCCTCTCTTATTTGAGACACATCTTGGCCTCCCTGCCTCCCATCAACTCGTGTGAGGAGGGCTCCACCAACCTCAAGAGGAGGAGGGAAAGAGCCTACTGTGTGCCTTTAGAAGGTGTCTCACTACATGCTGGGTATAATTCTCCCCACACCCAGATGAGGTTGGCATTGTTATTATCTCGGATTGGCAGTGGGGGAAGCAGGCACAGAGGGGTTCAGTCCAGATTTGAACTCAGGATGTTTGACTGCAGTTAGACTGCCCTTGCTGGCATTTCCACACTCTACTTGGGGTGGAGGGATCCCCGTTCCCTGGAGAAGCTCCCCCCTGCCCCCAGCATCAGCACCATCCCCGGAGGGTGGGAGTTGGTCCCAGGCTTCTCTGAACCTCAGTCTCCTCATCTGTAGAATGGGGAACCAGAGTCCCTTCCTCCAGAGTCAGAGCTTGCTGACAAGGGGCGGAAGGAAGGCAGTGAAGGGCAGGTTTATGGCCTGCCCACCATCTGTTGCCCTCCAGAGCCAGTCCCTGGTGGCGTCCCTTCCTTCCCCCTTTCTCCAGCACCCACCGCAAGCTCTGCCTCGTAGCCATGACCACAGGCAGCTGTGCATTGGGTCTTCCTTGGCCCCTCAGGCCCACAGAGTGGGTTCCCTAGCTGGGCTTGGGATGACACAGTCCGAAATGTCCCAGGGTGATCAGAGCACACTCTAGAAACAAAATGCTTGAATGGCGGAAGCCGAGGCTGTTCAGGGAAAGGACGCTGGGGATTCTGGGAGCCAAAGCCAACCTCTGGGCTTGCGGCTAGCTACCACCGACGGCAGAGGCATGCCCAGATCGCGTGCCACTGAGCTCCAGGACCGCCGCGTCTGGGGGGGACCTCCGGGCGTCCCCCTCCTTGGCCTGCCCTGATGGACTGATAAGGCCCAGCTTGGAGGAGGCAGAGGCCATAATTACAGGCCTCAGCGGTGGCGGGAGGCGAGTCATGAGGTGGGGGTGACTCAGCGGATTGCTCCATGAGTGGGGCGGGGGTGGGGCCGCCCGTCTGCCCCTCGCCCAGCTGGCCTGAGGAGGGCCTGGGCGCCCAGGAGGCCCAGTGGGTCCACTGGGTGCGACCAGGCGGGGGGCTCACCCCTGGGCCTGTGACTGGGTCCCTGTGCCTCTTGACATCCTTGGAACTTGGTTTTGTGTCGGGATTGGGGGCGGCTGGGTTTTCCCCTTGCTCCGTCTCAGGCCTTGGCTTCTGGGAAGTGGGAATCAGGGCTCAGAGGTGCCAAACAGTGGGAACCGACTGAGAGCAGCGGGCTCATGGCCTTGCGGATTTACTGAACCTCAGGGGCAGGGTGCCGGGAATCCCAGACGAGTGAGACATAGGACCTCAGACATGTGTGGACTCCAGGAACCAGCAGGTGATGGTTTCTAGAACCAATATTTCCAGGTTCACAGATGCATGGATTAGCAGGTTTGTAGAATTACAGATTTATAAAATCAGGAGATCAGTTACAATTGGTTCCAGAGAATTCATACATCCATTGAGGGAGAGATTTAAAAGAAAAGTCACAGCAGCTGAAGAACTTAGGAATAAATTATCTCGGTGTCTCCAGCTTGCTCCCACATTGGTCGGAAAGAAGAAATAAGAAAAGGAAACAGAAGTATAAATATTCATCTTGTTCTATGTAGCGAGGAGGAAAGCCCACGAAACTAAAAGTCATCAACTGGTGAATTGAGACGTTCGTGGTGCTGGAAATCTCTTCCGACTTTCTACGGTTGAAGTTTGTCAAAATGAAAACCTGGGAGAAAGTGAAATAGGGAAAGAGATGCAAACGTGGAGTGTAGGATAACAGATGATACAACTCGGCGGTGCGACTTTGTAATCCACGCCCCTGTAATTCTCTCGATTCATCCATCGTGTTTTTTATCTACGTGGTGTTCAGGGCCTATCCTAAAGGTTCTGCAAATGGTAATTTATTTAATTCTTACAACAGCCCTACGAGGTGAGGGTTATCATGATGCTCGGTTCACAGATGAGGAAACTGAGGCACAGGGAGGGGGAGTAACGTATTCAAATCATGCTCAGGTGCTTGCTGCCTGCCAGGAAGTGCTAGACTCCGGGATAGAGCAGTGCCCAGGACAGACACTGTCCCTGCCCTTGGGGGACTTGGCAGGGGAGACATAGAATAAACAAACGAGTAAGATTATCGTAAGTTTAAGGAGGGCAGTGAGCCTGCTGCTTTGATGCGCGGCAGGGGTGCGGGCACCCTCAGATCCAGTGAGCAGGAGGGCCCATCTCAGGAGGTGGTTTTGAGCAGAGGCCTCAGGGAGAGAAGGTGGCTCACTGGGCAGAACGCCCTCCCTTTGCCCTGGCTGTGCCTTCTGCCGGGATCACGCTTCCCTCCGTATGTCTGTGCCAAACTCCCACTCACTGATCCAGGCCCTGCTGGGCGGGCACCTCCTCTGTGGTGGGAGGTGGACTGGGGGGCTTCCCCAGCCAGGGGGGGACGTGTCTTCCTGTGTCCTCTTGCTCCTCTCTGTTCCTGGGGGCAGGCCCTGAGTGTGGGGGACCTCCATAGCAGCAATGCCAGCCACTATTCTGGGGTCTCTCCTGGCGTGGGAGGCAGGATTTTCTCCTAGGAAGGAAGTGAAGGTCCAGAGAAGTTAAGAGACTTGCCCAAGGACACACAGCTAGCAAGTATTTAAGGAGGGGTCTGCACTCAAGGCTTACGGCCTGCCTTTGGGTTATTATTTACTTGCCACCTCGCTGCCTACCCTGGCTGGGGGCTGCTGGAAGGCAGGTGCTGGGAGCCAGAGTTAGCTCTGTGCCTGGCATCCCCTCGCTCTGGGTCTGGGCTGCTCGGAGAGGGCTGCAGAATGAAACTGAGCATGAAACTGAGCAAAGGCTAGCGAGGCCAGGGCCTTGGGGATCAGCTTTACCTCCAGGGGGAAGGCTGGTGGGGATCTGAGCCCCTGGGCGTCTAGGGACCCTGTGCCCGCTGCCACCCTCTATGCCCCAGTGAACATTAAGAGCCCACTTGGGACAAGTGGCCCATATCACCCCCACATGGGGCTGGTCAAGACCCTGCTCCCCAAGCCAGTTCCTGGCACTGATCGGCACAAGGTCCGGCTGCCGGCACACCCGGCTCCCATCCTGGCCCCAGGGGCTCCACCAGGCGGTGGGGACAGGGAGGTGTTCAGAAGGCTCTACCTTAGATGAGGGGTGCATGTACATGCGGGCAGGGCCCTCTCTCCACGTCTCTGTCACTGAGGAACCTGGCAGGGTGGAAGGAGCCCAAACACTGAAGTTCTAAGATGGGGTTCAGAGCTGCTCTATCCTTCGAGGCTCTGAGACCTGAAAACTTGGTCTTATCTGCAAAATGGAGACCATAAAACTGCTCACCCCTGAGATGAGACATTAGCACAGTGACTGGCACAGAGTAGATGCTCAATAAACGCCAGCTGTTGTATGTAGCTTAGGGCCATTGCTGGGGATTTCTGAGTCTTTATTCACTCATTCATGTCACCGTATTTCCTGAGACCGTATTATGTGTCAGGCCCTGGGTAGAGTGTTAGGGTGACATGACAGAACAAAGCAGACAAAATCCCTGCCTTTGGATAGGCAGACAGCGGTCAAGTGAATAAGCAAACGGCATCATTTCAGATCGTGGTAAAGGCTTAGAAGAAAATAAAGCAGGGAGGTGTGATGGGAAGTGACCAGGGGCTTCTTTAAGTAGGGTGATTGGAGAGGGCCTTGCTGAGAAGAAGTTGCAGCCTGAAGGAAGGGTGTCGAAGGTGCAGGGAATAGCAGATGCAAAGGCCCTGTGGTGGGAACAAGTTAGGTGGGTTCACAGAACCATAGTGCCGCCAGTGTGGGGGGCACAGAGTGAGGGAGAGGGAGAGGGTTGGAAAGAGAGGGAGGCAGGCATGAGGAATTTGAATTTCATTCCAACGGTTGATTATTATAAACAAAGACTGAAGCTATGAAGGACTACAATATACAAAGTGCAAACTCATGGTGATTCACTTCCAGCCCAGAGCTCCGGCACTTTGCATCAGGCACCTAAAAGAAAAGCACCTGCACGCCCCTCCCCTGCGGCCTTTCTTTTACAAAGAAATACAAAGGGAACAGGTCATTGCAACTTGTTAGATGCAAACGCAGTGTGTTGGATGTGAATGTGAGTTTGGCCCTTGGTGAATGTGGCCACAGTGTCGGGGAGAGTGAGGGGGACAGGGGGCGCGGGGAGGGGGGGGCATAATATCACCAGCCCTGATTTCATCAGCACCGTGTCAGCTGGGGAAGGCTTGAGCTCAGCTGGTCCAACCCCCTGACTCCCAGATGAGGAACCTGAGGTCCAGACGTGGGGAAGTGAGTAGAGGCAGATTCAGGACTTGAACCCAGGCCCCTGACCTCCAACCCAGACTTTCTGAGAAATGGGTGTCTTGCCACGTGCTTTCCCTTTGTTCTTTCCTCCCAGACAGAGTCAGCTGCCCTCAGGGCCAGGGAGGAGGTCTGGGGCACGGGTCCCGAGATTTGGGGCCCACCCTTGCTCTACTGAAGAATTTCTTCACGGCCCTGTTGGCATTTTGACCCAGATAACTCTCTGCTGTGGATGGAGGCTGTCTGGCGGAGCCTTACCCCCCTCTCTCAGACGGACCCCTGCCTAGAAACGGGCACAGGGGTGTCTCTCGAGATCATAAAACCGAAGGGAGGGAAGAAGTTCACCTGGAACTAGTAATGACCCCGATAAACCCTGAGGGTTCGAACCCACACCCCGCACCCGCCAATGGCATTGCCGATTGCTGATGTAAACGGCAGGCATCTACGTAGCAGAATAACCGAAGGAGTGCTCCCATGCCAGGAGAATAGGTCCTCTGGCTCAAGACGCAACCTCCACACAGAAAGATTTGCACAAAGCGCCACGTGCCATCGACCCAGGCCGAGATGTGGAAACCTGAGGCGGGGAACTCGCAGAACAGACGGCAGGCCAGTGCCGACTCTGAGGCCGAAGGGGCATTAACCAGCGAGGTTCAGAAAGGGTCGTTCCACGGACTCTAAGAGAATGGAAAAAAAGCAAACTGGAAAAAGAAACGAGTTTTTAAGGGTAGACTTTATGTTTTAGAACGGTGTTAGATTTGCAGAAAAATGAAAAAGGTAGCGCCCTGTACCCAGTCTCTCCGACAAGTCACGCCTTAATGTTAGATAGTTCACAGGCCTGCTTGTTAACCATCCACCCACTGGTGTTGGTGCATTGCTGTGAACCAAGTCCATAGTTTATTTGGATTTCCTCAGTTTTCGCTAACATCCTCTTTCTGGTACAGAATCCCACTCAAGATTCCATATCACATTTAGTTGTCAGGTCTTTTTTCTCCTCTTGGCTGTGACAGTTTCTCAGACTTTCCTAGTTTTTGGTGACCTTGACAGTTCTGTGGAGTGCTGGTCGGGTTTTTGGTAGGCTCTACTGGGATAATAGGTGTCCTCTCTTGGGATAATTTGATGTCTTTCTTATGGTCAGGGGAAGGAACTTCTCAGAAGGAAAGTGACATTATAAATTTGTTTTAATGTTTTTTATTTATTTTTGACAGAGAGAGAGAGAGAGAGAGAGAGAGAGAGAGAATGAGCGGGGGAGGGGCAGAGAGAGAGGGAGACACAGAATCCGAAGCAGGCTCCAGGCTCCGAGCTGTCAGCACAGAGCCCTATGTGGGGCTCGAACCCACGAACCGTGAGATCGTGACCTGAGCCGAAGGTGGATGTGTAACTAACTGAGCCACCCAGGCGCCCCGGAAAGTGACATTTTTATCATATCACATCAAGGGTAGATCCTATGAACGTGATTTATCACTGTGGGTATTGACCTTGACCACCTGGCTCAGGCAGTTTTTGTCAGTTTTCTCCACTGTGAAGTCACTCTCTTTTCCCCTTTCCATAGTATCCTCTTTGGAAGGCAGTCGTTCTGTGTGGCCCCCACCTATGGAGTAGGGACTATACTCCGCAGCAGGGATGATTGAGAGTCCTTCCGTATAGCACGTTTGTCTTCTCCCCTACGTACGTATTCAGCTTCGCTCGTATCGGTACGGACTCAAGGATATTGATTTTATTTATACTTTGGGTTACAATTCAACACACTGCATTTCGTTGCTCAGGTTGTCCCAACCTGGACCGCGGAGAGCTCTTGAAGGTGGCTTCTTTGCCCTTTGGCGTGCCCCCATCAACATCGGGGGTTTTTTGTTTGTTGGTTGGTTTTCATCTTGAGCCCTTTCTTACCTCTGGCACCACAAGCTGCTTCAGGCGAACATTCCTGCCCCAGTCTTAGCATCAGCCGTTTCTCGGTGTGGAGCCGTGGTTCCTCCTATCAGAGAATGGCATTAGGACCCAAGCTCTGGATGCCACGTGTACCTGTGGCTGGCGGGGTAGCATTTCTTGTAGGCCTTCCTGGCTGACGGGGCAAAGAAACATGTGTTGTGTATTCAACCCATGTATACGCACGCATCTGCAAATATTTTTATATGTGACCATCTATATCTGTATTAGGCAAATCTGAGTTTATGCCAATCTCCAGAATCCATGATATCTTATAACGTGGTCTGAAATAGCAGTGTGTTACCCTGTCGATGACCATAATCATAGCTGGCGCTTACTGAATGTTCACAAGCGTTGAAGTTCTTTCTAAGTGTTTAATGTGCATCATTTTTATACTGCATGATGGTCCCGGGTTCTGGTGACTCCCCTCAACCCCGTTTTACCAATGAGGAAGTGAGGACACAGGGAAGGCAAGTATCTTTCCCGAAGTCTCCCAGCCGGTAAGTGGTGAAGTAGGTTTCAACATCAGCCTCAATCATCTCAACCTATCATATCAATCATAGAACCTATCATCAATCATTGAGATACACCCACATCTTGCATTAATAGAACTTATATGTGATGGGAAACAAGAAGAAAGAAAGAAAGAAAGAAAGAAAGAAAGAAAGAAAGAAAGAAAGAAAGAAAGAAAGAAAGAAAGAAAAGAGAAAGAAAGAAAGAAAGAAAGAAAGAAAGAAAGAAAGAAAGAAAAAAGAAAAGAAAGAAACCCAAATGTTACCTTGCAGCTGACTGGCTGATACAGTCTTACATTTCAGGACATCTCACTTAAATGTCACGATTTCCCATATGTAACCCATAACATACATTTATGTTTTGGCTCTCAGACGCTTTCTGCTCCAGCGTCTATTGTCTCTAATGACGACAGATGAAAGAACTCAGGTATTCCCAGTTTGCCTGGCCACCGTGCTGGGCCATCCTCAGGACCTCCCTCCAGCCGGCCCCATGGGAAATTCTCAGGGACAGAGTCTTCTGGGAAACACGTCCTAGGCAGCTCAGATCCCAGAGGAGGATGGAAAGGAAGCATGGGTGCAGGGAGGGGGCAGGCAGCCTCGGAGCTGACTCCCAGGTGTTCGCCCGCGTCAGGCTGGTCTGACCTGCTGGGCCTCTTCCGGGAATCCTGGACGGAGCCTACTTGACCCCCAGCATGGCCAGAGGCAGCCCAAGGCCCCCTCTTCTCAGGCTGGCCCCACCCTCCTCAGGCCCATTAGCAGCCTGGTCCCACCTCCTCCAGGAAGCCTTCTTTGCCTGCCCCACCCTCAATGACGTCCATGTTCTCTGAAATCCCAGGCGTAGACCAAGGGTCTCGAAGTAGGAGCCCTCGGAAATTCTTCCTTTAACGTGCACAGTGTTTTCTAGCATTTTGATTTGGTTCTAGCATTGAAAAGCAAGCGGTTTCCTGCAAAAATGTGGACACTCGGCCCAGCTTACAAGCGTTGAAAGCCCGGCCGCCCTGAGCTCACATTCCCATCGGCTGGCTCAGCCCTGCGCATAGTAGGGGCTCTGCCACTGTGGACAGCGTGAACGGGCCGGTGCGCTCAGCTTGGGGGCCTGCCTTTGGAGGCGGACAGGACTGATTTTCAATGCCCTGCCCCTCCCTGGCTATGGGGCCCGGGGGAAAAACACTTCTCTTCACTCAGCCTCAGTTTCCTCGTTTGGAAAATGGGCTTATGTCGTGAGGATGATGTGAGCTAATGTCGGGGGTGGGCTTAGGGTGGGACAGGCACTCAGGGAACCTGCATAAATAGCTTCTTCTCTTTCCTGTTTGCTTTGCTTTGGTATCTCTCGGTTCCTGGTGACGTCACTATCCATCCGCTCGTGCCACAGGTGCCTGCTGTGTGCCAGACGCATGTAAGACCTCGGTTGCTGCCTTCCTGGTCTAGCTGAGGAGGCATTTTATCCATGCTTGCACTTGTCCGTTCACTACCGAATACCCGCTGTGTGCCAGGAGTCGTTCGGAACACTGAAGATCCAGCAGTGAACAAAACGGACAAAAATCCCTGCCATCACGGGGCTGACAATCTAGTGGTGCCTGTTAGACAATAAACCAACATAGTGTCGGGTAGCACGAAGTTCTGTGAAGAAGAATCATGGGCATGATAGAGGGGCTGCTGCTTGGTCAGAGAAGGGGTCTCTGTGAGCAGAGGGCGAGAGGGAGGGAGCCATGTGGCTGGCTGTCAGAGGTAAGAGCATTCCCGGCAGAGGGAACAGCAAGTGCAAAGGCCCTGAGGCAGGCGTGGTGTGGCGTGTTTGAGGCTTAAGGAAAGGCCAGTGTGACTGATGGGGGCTGAGTTACATGTTTCCGTAATGTTGGAATTCCTCTCCTTCCCTTTTCTACATCCATCCCCCCTCCTGTCTCTCTCAATGTCTTTTTTACAACGGGTCTCTTAAGTTTGTAATCCAAACGCGCAATGACAATTTATAAAAATAGAAATAATATCTGGGAAGCCCTTGGGTATGAGTTGATGTGGCACCACCCTGGTGTTAGCTCCCCCCTCCAGCAGAGTGCCTTTCTTCTTCCTTCTGCCCCATCATTCTGTGGTTTGGGGAAGGTGAGTGTGGGGTGGGCACAAGGGTCTGTGGCTGGGGAAGGTACCTCTTCCCCCCTCCTTCTTTCCCCTCCCCTCCTCTTTTTTCCCCCCTCTTTTTTCCTACCTGCAAACTCTTCAGCGGAAAGAAGCACCCACATTTGGGAAGTCTTGTTTCAGAACCACTGAGAACGTGTGAGGTCTCTGGAGCCCGGCTGGGGCACAGATCATCGTGTCAGAAGGAGGATGTGCTTGAGAAAATGAAGGTCTTCAAAGGGGCTCTGGTCCTACCTGAAGGCCCCTCACTGTCTCCAGAGCAGAGCTTCTGGGCTCCTTCCCATCCCCCACCGCCCCTGGGCCAGCCTCGCTGTCTCCTGCCCTCCCCTCTGGCTCACCTCCTCCCTGGGCTCCCTGCTTCCTCCCAAGGCCCCTCTGTTGGGAGCCCTTAGGACGAAGTCAGACCGGGCCCCCCTACTCAGGCGCCCTACCAGGCCCTGGAGGCCCAGCATGACCGACCCCATCACCTCTCTGAGCTCACCTGCCCCTTGCCTTGTCCCCAGCGCACTGGCCTCCTTGCTGCCCCATGAGGGGCTCCTGCTCTTTGATTGCTGCCTGGCCCCCAGCAACCTGCCTGCCCCCCACCCCCCGGGGGAGAAGGGCCTCCAGCCACACCTGCTTATAGCTCCCTGTCTCCACCAGCCAAGCCCTTTATCACCGTGTGAAGAAACACATCCCTGGGTCTGCTCACTGGGCAGCCACCCCTGTCCCCACAGGGTGTCAGCCTCAGGAGGGCCCGCTGGGTCTGGGGACCTTGCCCCAGGGCCTGGGAACAGTGTCAGGCATGCGGTATGCAGTAGGTGCTCAATGCATGCTTGGTGAATGAGTGAGCACTAGTGTTTTAGAGTCAGGCCTTGGAGTCTTGGCACAGTTCTTGAAATTCTAGCAGACTCAGGGGCTGTGGCCCCACCAGCTCCCGCTGTTTGTCTTTCTTTATGTCTCTCTGTCATCCCCTGCCCTGGCCTCCTCCGCGGGCCCTGGGCCAGCTCCTGCTGCCGGACACGTTTCTGCCACTCGAGCTGCCATGCGCCCCACGAGGGCCCCTCCAAATGTGACAAAGCGGTCCCGCGAGGAGCAGGGAGTGAGCCGAGGAGGGTAGGAGCTCTCGCAGCCTTCTCGCGGCACGACTCCTTGAAGTCGATAAGCTCTCTGCTCTCTGTGACCTGATTTCCTCGTCTTTACAAAGAGAATTGACAATTTCTGCGCCTTCCTTTATTTCTCTTCCAAATATGCTTATTATCTTATTGGCTTATGGTGAAGCTCTCCGAGAAGTTTACGGGTGGGGGACCTTCACCACTGCAACCGCCCTGGCAACAGAAGCAGTTCTTGCCAGGAGCTGACCATGTGTGGGCCTGGAATGGGCGTGTTCCTGGCTCAGGCCACTGTCTGCCCTGGGCTTGGCACACAGGGCTCCTTCTGCCTGGCCAGGCCTCCTTTCAGAGACTTGAACTCACTAGGCTCTGCCTTTAGTCTCAGGGGTTTGGCAGGTGCTTTTCCTTCTGCTTGAGATGTTCTTCCTTCTCTCCTTGGCCTGGTTAAATTCCTAGCTCTGATTCTGATCCTGGCTCCAACACCACCTCCTTCAGGAAGCCCTCCCTGATGACACCCCACGAGTCAGGTCACTCTGTTAACCACGTTTTATCATTTATCACTGTTGTATTACTTTATTTACTTGCTCTCAGCCCCCGTAGGGCTCCCTACCCCATTATCTGAGCTCAAGCTTCCCCTGGGGGGAAGTTGGGAGGCCCAGGCCCATGAATCAGCAAAGTTCTCCTTCCCCTCTTGGCACTTTCTCTGTGGAGGCTGAGAGTTGGCTTACTCCAAGGGGGACTAAATTCAAGGGGTGCGTAGATGGAGGGGGGGTGGGCAGGGCCTCTCCCCATCCCGCAGACCAGCCATCTACTCTCAGACAGCTTCTCCCACCTCCATGACAGTGGCCTCCCTGCCTGAGCCACCAACACTGCTCTCCTCTTTCCCCCACCCTTCCTGGAGAGCCAGAGTGGGCTTTTCAAATCCCAACCTAATCCCCAATCTGCCTTGCTCCAAACCCTTCCCTGGCTCCCTGTTACTCAGAGATACTCCAAGCCCTCTGTTCTGATCTTACCTCTCTCCCTTAGCCCCAGCAACACCTGGATCCTTTCAGCTCCCTGCCTGCGGCCCTTTGCACTCGCTGTTCCCTCTGCTCTAAACACTGTTCCCCCCAATGGATGAAAAGCCACAGGACTCCCTCCCTCACCTCCTTTGGGTCTTTGCCCAAACATCCCTTTCCCGGTGAGGCCCTCCTTGACTGCCCTATTTAAAAATGTAATCTCCCTGCTGTCCCTTCTCCCCTTTCCCTCCTTTATTTCTCCCTATAATCTTGACACCCGGGAATAGTCCACATAGGTTACTGATTCATCTTGTTTCCTGTCTGTCTCTCCCACTAAAATGTCAGCTCCTCCAGGGCAGGTGCCTGGGTCAGTGCTGTTCCCTGCTGTATCCCCAGCAAGGAGTGAGCCCAGGGATCAGACCGGCCTGGCTTGGAGTTCTGGCTCAGTCACTTCCTGACCTCTTCCTTTCCGGACCTCAGTTTTCCCACCTGAAAAATGGGAGAAAACGTGGGACTGGAGTAAGGGCAAAATAAAACCCTGTTTATAAAGTGCCTGGTGCCTGCATGTGTCAAGAGACCACCCCCTCCCCCAAACCGGCCCAAATCAAAACTCATCATTCATCATTTTGGGGAAACGGGTGACACCATTCTGGTCTGTCCACACCATGAACTATTATGCAGCTATTAAAAAGAATGGTTCCCAGTGTTCCCAGGTGACTTGTGTGGCTACTCTTGTTTGTTTGTTCTCTAGCGCATAGATATTTTTTTCTCTAGGACTTATTTTTAACCGAAATAAGTTCCAAGTGGAATACAATGTGCGTAGCAGTCTACCTTTGTTTTAAAAAGGAGGAGGGATATATACGTTGATATATATTTTTTTAGTTTTAAAAATTGAAGTGGAATTCACATAACAAAGTAGCCATTTTAATTAATCGTTACATAATTAACCATTTTAAAGCCTGCAATTCGGCGGCATTTAGTCCATTTGCAACGTTGTGCAACCATGACCTCTGTTTAGTTCCAACACATTTCATCACCCCCTAAATAGACCCTGTACCCATCAGACACGTCACTCCTCGCCCTGCCCGCCCCCAGCGCCTGGCGATCGCTAATTTGCTTCCTGTGTCTATTGGGTTTATCTATTTTGGGTATTTCATATAAATGGAATCCTATAACAGATGACCTATTGCGTCTGGCTTCTTTCAATTAGCATCATGATTTTTTCGAGTAGTGAGTAGTGTGTGCCAGTAATTCGTTCCTTTTTATGGGCAAATAATGTTCTATTGTGTGGACAGACCACATTATGTTTATCCATTCACCTGTTGATGGGCATTTAGGTTGTTTTCACCGTGTGGCCATTGTGAATAGTGGTGTGGTGACCAATCGAGTAGAATTCTTGTTTGCGTAGAGATTTCTTAAATGCGAAAAAGCGAGATGCTAGAAAGGGTGAACAATGTGATCCTGATTTGTAAAAGAAATGACAGATAAAGAAATCCCTTGTCCAGGCATGGTCTGTATAGGATTTTCATGCTTACAGAAAAATATGTAAAAACCCATTCTCAACTGTCAACACGGGGAGAGAGAAGGCTTTTGCAGAAAAGGAAAAGAGAAAAAAGGAGGCCAGATGCCAAATGAAAACAGTGCACACGAAATGATTCCATTTAGGCATGTGTGACAAGTTACAGATTGAGAAATTGTGTACGTCGATCTAAAAAAAAAAAAAACCTGAAAAACAACAAAAACCCCCCGAACTATTCTCTGCAAGAAGGGCTGGGCAGGAGGCTGATCTCTTGGGGAAAATGAGGTCGGGATAGAAGGGATGTGGGGAGTGCATGTGCTCCAGGGTGTCCCCCCACCCACCCCCCGCCCCCGCTGATTGTGAGGTCCCCTGGAACCAAACTGCCCAAGCGTTGCTGATTTCTGGCTGGGACCTGTGAATAGGAGCCAGAACCTTCCTTGTGGGGGTGCAGTGGTCCTGCTTGGGGCCCCTCTGCAGTGATCCCCTGCATGTGGTTCCCATTTCCTGTAGGGAGGTGCTGAGTCAAGGGGAAAGGTAGGAAGGGACGCAGGAGGAGGGAGAAGTGGGTGAGTGTGGCCAGACTGGGGGATGGACCCATTGGCCTCCACTGGCCTCAGGGCCCTCACCCAGGAGGCCTGGCCTCCTGACTGCTGAACCTGCTTTGTCTCTGCTGTCTCTTTCTTCCTTTGGGAAATCTTGCAACCACCTGGAACATCGCAGGAGATGGTCATAAGGAGCCCCAGCTCCCCATGACCTGACTTTGTCAAATCTTAACATTTTAGCATGTCGATTTCAGATCTGCAGTAGTCAGGGTGTGGCGGGAAACAGACGGCTCAAACCTGATACTTTGGGGAAAATGGAATGAAGTGACTCTTCACAGGTGTGGGCAGGGGTAAGGGAACCAACCAAGGAAAGGTGCAGAGTGGGGCCGGCATGGGTGGGGAACAGATGTCTGCAGGGAGGGGCTGCATGGAGAGGCCCCCTGGCGGGAGCTGGGAACCTCGGGAAGGACGGCTCTGGCCTGGGGGACAGGACGCAGCAGGGAGGGGGCTGTTATGCCCGTCCAGCCCTCCCATCTCCTCCATTCAGGGAACCCCATAGGAAGCCCGGAGCAGGGGTGATGGCGCCCCTTCAGGTCAGCCTCCTAGGCACAGATTAGGGTGGGGAAGGTGGTGATCTGGAGGGAGCAAAGGAGGACGCTCGCCAGTTCGTCCCCCTGGAGTGGCAGGTGAGAACCCACGTTCGCCCCCGGTGTGGCTCAGTCTTTAGCTCTGGCCCACGATGTGGGTGACGTGGGGGGCTCGTGCTGACTTGGAACCTTTGCCATTGTCAGGGCTTTGAAGCTCTGTTAATGAAGCACTTACTACCAGCTAAGTGTTGCACCCCAGCTGGTAGCCTGATCCCCTCCCTCCCTAGTTTTATAGCTTAGGAAAGCAAGGTGCAGAGAGGAGCCAGCTTTGTGCAAGCAGGGCCCAGAGCTGGACCTGAACCCGGAGCTGCTGTTGTGGAAATCGGAGCCCTGGGCCGTGATGCCCTCTGCCCCGCGGCCCAGGTGTCCTCCGTCTGTGCTCTGTGAAGTCCCCAGGAGGACTGCCTCCCAAATTCCCTCTCACGCTTGGGGGCAGGTCCAGGGTACCCAGGCCCCCTCTTGGGAAAGCATCCTGATTCAGTCTGACCCGGGCTCTGCCAGTTCTACCTAGGCCTCAGTCTGTCCATCTGGAAGATGGGCACATATGAGCCCCTCCCGGCAGTGAAGTTTGAAGCTTTGCTGAGGTGACAAAGCAAGAAACCTAGGACCCCCGAGGACCCCCGCACACGGGAGGCCGGCCCAGCTGGCCCTGCTGGGTTTCTGATTTCTGAGACGCCTCCTGGGGGCCGGATCCCCAGCTGGAGGAAGGATGAGGCCTGGCCCTGGGGGCCCTGGGGGAGGCCCGGTCCCAGGACAATGCCGAGCATTGAGTTCATGCCAGCCCCGGTTTGGGGTTGGAAAAATAGAGCAATCTGGGCAGGACTGACACAAAGGCCGGGGGGCCAGGTTGGCTGAGGGGCGTCAGGTTACCCCCCACAGGCTGCAGCCACACTGGCGGCTTCCCTAGCAGCTCGGGGGGGGGGTGTTTTTCTTTCCCCAAAGATTATAATTAAGTGAGCGATCAGGGCCCCTCGCTAAGGCCTCGCAGGCGGGTTTCGTTACAGGAAGAATTGCACGTACGGGGGTTCAGAGGGCTGACAGGGGCGTGTCACCACCACGGTAATAATGGCAGCGGTAATAACAGCCAGGCTGCGGGAGGGTCTCGGGAGGGTCTCCCCTGGGCCAGGCCCCAGGCCCCAGGCGAATGGGTCCCCTGCACCACCTGGCTCCTGCCCGAAGCGGGGGTCAGATCCCCATTTCATAAAGGGGCAAACAGAGGCTCAGAGTCGCTTTGGAGGCGGTTTCCTTCATTTCTTCAGCAGAGGTGGGGGGAGGTGGTGCAGGGTCTGGACTCACACGGGCCTCTGAGCCCCCCTGCCTCGGTTTCCTCCTCTGGAAAAGGAGGCTAGCCCCGGGGCTGGCCTCGCTGAGCTGTGAGCGACGACTGAGTGGGTGTGCAGTGAGGCCTCAGAAAATGTCTGTCCCCTCCTTCCTTCCACCATGATGAAGGGGGCCAGGCTCGGCCCCTGAGGACTTTGTGCTGGCCACATGTCTGCCCCCACCTCTTCCTCCGTGAGTGAGGGGCTCAGGCCTTCAGGGGTGCTGGAGTGTAGGTGGGGGAGGCTTCAGATGATTTCTGATGTTGGGAGTGTAGTCTGGGCAGAGGGGACAAGTGGGTTCAGTGGCTAGGCGCTGGAGAGCACTGTCTGGGGAGCAGTGCAATGCTTCAGTTAGACCACAGGGTTTGAATTTCAGCTCCATCGTGTCTTTGCTGTGTGACTTCAGGCAGGCTACTCGAGCTCTCTGGTCTCAGACTATTACCCACAGAACGAGTGTGGAAAACCTTCTGCAAAGCGCTGTTGTGAAGAGAACACTGCCTGGCACATAATAATACTCAATGTGTGTTGTTATTCGTAACCGCTTCCCGCAGGAAGCCCACCCTGGCTTCCTCTGGCTCCGGAGGCCGCCTGGGCACCCTCCCTCATGGGATGTTGCCTCTTCCACATGCCAGTCTCCCACCCCCAGCCAGATGCTCGGACTGGGACCGCCACGAGGAGAACCCAGCATGCAACAGCCGCGGGAGGCCAGGTGTTGGGCGAACGGCATCACTGAGCACCTACGTCCTGTGTCGAGACCTCAAGTCTTTTTTTTTTTTTTTAAATTTTTTTTTTTCAACGTTTTTATTTATTTTTGGGACAGAGAGAGACAGAGCATGAACGGGGGAGGGGCAGAGAGAGAGGGAGACACAGAATCGGAAACAGGCTCCAGGCTCTGAGCCATCAGCCCAGAGCCCGATGCGGGGCTCGAACTCACGGACCGCGAGATCGTGACCTGGCTGAAGTCGGACGCTTAACCGACTGCGCCACCCAGGCGCCCCGAGACCTCAAGTCTTGAGTTTAACGGCTTTCTTTTCCTGGGATGTCGGCTTCCCCAAGACTGACGCATAGTAGGTGCCCAAGAAATACGTGATGGAATTGTTGAGATAAACATGTACTCGGAGGAAAGGAGGTGTCTGAGACTGGGGGCCTCAGCGGGCTGAGATCATGGGACTCACCAAGAAGAAAAATAATAGTAATACTTGCCACTATTTTCCGTGCTCCAGGCTCCATGCTGAGTCATCTCAGTGCATCTGCCCGGCAGGCTAGTGCTGTTATTGTTTCCACCTCCCAGCTGGGGAAACCGAGGCACAGAGAGGCCAACATAGCTGACCCCACGTCACACAGCAAGTGAGTGGCAGAGCCAGTATCCTACCCAAGCCTGCTGAGTGAGGTGCTTGCCCTGAGACTGTAACAGCATACCTACTCCCACCTAGGGGGAAAGTACTCTTACTGTACCCGTTGTGCAGATGGGGAAACAGAGGCCAGATGGCCTGCCCGTGTCTGCACACAGAAACTGTGGTTGAGCAGGAGATGCCCGAGGGAGGGCCCTGGATACCCAGGCTAGCGCCTCGAGGGAGGGGTCGGAGGCCCCAAGCAAGCTGTCCCCTGACTGTCAGCGTCTCTGGCCGATACCCTGGCCTCTGTTTACCGAGCCCAACACCTAGAATGCTGCTCCTTCCGCCTGCCCAGGAATCTCAGGTGCCTTCACAATAGGATTCTCTGTCCCTGCAGCTGATTTTCATTCAGCCCTTTGTGCTAAAAAGAAAAAAATGAAAAGAAAACTTGGCTCTAGGCCCCCCTGTCCCTTCCCCCACTTCCTAGAGAGAAAGGAAGATCCTAGCCTCTTTTTTCCCTCGTTCTGGGGCCCAGAGATGTCTGCAGCCAGCCCAAGGTCACACAGCAGGGTTGGCCTTGGACTCCTCATCCAGTGCTCTGCTCATGGCACCCCGGCTTCAAGGCCGGTTGTGCCCTCCCCACCCCTGCATTTGCTCCTCTTGGCTCTGTCCTCTAGGCCTGGGGGAGCAGAGGAAGTGGGGCCAGTGTTCCTTGAGGCTTATTACATGCGGGGCACTCTGCCATCCCCAAATTCATAGGATCCTCAGCACAGCTCTGTGAGGTCCTGTCACCCCATTTAACAGATGAGAAAACTGAGGCACAGAGAAATGAAGTGCCCGAGGTCACAGTGACGGAAAGTGCCAGGGCAGAGATTTGAACTTGTGTTCCTACGGTTCTGTTGCTGCCACACCTGATGCCTTCTTGTAGGGAGGCCTGAGCCCCGTTGACGGCGGAGTGGGGGGCACGGGAGGGAAGTGGGAGCCGGGGCTGGGCCGGGACCCTGGAGTGGAGCCAGACAGCAACAATGGGTCCTCAGAGATGGTGGTGGCCCCGGGCGGGGCGTGAGCCGTGGCCAGGGGCCGCAGGGCTGGGCTGTGGGCCGGCAGGCTCAGCACAGCTTCCCTCCCCTCCAGCTCCTGGGTCGGGACCTGGGGACAGCCCCCTGGCACCTCAGCTCCCAAACCCAACAGGTCCAGGGCTCGTGCAAGAGGCGGGGGGCCGGGCCAGCAGCCCCTGGCAACGATAATGGCTAAGGCACCATACCTCATGCTAATCTAGAACTACCTGTAGGCCAGGCACTGCATCAGGGGCCCTGTAGGAATGCCCTTCTATGGATGCGGAAAGGGAGGCCCAGAGAGGCCCTTGGCACTTGCCCAGGGCCACAGAGGGACAAAGAGCTTCGGAAAGTGGGGCCCTCAGAGAGTGAGCTGCCTGTCCCAAGAGGCATACAAGCAGAGGAGGAGGGACCTCACCGGGGTCGCAGTGAGGCGTTAGTGCTCACCAGTGGCGGCTCACTGAACTCGGGGCCTGGGCAGCCGGGAGTTGGGGAGCGGATGAGGCCTCTTGGGCTGTGGAGGGATTAAAAGAGTGACTGGATGCCCAGGGTTGGAAATGTGGCTGCCATGGAGTAGGCACACCCTTCGTGGGGCGTCCACTGTTTGCAGAAACAGTAGCTCACACTTCTGGAGCCTGCCATGCACCCAGGCCCTGTGCCTCTATGGTTTTGAGTGCTCACTGTTTCTCAGTCGGCTCGCTGAGTGCTTCGGGGATACTTGAGACTCGTGATACCTCAGGAGAGCCACCTCATTCACATCCCTCATTCACGCCGGCAGATGAGGGAGCCGAGGCTCAGAGAGGCCCAGGGACATGCAGGGGAGGTAATCGGCATGGCTGGATGCGTGAACCAGTCTGCCTCTGCTGTGTGGCCTCGGGCAGCTACTAACTTCCTTGGGCCTCAGTTTCCCTATCTGTACATTAGGTTGGGCATCCATGGCATCCTAGACTTCTAGGTGAAGATTTGAGTGTCTGCGAGGCTACACTGTCTTCCCCCCAGGACCTTGCTGCCCCAAGTGAAATCCTCTCTAAAAGACTCCTTTTCAGCCTCCGCATTCCCACCACCTCTCTATTTCCTCCCCTGCCTCGGGGTTCATTTCCATTTGCCTCTAGTCCCAATTAGGCCATCTTCCGTGCCTGAAACGGTGAAGGCATTTAATTAAATCTTAGAACAGGAAGTCTGGATGTGGGGCTGTTCCTGGATCGGTTATCTGGGTTCTTCACGTCTCCCGTCTTCATGGGTCCCAGTGGCTGCTGTGGCACCAGACATCACATCCCATATAACCACATCTTAACTAGGAAGGGAAAGGGGTGGGCCAAAAAGGAGGTTTTTTCATCCAGAATCTCACTCTTTCATCAAGCAGGAAAGTATTTCCTAAATGTCCCAGTAGACTTCCCCCTGTGACTACGTAACCATGGAGTCACGTGTCCACCTTTAAACCAGAAAAGAATTCCCGGGGCTGACTTAGATGAATGTGAGGATTCCGCCTCTCAGGCTGTCCCAAAGAAATGTGGCTCTGGGGGCAACGGGGCCACAGCCAGGCCAGCCATCTGGTGCCAGCCTCGCTGACGTTCATTCCCCCTCTAGACTACACCGGTGGGCCTGGGGGTGCTGGCCTTTCTCTGGCTGGTTCTCTTGGTGGTGAGCAGCGTCTTCCCAGGCCTCCAGATGCCGGGGAAGATGCTCTGGTTCTCCCCTTCCTCCCTGCCCGGTCCTCCTCAGGCCTCGCAAATGGCCCTTGGGCTGAGGCGGAGCCCTCTCCTGCCTTCACCTGCCCATGCCCGGCGAGCCGGGCAGCATGGCGTCGGTCCCGCGTTCCTAGTCCCTGTCAGTGTCGGCCTCGGTGCCCCACTGGACACACGGACTGCCTGAGCCCAGCCTCTTCCTCCTCCCACGTCTCTGTCTTGCTCGGGTTTCCAATCAGAGGTGTGGGTGTCACTTAACCTGCCACATCCACCTCCCCTCCCCCAGCACACACTCCCCAGCTCGGAGAAAGGCACTGCCGCCCCCAGCGATCAGGTCTCAGACCCTGGAGGTGCTTTCCACCCCACTCTCTCCTACCCCACGTCCAGTCCGTCCGTCGGCAAATCCCACTGGCCTGACCTTCCACCTGCGCCCAGATCCGACCCGCCTCCCCTCCGCTGCCACCTCCTGGCATGTCTTCTTCACCGGTGGCCGCCTCCCAGAGTCCTGTTGGAGCCTCGGCACACCGCTGCCCTGCCCAGACCCCTCCCGTGGCTCCCACCTGCTTCCAGGAATGCTGGGTCCTCCCCAGCCCCGGAGATCCTGAAGGATGGGCCCCTCCCCTCCCCACGCCTCCACCCTCCCTTCTGGCCATGCTGCCTTTGGCTGCTTCTTAAACAACACCCCAAGCGTTTCCCCGCCCTCTCCCCACTTTTGCCCTTATCGGTCCCTCTACCGTTCTTCTGGATTTTTTCCGTGTCCTGCCCCCTCCCCTCACTTGGGCCCGTGCTCCTCAGTGAGACCTCCCAGCCCACCCCCTACTGCAGCCCTCCCTCTTTCTCGGTCCCGACCCTGATTCAGTTTTCTGCCGCACACTCGTCATCCTCTCTCTGTATTTACGTGTCCGTCTGCTCAGTGTCTCGTGCCCGCCCCGAAGGTGAGCTCTAGCAAACGGGAACTGTGTCTCATTTGGCACGGGGCCTGGCACACAGGTGGTGCACTAAACCCCCGTGCCTGGCAGCGGTCTGGGCAAGATGACCTCCCGCGGATGTGGCCGTGGAGACACCGTTGGGGCTGGAGGTGGCTCCCGGCTGAGGTCTAGTGGGCCCCCTCCCGCCCCAGGGGTGCTGCCTGGGCCTCAGGGCAGGAGAGGGTCCCAGGCAGTGGGGAGAGGATCTCTGAATGGAGCCAGGACTTTCATGGTGTCACAGAGCCTTCGGGGGTCCGGAGGTGACGCTGGACAGGAACGGACTGTAGGAATTTTCAGTCCACCCTCGTGCTCTCTTTCATCCTGTCTGATGGTTTAATTTTTTTTTCTTTTTTATGGAGAGGTGTCACCCACTGTTCAACAGAAGATCCCAGTGCGGTGGCCCACGTGTCCCAAGTACAAGCTCTAAAGCTGGTTTGTAAGGTGGAAATCAACCACGGCCAAGTTCCCCTTGGGGATTCCACAGGAAGGACACGGCCCTCCCCACCCGAGGCGGATGTACGGTTTCCATAAATTCGGCCCACCAACCCCCCACCCCCACCCCAGCGTTGGGACCCTGCCCAGGGGAGGCTTGGCTTATGTTTGGGGGCCACGGTGTGGCTGCATCTGAGCAGACCCAGACTGGGGGAACCGCTAACCCATATCTCCCCCTCCTGGCATATCCACCATCCGATGGCTCTTTTCTCTCTGAGACTTTTTATTTTTTGCTGAGCACGTGTAGTTGAATTCCTGTCAAAGTACCTAAATTGTGACTGCCCTGAGTGTGACAGAGACAAGAGTGTGTGTGTGTGTGTGTATGTGCTCTTCTGGTTCATCTTGGGGGCCTCCTGGCCTTGACCCCTTCTCCGGAGTGACCCCAAGGCCCATCCTTTGAACACCAGGCTCAGGGGATCCCAGTCTGAAAGCCCACGATCAAGGTCCATCCGTCTCGTTTCCATGCAGGAAAATAAGGATGTGAGAGGCGAGGGAGGCAGAGCTTTGGGGACAAGGAGCAGAGTGGCTGCAGCCTGGGCAGGGCAGGGGTGGTGCAGGGTCCAAGGCCAGACCAGGACCTGAGGGAGGGCGTCTGGGGGCATGGCTTGCCTGTCGCTCTATTCATTCTGTGCTTAGCGTTCGTTCATTCAACAAATGTTAATGAAGCATGTACTCTGTGCCAGGTGCTGAGGAGACAATGATCCCTGCCTACAAGGAGCTCATAGCCCAGTGTGGGAGATGGACATTAGCCAACTCACTCCCAGAAACGTCAATTTGTGACTGACAAGTATGAAGTGATGAGGATCTTTGATGGGCAGGAGGGTGCATGTGGTTGGGGAGGTCAGAAAGACTTTCTAGAAGATACCGAGCTGAAAACTGAAGGATGAGTAGAGGCCAAGTGGATGAGAAATGGAGGAACAAATGTTCCAGCAAGTGGCCACAGCATGTGCAAAGGTCCTGTGGTGGGACAGAACAGAACAGAGGGAGTTGGTGAATCTAAAAGACCTTGTACCTGGAGCTGTGAGGTGAGGGGTGAGTGGGGAGTAGGGAAGGCTGAGGCTCCACAGCGAGAGCAGCCTGGTCTTATGCTGAGAGCAGTGGAGGACCTTGGGAAAGGCTGAGCAGGGAGGAAAGTCACGAGGCACCTCTGCCCGCCTCTGCCTTCCCACCTGACTACTTGGCATGCCCTGGCTCAGCATCTTTCATGAATGTTCTCTTTGAATCTCTACCACTTCTGAAGACCAGCTTCTGAAGGTGCCAGGAGTTGAACCCACTTGTCAGATGAGGAAACTGAGTCCCTGGATCT
Source organism: Lynx rufus (assembly GCF_022079265.1). Classification (NCBI taxonomy): domain Eukaryota; kingdom Metazoa; phylum Chordata; class Mammalia; order Carnivora; family Felidae; genus Lynx; species Lynx rufus. The sequence continues at coordinate 11,591,034 of NW_025814896.1, read as the reverse complement.
TCCCATGGCCCCACCCGCTTCCTCCTGCCCAGAGAAAAGAGGAACGGAGAACTGACGCCCCACAGTCAGCTGGGAAGAGCCTCGGCTGGGAATGGGGAGGGTGGGGCCCTCAGAGGCCCGCACCCGGGATGGGCAGGGTCCTGCTTCCGTTTAACCACATCCCTGTGACATGCCCCAGAAGGGAAGCAGAGGCCGCCTGTCCTCATGCCCTGTACCCCAGGGAGGGGGCCAGGGATGCCCTGGTGCAGGGCAGGGCAGACTTGGATCTTGAACTTTGGGGTCAGCTGAACCCAGCTGGGTGACCTTGTGATGGAGCCTCATTATCTTGGCTTCCTCCTCTAAGTAGAGGGTCAGAACCTCTCCCTTGGCGGTTCTCAGGATTAGCCCACAGTGGGCCTCACTGAGCAGCTGGCCGCTGGTTGTTGGATGAATGAGCTAAAGGTGTTTCTGTTCCTGAAAGGAGCAGCCGGTTGGATAAAGCATCCAGTGTGTTCCAGGCGTTGTCCTGGGTGTTGTGGAGACAGCAATGAACAAAGCAGACACGGATGCCTGCAGATGCCCACCACCCTGCCCGCTCTGTGGCAGACATCGCACACCGGTCCTCTTTCCCACTGAAACCGAATTCTCCTCAGCGCTGTGCACCAGCTGGGGTCTGGCGCTCAGGAGGGCCCCACCTGTCTTCCCAGGGTGAGGCTGCGAGTGTGGGCCCGGAAGATTCCAGTGAGAGCCCCTAGGCGACTAAACTGCCTCCCCTCAGTCTCTTTCAACAAATATCTATTGTTTTTAAATTTTTTTAATGTTTGTTTATTTTTAAGAGAGAGAGAGAGGGGCGCCTGGGTGGTTCAGTCGGTTGGGCAAGTCATGATCTCACGGTCCGGTCCGTGAGTTCGAGACCCACGTCGGGCTCTGTGCTGACAGCTCAGAGCCTGGAGCCTGTTTCAGATTCTGGGTCTCCCTCTCTCTGACCCTCCCCTGTTCGTGCTCTGTCTCTCCCTGTCTCAAAAATAAATAAATGTTAAAAAAAATTATAAAAAAAAAAAAGAGAGAGAGAGAGCACAAGCAGGGCAGGGACAGAGCAAGAGGGGGACAGAAGTTCCAAAGCAGGCTCCATGTGCTGTCAGCACAGAGCCCGACACGGGCCTCGAACCCACGAACGGCGAGACCATGACCTGAGCCGAAGTCAGACGCTCAGCCGACTGAGCCACCCAGGTGCCCCGATTTTTCAACACATATCTATTGAGCGCCTGCTGTGTGCCGAGTGCCAGGGGCATGGCAGTGACCAGGGTGGATAGGATGCCTGCCCTTGTAAAGCTGGCATTCTGGCGAGAGAGAGACAGACAAACGTACACATAAGTAGTTACTTCCAGACACGGATACAGGCTATGAAGACATCGGCAGAGGGGGGCAGTGGGGCGTGATGGGAGAAACCCCCTGGCAGGGGCTGGGGGGGGGCGGCTCTGGGAGGAGGGGGCATCTATTGAGACTAATGAGACCCAGCGACCAAGGGAAAATATGGGGGAACCTTTGCAACAGCAGAGGTCTGGAGGTGGGCATCAGGTTGACTTACTTTAGGAGCAGGAAGATGCTTGTGTTTCTGGGGAGGTGAGTGACAGCGAAGAAAGAGAGGGCATTGGAGGGGACAGGCGCCAGACGGCCAGGGCTGGAGGTCAGGGACGGGCGTGCGGATTTTATCCTGAATGTGATGGGCAGTCACTGGGGCGTCGAATCAGTGACTTGGTTGGGGTTACATTTTCGGCCCCTCCAACTGCTGCGTGGAAAGGTTATGTAGGGGACAAGGGTGAAGCAGGAGGACCAGGTTGGGAAGAGCTGTGGGTGTCCAGGCGAGCGGCGATGGTGGCTTGGACCAGGGTGGGGGCAGTGAATACAGAGATGGATGGCCAGGGCTGGCGGGAGGCCCGGGGCTCTGCATTTGGTTTCATTTTTCCTTTTACACAGTCCACCCGTGGGGCTCTGGGTCACTGGAGTTTCCCTGGCAGTGCGGATGGAGACCACGGCCTGTCTCCTGGAGAAAGGCCTGTATCTGGCCTTTCCTCCTCCCGGCCCTGGACCCGGCGCCTTCTCAGTTACTCTGTGACTGTCCCCCTCCCCCCACAACCAAGCCCAGGCTTTGCCTGTGGTCCCCCCAGTATGCTGCTCCCGCCCTGCGGGCCGTCCATAAACCACTCGGCAACCCCTCTGGGGAGATGCTTATTCTGCAGATGCCTTCTTCAGATCAGGCGCGTCCCCAAGGAGGGGGCCCTAGAGTCTGGGCCAGCAGGGGCAGATTTGTTTCGGGGTCCCTGACTACAGGGAACTATCCGGAGGTAGCTTGCTGGAGGGCGGCCTCTTTCTTGGGGCGGTGTTCCTCCCATCCAGCCTGTTGCTGGGATGGAGCTGGGGGACGTTCCCTGCTTACTTCCTGGGGTCTCAGGTGCTCGCTTCGACGGCGGCTGGAGAGCTGTGCTGAGCAGAGGCCGCCCTGGCTCCTCCGAGGGAGAATCGTAAGTGATTGGCCCGGAGTCCCACTGGCCTCACCTCCGTGGTCTCCAACGTGCAGTAGGTCCTCAGGGCTGTGCTCCCTCATCGTGTCCCTAAGCCTTCAAGTGTAATAGATGCTGTTTGAAAACACCCTATGGCTTGGGCTTTTTCGTCAGCGACATGGGCGTGATGGTGACATGTGGGGGCAGGGAGGCTTGGAGGAGAGGTTTCCCTGTTCTCCAGCAGAAACTGGAAACGGAGGTCCTGAGATGCGTCGTCCCAAGTCGCGTGGCTGGGAGATGGCAGAGGTGGGATTTGAACGCAGGGCCCCTGAATCAGGGACAGCGGGTGGAAGAGTTGGGCCGGGGTGCGGAAGGTGCTGCCTGGATCGCCCTGTGACCCCGGGCTCCACTTCTCCTTTCTGCCCAGTGTAGTCAGCACACAGGAAGCTGGCTGGGGCCTCCCTTGCCCATCCTGTCTGCAGCGGGTGGACACGGGGTCCTGGCGTCACCCACCACCGCCCGGGGCCTCCCCCTTCCTGTCTTGTGCAAGACGAGGCGTCCCTGCGTGGAATGGGCAGGCGGCTTTGGAGGATGGGTGGACGGGTGAGTAGGGGCCTGTCAGGTGGGGTCACTGCCCGCAGTTACCGCGAGCAGGCCTGGCCTAGGCCCCGGCCCCTTCCTCCTCCTCCTCTTCTTCCTCCTCCTCCCCCTCCGCTTCTCCAAACTTCAGGCAGCCTCAAGCAAGAGGCTGGGGGACCCAGGAAGCTGGGGAGGCCGCTCAGCCAACATCTTGTCCCAACGGAGCGGGCCTGGGCTCAGGCCATTAGGGACAGGGCCCTAAACAGCAGTGACGGCTGTCATGATGATTCTCCCATTTGCTGCATGGCCCCTATGCACCAGGCATGATCTCATTTAAACACACATATTTACCTAAGCACCTACTATTTGCCATGTGCTGTTCTAAGGCCTTTAGATCTAGTGTCCCATTGAATCCCACAAAAATCTCACAATGTCATGCTTTTTTGTTTTTTGTTTTTTTTAATGCTCCCTTTCTTCAGATGAGGAAACTGAGGCCCTGAGAAGCGGAGGGACCAGCACATAGTCACACAGCTCAGCCGCTTCCTGCTGGTCATTGTCTGTGACCCAGGGCCAGCACTGTTCTGGAAGCCGGGTGGCCCGGAAGGGAAGTTCGTTCAGCCACCCTCCCGCTGAGCCGCTCCTGGCGTGTGGTCCTCAGTTTTCCCATCTGTACCAGCTCTGCTGTCTCAGGCTTCTGTTTTGGGGCCAGAAGGTCTGGGCCAGTGCAGGGCAGGCGGCGTGGGGGGAAGCGACAGGGACGGAAGCCACCTCTGGGATGGCCGGGGTGCCGGGCGCTCTCAGGGCCCACCCGGGAGGTACTCTGGCTGCAGGATGTGGGGCAGAAGTGAGAGACCCTTAGCAGAGGTGGGGAAGGGCACGGGAATACCTTGACTTCCTCGCCTTGTGGGGGGCAGTGCTGGGCCATATTCTCCTTCTTCCCCCAGAGGTTCCTGGGCGCTGAGCCCACAGAGGTGGCCTGTTCACCTCCCTCCCTTGTCTCACTTCCTCACTCCCTCCTGGTGTTTCTGGGATCACCTCCCAAATAAATCGCTTGCTCTCAAAGCCTTGCCTACGCCCACCTGAGCCAGCCGCCGTACCGTGTGGAGGTTGAGAGCCTTGGTGTCAGACAGACCTGAGTTTGAATCCTGGTGCTGCCACTGACCTTGCCTGTGACCTTGGGAACCTGCTCCCTCTCTCGGAACCTCAGTTCCTCCATCTATGAAACGGGAACTTAGACTCAGAGAACCAAGTGGTGATGAGGTTGACGGGGAGTTTGGCATCACAGTGACCGGAGCAGAGTTGTGTGCTATCTCTGAAGGCTTCTGCCAGGTCGGCGGGGGGTCGTGGGGGGAGCAAGAGTCAGGTGGTGGGCTAGGCAGGGGAAGAGGCCAAAAGGGAGCGGGCCGGACAGAGGTGTGGAGGAAGAACCGGCCATGAATCTTCCTCGGCCCTGTTTGGCCGGCAGGGGAGGCAGGTGGGTGAGAAGCACATACAACCTCGTGCCGTCCACCCCCACCCCTGGCCCCAACCTCTAGGATTCCAGGGAGCCTGGAGGCATGGTCAGGGCAGGGCAAAGAACAGTGAGTTTGTTCACCGTGGGGTGAGGTCGGGCTGGTCAAGGGAGCTGTGTCTGCAGGGCTCACCTGGGGTCACATTTCTGGGGTCACAGATTCCGGGGCCGTCTGGCCACGGGACCCCTTCACCGATGCTGTGCTTGAGGCGGGTGCGTGGGGGACTCGGTGCCCCACTTTTACCCTGAGTGGGGCCTCATGCCCAGAAGGGGCCCCCTGCTCCCCCCCGCCCCAAACAAGCCTGGGGTTTTCCCCATTGCAGTGATGGGAGCTTTAACCTCTTGGCTGTCCAGGCTCCAAACCCGGGGTTTCCCTCCGCTTCCCCATGACCAGTCCGTCCGTGAGCTCATTCAGGCGTCCGGGGGTTCACGTCCACTGCCCTGCCCTGGTCCAGCACTGACTTCTCCCACTGCGACCTCTGCAGCCACAGCCACTCTTCATCTCCCTGCCTCCAGTCCTGCCTTCCTGAGCCAGAGGGATTCCCTCAGAACCCAGAACCCAAGACAGATCCTGTCCCTCCTCTGCTCGGAACCCTCCATGGTTCCCACTGCAGTCAGGTGGGAAGCCAGAGTCCTTAACGGCAGCCTTCTCTTCCCGGAAGCCCTTTGTAATTTGGCTCCCTCCCTCCCACCCACCCATTCTCTCCCCTGTTCTGCTCAGCTGAGCCACACTGGCCTCCTGCTCGCGGCCCAAACACGCCAGTTATGCTGCTGTCTCAGGGCCTTTGCACTTGCTTTCCCCACCGGACTGGAGAATACTCTCTGCTCAGCTCTCGCCATGAGGTGACTCAGGCCTCAGCTCCAAAGTCACCCCTCAGAGAGGCCCTCCCTGGCTATTTTTATCAGCCTTCCCGCATTTTTATCAGCCCGTGCGATTTCATTTTCTTTCTAGGACTTATAGCTTTCTGTAGAAAATTACTCTGCTTATTCATCTGACATTTTTTTAACTTTATTTTTATTTGGGGGGGGAGGGGCAGAGAGGGAGGGAGGGGATCCCAACAAGCTTCACGCTGTCTGCTGGAGCCCATCGCGGGGCTTGAACTCGTGAACCATGCGATCATGACCTGAGCCAAGATCAAGAGTCAGACACTTAACGGACTGAGGCACCCAGGTGCCCCTGTTTATCTGACTTCTTGACTGTTTCTTCCACTGGAATGTCAGCATCACTCAGGTGGGAAGCTTTGTCTGTGTTCGCTGCTGTAGTCCCAGCTCCCAAACACTCGTGAATGAAAGAGTGAGTGATGAGCGAATGGATGAATGAATGCTTTGACGGATGAGGGGGCTGAGGCTCAGAGGAAGCCCCAGGGGACTCACGTTCCAGGACTTTCTCCTGACTCACCCTGGTCTCTGGAGCCGTGCATTGCCCGTGCAGACACGAAGGTGTGCCAGGTTTGGGGTCCTGGGTAGCAATTTGACTTCTGCGTGTCTTCGCTTGTGCTGTGGGACTGTCGGCTTCCTCATCTGCAAGATGGGTCACATGGGGGTCCTGGCGGCACGGGGTTGGGAGGGGCCGGTGTGTGGTGAGGGTTCAGCGCGAAATAGGTGCTCAGTAAATGGGAGTGGCCGTGGGGGAGGCTCTGGCTTGTGGTCCCCTCCCCCTCCGCTCCAGGGCCTGTAATTACCGCTCACCCTGGCCAGTGGGCCCGAGAGATTCCACGTGTGGGCAGGGCTGTGGCCGGGGTGCTCGCCCAGCCACTGGCGGGTCCCATGGGCACTCTCTGACCCTGGGCCTCATGGCTGACATTCCAGGCACGTTTCCCAGCCCTGGGGCTGCCACAGGCCACACAGGGTGGGGGTGGGGGTCGGAGGCTTCAGGCTGGACAAACCAGTCAGCCTCCCGGGCTGGGCTGCCTGACCACCAACTTCCTGCTGGGCCCAGAGGGGCCTCCAAGTCTTTCCTTCTGCCTCCGCTGCCACCATCGCTGCTCATCCACACGGGCACAGAAGCTTCCATCCAGACCCCAGAAACTCCCTCTTCACATCCAGCCAGAGGGGTCCTTTGAAGCTGTGGCTCAGCCCATGTTATTCTCCTGCTGAGTTGTAGTCCAATTGCTTCGAGAATCGGCCTTCAAGCTCTTCCCTCGGCACACAAGGCCGCACATCATCTGACCTCCTCTGTGTCTCTGAAACAGCAGAAGCTTGGGGCACCTGGGTGGCTCGGTCGGTTAAGTGGCCGACTTCAGCTCAGGTCATGATCTCACGGTTTGTGGGTTCGATGCCCATGTAGGGCTCTGTGCTGACAGCTCAGAACCTGGAGCCTGCTTTGGATTCAGCGTCTCCCCCTCTCTTTGTCCCCCTCTTATTTGTGCTCTGTCTTTGTCTCTCTCAAAGATAAATAGTTACAAAGAAACCAGCACAAACTCATGCCGCCTCAGGGCCTTTGCACTGGCTGTTCCTTCTGTCTGGAATACTCTTCACTCGAGTGTCCACGGAGCCTCCTCCCTTTCTTCAGGTTTCTGCTCACGTGTCATCTGCATGTGACGCCTCTTCTGAACCCCCGCCCACTATTCTCCATTCCCTTTTCTGCTGTATGTCCCCCTGGGGTGCTCATCACCATCTGACACACTGTAGATTTTACTTATCCACAAGGACACAAGATTTTTGTCTGCTTTCTTCTCTGTTGTGTCTCCAGTGCCCAGCACGGGGCCCAGAACATAATAGGTGCTCAACAAACATTTGTTGACTGACTGAACAAACAACTCTATGAGTTCTTGACAAATGAGGACCCTGAGCTTCCTGGGGGTAGGTGACCACCCCAAGGCCACACAGCTAGTCTGAGACTGAGCCAGGAGAGGAGATGAGCCCAGGTTCATGAGATCCTGGAGCTGGCATCTTGGAACCCGTTTCGGGAGAATACAGATGGGACGGAGGCCCTAGCAGTGGATGCTGGTGATTCTGTGGCCCTGCCGGTCCCAGGCCGCGCGGCACTCGGGCTGATCCAGGAGTCCCGGCCTGCCTGCCCAGGCATTCCAGGCTCTGACCCAGGTTCCGAGCTTTCTATTTTGAGCCTTCTAGTCCCGAGGACTGTGTGTTCCCAGCAGGCGGCGTGGGCCAGAGGCTGAGCCTGGGTGTGGCTGTCACCCTAATCGGGGCCTGGTGGGAGGGGAGGGAGAGTGCTGGAGCTGGGGCCCTGCCAGGGAGCCCAAGGACCCAGATCCCCCAGTCCTTAACCTCTGTGCCCCTGGCACAAGCCTTGTTCTCTGCCTCACTGTCCCGCATCCAAGGCCTGGTATCTTGCAGGACTGATATGGACTCATTCCACCCTGGATTACACACCCCGGTTTGTCCCCAGGACTTTGGGACCCACTCGAATTCTGGCTCTGCCCCTTTCCAGAAGTGACCTTGGGCAAGTCACTTCCCCTGTCTGAGCCTATCTCCTCAACTGGGAAGCAGGGACAGTAAGAGCACCTGTCTCCTGGATTGCGGAGGAGACTCCGTGAAATACAACTGGTGAAAGTACCCAGCACTCAGGGAGTACGCGATAATGATAAAGTTTTATTGGCACTCAGCATGCCCGTTCATTTATTTATCTATAATTGTCTTCATCCTACAACTGCCATGTTGGGTAGTTGTGAAAGAGACCGTAAGACTCCCCCAAGGTGTGGGGTTGCCCGGGTGGCTCAGTCGGTTAAGCCTCCGACTTTGGCTCAGGTCAAGATCTCACGGTTTGTGGGTTCGAGCCCCGCGTCGGGCTCTGTGCTGACAGCTCGGAGCCTGGAACCTGCTTTGGATTCTGTGTCTCCCTCTCTCTCTGCCTCTCCCCTGCTCATTCTTTCTCTCTGTCTCTCTCCCCCTCCCCTGCTCATGCTCTGTCTCCCTCTGTTTCACAAATAAATAAACATTAAAAAAATAAAAAGCCTCCCCCAAGGTGAAGATATTTATTTCCCATCTGGCTTTTTACAGAAACAGGTTGCGAATGCCCCAAGTAATCCATCACAGCCACGGAGGGGCTCATTTGATGGATTTTACGGACGAGAAACTAAAGTCTTCGCTCAGTGAGTCTTGCAGGGTTAGGCCTCAGTAAACAGACTCTGGTCTCGTTCCTCCTCCCCTGCCCCTGAGGGTCCCTCCCAACTCTTGTTCTCATCCTGCATGGCTGCCAAGTGGGCAAGGGGATCCCTACAGTGGAAGGAATCCGGTTTGAGGATCAGGTTGATCTGAGCTTGAATCTCGCCTCGGCCCCTCTCTTGCTGGTGACCTTGGGTGAGAGGTCTGACACACAGTAGGTGCTTAATCAGCGCACACCCAGGCTGTGAGCCTTAGCTTTCTCTCAGGCTCCATCCAGGTTATGGTACATTTCGGGGAGTACATTTTACAAATCACAGCCATTGGCTGGCTGGGTGTTATGGCTGTGGTGAATGAGAGTGGGAGGCATCGGTGGGAGAGCACTTTGGGTGACCAAAGGGCTTTCCAGAGCTCCATATGCGTGGTGGGGGGATCTCACAGTCCCCGGCCTACCCCAGAGTCTTAGTCTCTGTCCCTTGGCTTGAGGCCTCAGCCTTGTCCTTAACTACAGTCCCCCCTCCTCCTCTGCTTGTCTCCCAAGATCCCTTCCAGCCTCTCTCCTGCTGTGGGGAGCTCTAGTTTGCATTCAGCCCTTTTCCAGGGTCCCAGAACCCCCAACAGGCAATCCTTCCTGCTGCCTGGAGGAGGCGATGTTGGTGACTCGGGAACCTCTGGCTTCATCCAGCCCCAGCCCCAGCATCAGGGGCTGTAAGAATGGAGGGGGTTCTCCCCTAACAGCCTCGCCCACTGCCTGCTGTACTTCTTTGAGGGTGGCCTTCCCAAATTCATTAATTCGGTGGTTTATTTCCCCAGTGCTGGTGAGACCTTGGGAAAATTCCTTCACTCTCAGCTCTGTACCCGGGGCTCTGGTGGTACCTGCTCCTTCGGGATGTTGTGAGGAAGAGGTGAGTCAGTGAGAGGAGGCGCTTGGCTTGGCCCTGAGCATGGCAAGTACTCAATACACATGCTCCTGGGTTCGTTTGAGGGCACCCCGGTCGCTCCCTGAGGCCTCCCCAAGACATGCCTGGGGCTGGGGTGAGGGGCAGTGGGGGACACAGGTGCCAAAGACACAGTCCTTGCCCTCATCTAAATGCTGGGGACTTTCACATGCATCTCTCCAACGTGGACACCTCCCCTGCCTCCAGACTCGAGTCTCACCTCCCCCCGCCCCCCGCCCCATTGCTGCTGGGGTGACTGACAGCCAAACATTCAGCCTAGCCGTTATCCAACCCGTGATCCTGCCCCCAGACTATCCCTGTCTCAGTTCCTGGCACCTCCTCCAGGGTGCCCCCAAAGCTGGGAGTCCCCTTCGACCCTTTGTTCTCACTCGCCCCCACATCTGATTTCTCACCATATCCTATTGGCCCCCCACCTCCACTGCCCCACGCTGGCCCGTGCCACCAGCCTCACCCACCCGGGGGACTCGCACCTACAGTTTGTTCTCTGCACACAGCCAGAGGGATCCCCTTAGACCTAAGTTAGATCCTGTCCCTCCTCTGCTCCGGGGTCTCCCAGGGCTCCCACCCTGCTCAGAGTAAAAGCCAGAGTCGTCCCCATGGCCCTCAAGGCCCTGTGTGACATCCACCCCCAGGAAACCCTATGCCTCTCTGATGACTTCACATCCTCTCACTTTCCCCCTTGCCACTCCTTCCCAACCCAACGGGCTCCTTGCTGTTCCTCTAATAAGCCTCAGACCTTTCTACCTGAGGGCCTTTGCACGTGCCAGTCCCTGTGCTTGGAAACCTCGCCCACTGTGTATTCACATGACTCACTCCTTCACCCCCTTCAGGTCTTAGTTTGGACGCCACCCCTCAGAGCAGCCTTCTCTGAGCCCCCCTCCCTTGCCAGCATAAGTATTATCCACCTCCTCGGGGCGCCTGGGTGGCTCAGTCGGTTGAGCATCCAACTTCGGCTCAGGTCATGATCTCATGGGTGAGTTTGAGTCTCGCATAGGGCTCACTGCTGTCAGCACAGAGCCTGCTTCAGATCCTCTGTCCCCCGCCCCACCCCCCCCCCCCTTAAAAGTGAATAAACATTTAAAAAAACAGATATCCCACCTCCTTTATACTGCCCTGTCTGTACCCTGATCCGGCTTTATTTGTCCTTTATGAGTGGAGGAGATTGCACAGGGGAAAGGCACTCCCACGAGGGGGACAGCGTGCACACAGGCATGGGACTGTGAGCAGTGGGGGAGTGCAGGGTGGTGGCTGAGGGGCGATTGGTGAAGAGAGTAGGGCAGGCTGAGCTCCAGGATAAAGCAGCGTCCAGGCAGGAGGAAGAGGGCTGGGCCAACAGTCAGCAGGCCAGGGTTTCTTTGGCTCTGTTACTAGAAGTCATGCCTCTCTCTGGACCCAGGAATCCTCAGCTCCCATTGGAGACCACTTAAGTGAATCTGTTATTTGACAGGTGGGGAAACTGAGGCCGCAGAACTTCTTCTATGACCTGGTAAAAGGTCACCCCAGGGATTGGGATAAGCCAAGGATTGCTAGCAGTCACTCACAATTTAGCTTGAATGAGTTCTCTGGGTTCTTGGCTGTCCAGTGACCTCTAGACCTCAGGGGGCCTAGGAGGTGGGAGGGGGTAGGGGCGCAGGGCTGAGACTCCCTGGGCTGGGCAGAGACAGCAGGAGTGCCACGATGGTGACGATAGGATCTGAGGGGGCTGGGACACAGTCACACATCTGTGGCTGTGACACAGGCGAGTGACACATGCTGTCTGGGAGTCGCCCCTGGGCCATGCAGCTTGTCACATACACTTCCCCTCCACGCACAGTCTGACTTGTGCTCTGTTCCCTGGGCTGCCGTTTCCTGACTGTGTGACTCTGGGCAAGTCACTTCCCCCCTCTGGGCCTCAATTTCCTCTTCTGTAACGGGAGGTAACGGCAGTACCAGCCCTGCTGGCCGTTGGGACTGACCCGCTTGCTGTTCCTCAGACGTGCCAGGCACGCTCGCACCTCAGGGCCTTTGCAGTTGCTGCTCTCACTGCCTGTTACACCTTTCCCAAAGATGGCTTGCTCTCACTCCTTCTTCAAGTCTCTGCTCCAACATCCCAGTGCAGTGAGTCTTTCTCTGGCCCCTGCACGCCCTTCCCCTCTGGAGTTCTTACTACCTGATGCGTCGTGATCTTGCTTATTTGTCTACCCCTCAGAGACAGCAGCTCATGATCATTGTTTTGTCCCCACCCCCCAGCACGGCACCCGACACAAGAAGCTGCTCAAGAAAGACTTGCAGAGCGGCTGAACAAATCAATGAATGAATGAACAAATGGAAGGCACTCAGCACCGTGCCCTGCCCATACCAAGCACTCGGTACCCAACATGGTGAATGGTGTTATTCTTGGCAGTGGTTTCCCTCCCAGCCCCGCTGAATCCCGCTCTCACCAGCCCTGCGCTCCTGCTTCGTCTGCCCGGCCCAGCTCCCCGCTGCCGGCGCAGTCTCGTCCCTGGGTCAGAGCGACCTCTGGGGAGTCGCAGGGCTGTGGGGCGGGCTCCCTCAGGCTCTGCCTCTGGCCTCCTCTTACATCCCCGGGGGGGCAGAGGCTTCTGGGAAATGGGCAGAGCGAGGCTTTGAAGCTCCCCTGGGTCAGACCCACCGAGCTCCTGGGCCTTCCTTCAACGTTGCCTGACGTGACCCTGTTGTTAGCAAATGGGACAGTGAGACTAGAGAGGGGCGGCTGTGTGGGTGTGTGGCCTTCAGGGACTCCTGAGGCGGTCAGAGCCGCTCCGCGAGGCCGGCCTCTCTGTCGCTCCCAGAGCAGGGCTGGGGCTCAGGCGCCTGTTCTCCAGATGGCAAGAGCGGTTCTCGATTCTCATACAGGCTCCGGGACCAGGTTTGAATCGCATCCTCCCACTTCCTGGCCGTGTGATCTGAGGCTTGTCCCTCGGTCCCTCTGAGTGACAGTTTCCTTGTCTGGAGAACGGCACGCTAATGATTCCCAGCTCACGGGGGTGTCGGGGGTGTTTGGGAGGACAGGACCAGCCATCTGGCCGGCATCTAGGGTCTTTGGCCCCTCCCCTGGGCCTCAGGTGTCCTGGCTCTCGAGCCCCCGGGGCCGTGGCCGCTCTGGGGCCTGGCCCTGTGCCTCACTGTTGGGGTAGCGACAGTCCCAGAGGCTGCTGCTGCTGCTTTATTTTTTTCCCTTCCCTGACTTCTCCCCTCCTCATCCTGGCCTCCTTTCTCCAGAACCAGCTTGTTTTTGTTTTCTGTTTTTACGGCTCCATAAATGAGTCACGAGCCTGATTTGATTTAATTTCGTTGTAATTGTTATCTTTTCAAGCTTGTTTTTTTCCACTCAGTTACTCACGAGACCACAAAACCTAAACAGGACGGGGCCTTCCCCAGCTCACTGCCCAGCACCCCCCCCGCCCCGGCATGGCCTCCTAGTCCTCTGGGGCTCGGGGGGAGGCGGGGGGCAGGGTCAGCAGCTCCTGGAGAACGGAGGTGGGGCCCGTGGGCCTTCTGGGGGTAGGTGCTTAGTGTGCTAAGCAGAACTGGGTGTCCCGAGTCCCAGGTGGTAGCCCTCTTCTGTGTGCCGTGGGACCCTGGAAGGGTTGTTTAAGCTCTCTGGGCCCAGTTCCCCAGCATCCAGGGAGTCGGGGGTGCCTGGGTGGCTCGGCCGGTTAAGTGTCCCACTTCAACTCAGGTCATGATCTCGCGGTTCGTGAGTTCGAGCCCCGCGTCGGGCTGTATGAGGACAGCTCAGAACCTGGAGCCTGCTTCGGATTCTGCGTCTCCCTCTCTCTCTGCCCCTCCCCTGCTCGCGCTCTGTCTCTCTCTCTCTCTCTCAAAAATAAATAAACATTAAAAATAAATAAATAAATAAAAAAGAACAGGGAGTCAAAAACTCAGACATATCGGGGTCAGGAGGTGATATGGTGAGTGAGGTGGGCTGGGTGGTGACTGCCGTAAACTGGAGAGAATAGGCCCTTCTCAGGGGACAGTCGGCACGCAGCCCAGATCTTTCCATTTATTAAGAGAAGCCAGAAATCTGAGGTCGCATGTGAAAAGTCCTGATTTTTAAATGCTGGCCAACGAATCAAATTAAAAACAACAAACAACCCAACTCTGTGGACACGTCTGGTTTAGAAGGTTCTAGAAGCGTCAGCCCTGCCCACACTCCAGCTGTGGCTGGAGTTCTTTCTCGCTCCACACCTTTGCCAAGCAGTTCCCTCTGCCTGGAGCACTCTCTCCTCTTCCTCACCTCATCGTTCTTGATGGCGACTGTGTCCCTTTCTCCCACAGTCCGCTGGGTGCCCCTGGTCACCGTGGGGCAGGGGATCACCCTTTCAGTCATTTCTCCCATTGACAATGAGGTCAGGAGGATGACGTTAGCTTTGTCCACCTTTGCATTCTCAGTTTCTGGCGCCTGGGAGGTACCTAATCTATTTCTGTTTGTATGTCATTTTCCCCAAGGAGAGTTTGTCTTGTTTGAGACCACCTTCATAATGGGAGAATTCCCCCTTAATTTTTAAAAACATAAAAAATATGTTTTCTGGTTTGTTTCTAAAATGGGAAATAGTAAGTCTTCAGCTCTTTAAAAACGGGAGGTGCTGGGCCGGCCCCTCCTGGGGCACGGAAAGGGCTGTGGCGAGGGGCTGCGGTGTGGGGGCTCAGGGGGAAGGCAGGACCCCAGCCCGGGGGAAGGAGGGGTTGAGGACTGCTTCTCCAAGCTCCAGCAAGGCCATGTGACCAGTGTGCACCAATCAGGTGCATCCTTGCCAGTTTATGAATCAGAAGTTGGAAATAATGGGGGTGGTGCTCACGGAGCCCTTTCTGGGGTGGGTGGGGCCACAGCCGCCTCTATTTCCCCACAGGCTGCAGTAGGCAGGCGAGTTCTAGGGGCAGTGACCAGGGTCCAGTGGTAGCCACAGTGTCGACTGAATAATTTTGCAGAAACGACTCTCTCCGTGATTATTTAGGGGTGATCAGATGCAATGGAAAGGACATTTCACTGTGCTGTCATGCAATTTTGTTTAAATATATTTAAATACAGCAGCACCCGATTCGCTTTGTTCGTCCTAAGAATTTGCATAATTATATTAAGAGATGGGAAAATCAATTTATTTTCAGTTTTTGTTTTTTTTTTTTTTTAAACATTGCAAAACAGGGGCCTAGTCAGATTTCTTTAAGGTGGATCTTTATTTGGATATGTTGGCCCCGATTCTCAATAAATTCACTTTATGTGGCTTTTTCCTGGGCCAAATTGTCTACCTTTATTTTCTGAGCTTCCATGTGAGTTCTCCAGAAATTCCCTCCCCTACACTGCCAGGCACAGTTCTTGTTCTGTGAGGGGTCCCAGGGTCTCCAATGGTGGGCGGCCCTGGGATGCCTCCCAAGCAGGGACCTGTCATCCATCACCCCTGCCTGTGACCTCAGCCTACTGACCTTCTGGTCCAGCCCCTGCCTCCCCTTCTCTCTTGCCCTCTGCCCTTTCTCTCTCCAAGCCAGGATCTGAGTAATCCTTAGTAGTGCTCCAGCCTGGAATGGGAGCTCAGTGGATACTCAAGATCATTGACTCCTGGAAACAGAATTCTTCCCTCCAGGACAAAGAAATCCTGGCTTTCAGTGGACCAAGCCCCTGTCATTCTAAAATTCAAATGCATGGGAGGTCTGGTAGACCAAGCCATGCACTTACTCAGTAGATATTTTATTGAGCATCTATTATGTGCCAAGCACAGCAGTGAACAAAATGGGCCAAGTCCCTGCCTTCATGGCACTTATGTTTTAGCAGGAGAGACCATCAAGAAATAAAAGTAAAAGGTGGAGTATGTCAGATAGTGAAATAAATGGCAAAGGGGACTGAGGAATTTTGGGGCTGCAGTGTAACATGGGCCATTGCAGAAGGAACGGGAGGCTGGAGGAAGGTGAGGGGACCGGCCCTGCAGACATCTGGGGCAGAGTGTTCCAGACGGTGGGAACCTCAGATGCAAACGCCCTGAGGTGGGAAAAATCTTGCGTTGTTGGGGAAAGATAAGGAGAGCAATCTGGATGAGTGAGCAGGGGGGAGGCCAGCAGAGCTCAGATCACTCAGGGCTGTTGAGCCCCAGGAGGAGGGGTTTGGATTTTATTGCAAGTGGGAGCCCCTGGAGGGTTCTGACGCAGGAAGGACAGGGTCTGACTCAGGTTCCTACGTGGACTTTCTCAACCTGGGTGCTCTAGGCTTTCGGGCCTGCTGGTGCTTTGTTGTGGGGGGCCGGCCTCTGCACTGCAGGGGGCTGAACAACATCCCTGGCCTGTCCCCACCGGATGCCAATAGCACTCCTCCCCCCACCCAGTTGTGACAACTGAAAATACCTCCAGACATTGTCAAATGTGTCCTGGGATACAAAATCGCCCCCAGTTGGGAACTACTGGTCTAACAGGATACCTCTGGCTGCGGAGGGAGGAGAGCTGGGTTGTAGACATTCCAGGGAGGGTGAGGGAGTGGAGGGAGGAGAAAGCCCGTGGATTCTGGGCCCATTTTGAAGGAAAAGTTAGCAAGGTTTGTTGGATTGCACTTGGAGAGATGGGGAGGGGGGGGAGAGAGAGAGAGAAAGGGAGATTGAGAGAGATCAACCTAGGATGTTTCAAGAAGGGATCCTGAGACTAAAGGAAGCCTTGGGACCCCCGCTGGAGTCCGAGGATTGCAAATGCAGGTGCCTCCAGGGCCAGGCAAACAGCCCAGATGCTGAAGTGGCTGGCAGGAGGGCAGGCCTGTCTCAAGCGTGGGTCCAATGTCGCCTAGGGGGAAGGCCAGGACTTCCAGTTTTTCCTGAGAAGCTGTAAATCTGGATTGATTTTTCTGGAGTTTTAAATGCTGGGGCAAAGCTACTAATATACAGGCCAGATTTGTTCTGAAGGCCATGAGTTTGACACCCCTGTCCCACTCCAGCCAGAGGAGTGGGGAGGGACAGCTGTTGCAGAGGGAGGGCAGCTTCTCCTGGGGCGGGGCGGGGCTGGGGGCGGGGCTGGGCGTTATCAGGGAGGTGGGGCTTGGACTCTGCTCGAAGAAGGGTCAGATGCGGCAAAAAAAAAAAAAAAAAAAAAAAAAAAGAGGCGAGGGCATTCCAGGAGGTGGGGGAGTGTGAGCTAGGGTGTGGAGGTGGGAATATGGGAGACGTGGAGACTGTTTTGGAGGAGGACGGAGATAAGAGATGGAACCAGGAGGGAAGAGAAGGAGATAATGGGGGGCTGGCGGGGGGTGGGGGGGGGCGGAGGGGAGAAGAGGTGCCAGGAAACAAATGAAGAGGCCAGACCAAAAGCAGGGCTGGGAAAATCACAAAAGAACTTTAATGATATTAATAATTTCACTTCCGAAATTGTTTGGCAACAGGGTTCTTGGCAATCCCCACGTACACCAGGGAGTGTTTGCCCAACAAGGAACATTCTCGCTTGCAGATTGTTTTCAAACAGCACAAAAATTTTCGTAAATACTAAATTAGGAATTGAATGCTGAATTGTGAAGTTTGAGTGGCTTAATGAAAGATTGATTAATTTCGATTTAGCAGGTTTCTTTAAGTATTTTAGAGGCAATAAAATTTCTTTTCCAAAGCTCCCTTGCAAATTTTCCACCCCACGGCAGCCAAAATTTGAGGTGACGTGTGCAAAAATAGCTGATGTGTAATGATAGGAAGGGGTAAGTGAGGTTTAGAGAGAATCCAGGAGAGTTTGCTTTTAGGGGGAGGATCCGGGCAGGCTCCCTGGAGGAGGCGGTTTGGGATCCGAGTGGCAAAGGATGGGTGAAATATAGAGCAGGCAGATGGGCTAGGGTAAGTGAGAGCATGCGAGGTGGAGGACCCCGTGAGTGCAAGTGTGAAGGTGGCGATAGCGAGGTGAGGGTCTGGACCAAGGGGGTCGGGGCTGGAGCTACCGACGGTCAGAGGCGCCGCAAAAACCAAAGAGCAGAGATGAGGCCTGTCAGGAGCACAGCCGGGCCCGGGGGGGGGGGGGGGTGGCCGAGAATGTGGAGAAGAATGAGGGGCTGACCTCCTCTGTTTAAATTGCTTGTGGGACCAGAAGGGTGGCAGAGAGCATGGATGTCTTGTCCTTCGTCCACGGCCTAGAGCCCCTTCCCCTCACCCCAGCGGAGTCATCATATGTGGGACAGAAGAAGAGGTCACCTGTGCTGACTGCCTGTGCAATGCCCAGCTCTTCCTCCCGCTGGTGGCATGAGGGAGGTGTATGATGCCCGTTTTACAGAGGCCCAGAGAAGTTAAGCTGTGTACCTGAGGTCACCCGCTAGGACTGGAGCCCGAAGTCTGCGTTCCAGCCGCTGCTCTGTAACGACCCTTATGTGCTCACGCCAGGTCTGGCTCCCTGTGTCCCGAGTACCATAAACATCCCTACTTACCCGAGGGGTGAACCCAGGCTCCGAGTGGTGGGGTCGCTTTCGTGACATTATACCGATGGAAGGGGTGAAGCCAAGGTTTGAATCCCCAGGTCCAGCGGACTCCGGGGCCTACTCTCCTGCCACCAAATGACACAGCCGCTCGCCTTCCTGGGCCTCTACTTCCTCATCTGATCAATGGGGGTGAGGACAGTGGGCACCCAATGGGGTCCATGTGAAGATCAGAGGTGATGCCTATCAATCACCCAGCTCAGTGCTTGGCACTTAGTAGGTGCTTAAAAAATGAGGGCTGTGGTTATCTGTGTGAAGGTGGCTGCATATTAAATGCGTGACTTAATGTAAGATACTTAGAGCAGAGCCTGAGTGGCCCTCACGTGCCTAAGGACGCATAGTAGGTGCTCAAGAAAGGTGAAGTCTTATTATTCTAGGACCTACCACTGGGGACAGCCTGATATCCTTCCAAACCCACTTCCTGCCCAAATTGCCTTCTGTGTGTTTTTCCCTTCATCCAACAAACTGGCTTTGGGGTCTAGGTCAGGATTTGGGGGGTAAGGAGGATACAGAGCCTCCCACCCTTCAGTCAGACAGATGCTGAGAGCACTGGATGGTGAGTCCAGAATTCTGGGTTTGAACCCTGGACTCGCTGTGTGGCCTCTGGCAAGTGCCTTGCCCTCTCTGAGCCTCAGTTTCCCCTCTCATCTGCTGAGCCTGGGCCAGGCTGCCCTGGGAGGTGCTAGTCCTGCCTAGGGATGGGGGCAGTTCCTGTGTCCCCTGTGGCCACGGGTCCCCACCTCCTGCCTCCTGAGCTGCAGGCCCGCCCGGCTCAGCTGTGACGACCAACCAGCCAATCTGTTTACTGAACTGACTGACCCCTTCCGGGAACTCGGCCCAAGCTTCCCAGAACTCGGGTATTAATGACCCGGAGCCACATGACAGAGCATGACACAGCATTTTTGGGCGCAAGGCAGGGCCCAGAGGGGCGCGTGGGGGGCCCGCAGCCCAGCCCCCAAGCCCGGCTGACTGGTGAGTCAGCCCAGCCTCCTGCAGCTTCCTGGTCCCAGCCGCTCTGCCGCCCTCTCCCATCCCCCAGACCTTCTCAGCCTGGCAGGGCCACCCCAGGACCCCCGGGTTTTGCTCCAGTGACCTAGAAGAGGTCCTGGGTGATTAGGGCTGCCCTCCCGGTTACAGGTGGGGAAAGCAAGGCCCAGACGACTGGACTAAATAACTGTGAGCGCTTATTAAGCACTTACTGCGTCCAAGGCACTGGGCACATATCTTATCCTGGTCTTAGGGTAACCCTATGAAACCGCAAACGCCAGGTGGGGAAACCGAGGCCCAGAGGGGCTGAGTACCCTGCCTGCGGCCTCAGTGCTGGTCGGCCTCGAGGCCCAGTGCTCAGAACCAGCGCCTGGCACATAGTCGGAGCTCACACGGAATCCGTGGGCTGACCAGGGTGGGTGGGCACGCGCAGGCTTTGGTGGCCGGCAGAGCTGGGTTCGGATCCTGACTGTGGCTTTCTCTGGCTTCCGGGTCTGGGGCATGCTGCTGCGCCCCGTGATGCCTCAGTTTCCTCGCTGGCAGAGCATCGGGGTGGTGATCCTCACCTTGTACGGTTGGCCGTGAGTGCTGTGTGCGGTGTGCAAACAGCTGCCGGACCCACACAAAGCGCGCCATGAACACTCACTGCCACGGTCTGCACCTTCTCCTGGCCCCGGTCTCTGAAGCCACGTTGGGGTCAGCCTCTGGGCCCCACGCCTGCCTCCTTCACCCTCTGCTGCCCAGGGGCAAAGTGAGAGTGATGGTTTTTATGAGGCTGGGAACCAGACGGGATCTGGGGCTCGGAGGGAGCCACCTGGTTCCCAGGCCCTGAACTTCCGGCTAGGGGTGGGGTGGGCAGGGAAAGGGAAGCGCTTTGATGATCCTCCCTTCGTGTCACAACCGTTGCTTGAGCACCTACTATATACAAGACTCCGGGGAACACAGCAGCGAACAAGGGGTCTCTGCCTCAATTCTGGTTGGAGGACACAGGAGATCAGCAAACAAACCCACGAAAAGATAAGACAGTTTGCACCGGGGAGAAGGCCAAGACGGAGATCAACAGGGGTTGCCTTGGAGCTGCGTGAAGCTGTGAAGGCTTGCTGTCTGCTCGCTCGCAGAGAGGGCTTCTCTGAGGAGGGAGCATGGAGAGACATCTGAAGGAGGAGGGGGAATGAATCCCAAGGGAAGGGATTTTCAGCAGGGGAAACAGCGAGGGCAAGGGCCCTGGGGTGGGCTTGGAATGCTCCAGGAAACGCAGGAGGCCAGGTGGCTGGACAGGACAGAGGGAGGGGCAGGTGACAGGAGATGATGCTGGAGAGGTCAGCAGGGCTGAGATCATGTAGGGATTTGTGGGCCGAATGCCACTGGCAGGATCTGAGTAGGAAGGGAACTTATGTGACCCGGTTGATGGACAGCAAGCCTTCACTGACTGTGACAGTCAAATTTTCTACCCATCTGACAGATGAGCTAACGATGGCCCAGGCCGAGTTCACCCGGGAGGTCAGCGGCAGGGTGGGGATGAAACTAGGGTGGCTGGACAGCTGGTGCGGGCCAACTGCCCCTAAGGAGAGGGAAGTAAGGACATGGGCTGGAGTGGAGGGCCCGCGGGTCAGCAGAGTGGGGCCCCGCAGCCCCAAGTGCCTCGAGCTTCCCGGCAGAGGAGGTGGCCTATAAGCTGAGGGTGGGGCGGAAGTGCTGGAAGAGTGTTCCTGGTAGAGGGAACAGCATGTAAGGAGAGGCGAAAGGCGATGGGGTGATGTTCTGAGGACCCCGATCCTGGGAGGTGTTGGAGCCAGGAGGGAGGAGCCGGAATTTCGTTCTGAAGGCCTACTGTGTGCCAGGCCCGGGCTGGACCCTACGGACACCGAGACGGGCAGGCACGTGTTCACCCTCCTGGGCCCCGTGGTCCAGAGGTGGGGGCAGCCTAGAGAGGGGTCAGGGCCACGAGGGGGCAGGAGGGCAGAGGGGACTGAGCTCCCACTTTGCGTTTTACAAAAGACACCCGAGCTTCAAATCTCAGTTCTGTGACATCTTCACTGTGACCCGGGGCAAGTCACCTCACCTCTCCGAGCCTTGGTTTCCTCGTGGGTAAATACCTCCTGGACAGGCATTGTCAGAACTCCGGGAGCTCGTGCTTTCACTCGCCTGTTCGTTCACTCGCTCTTTTTGGAGCACCGGCTACGTGCCAGGCCGTGGACTCGGTCCTGGGGACGAGCAGTGACGAAAGCCCTTGCTGGCTCTGAGGGAAGAAGTGGTGTGGAGGAACAAGCAGTTAAGAGCGTGACCCTGGAGCCAGAGGGCCTAGGGGCCTCCTGGCCCACCACTTACCCGCTGTGTGACTTGGGGCGAGTTACTTTACCTCCCTGAGCCTAACCTGTCAAAGGGAATCATTATGGTACCCGCCTGGTCAGGTTGCCGTGAGGACGTCGGAGTCGAATCCTGTGTTGTGTTTAGTGTGGAGTCTGGTGCACAGTGGCCAGTCGGTAAGTGTCCTCTGTGTTTGTACTCAAATGGGGGAGACAGACGATACTCAGGCGGCAGGCGAGCGGACAAGACGGTGTCTGATGTGGGAAGGGACAATGCCAGCTCTCAGTGCCGAGTGGGCACATAGGAGGTGCTGAAGTGTTCCTCCTCCCTCGTCCCCTTGTGAGCCGGCTTGGACTATGACAGGGACCTGAGGCGTGGGAGTCCGTGGAGAAGGCGGGAGGCCATCTGTGCGGGTCCAGAAAGCCAGGGCTGAGCCTTGGGGCCGGGAAGGGCAGAGACGTCCCCGCCACCCTCTGCCCCCCGTGCTCCCTGCACCCCGTCCTCAGCCACGTTCTCAGCCTGGGTGGCTGGGCCAGCCGGGGCCTGCCTGGCAGGTCCCCAGTCGTGACACTCATTACACAGGTGTGTGGCTGGTCTGCACAGGGGGAGGCGAGGGCCCCAGGGGCTGCGTTCACATGGCAGCCAGCCAGCCCACCCCAGGCCCTTCCTCATCCTTTATGAGTCTGGTGCCCAGGGCAGGCAGGCGGGTTGGGGGAGAGGAGCTGGCATGGGGCCAGCTGGCGCCCGGTGAAAGGAGGGAGAGTTGAGAACTTTGGGTGCCAAGGGCTGATGTGGAGGACGGGGTAGAGGGTGCTGGGTAATGGTGTGTGTGTGTGTGTGCACGCAGGTGCGAACAGGGGCACAGTGAATTGGTCTAGGCATCCCTCCAGCCCTTCTACGTGGAGGTGAGAGGGTCTGTGTAGATGAAGCATTAACGGCCCCAGAGTGGGTCAAAATCTCCAACACTGACACAGGTAGGCGAACGCCAAGCTGTTCCGGGTGACATCAGACCCAGTGCTGGGCCAGTCGTAGGCTCTGCCGTGTAAAGCTCCAAATCCAGAGAGAGACAGATGCCAAACCAGAGGGCAAGACATCCCAGTGAAGCCTTTTGTGAAGGAAAATAAGGCAGGATGAGGCTAGAGAGAGCAACGGGATGGGGGGGGGGCGGGCACAGGAAGGGCCCCTCTGAGAAGGTAACCTTAGAGCTGAGGCCTAAAGGATGAGCGGCCATGGCAAGATCTGGAGGAAGAGAGTTCTGGGCAGGAGGAACAGCAAGTGCAAAGGCCCTGAGGCAGCACCAGCTTGGCACGTCTGCAGAGCATTAGGGGGGCCCTAAGGAGAGGAGTGAATGAGAGAGGGGGTAGGAGGCAGGGTCAAGTGTGGGCAGAGCCAGAACTCATGGACCAGGGTCAGGAGTGTCGATCTTATTCTGGGTACGAGAAGCCTGGCACATGGCAAACACACAAATGGGGCACCCCCGGGGCGAATGGGTTTGAAGAGAGTAGGAGCCAGGCCTGCTCAGTGTGGGAACTGTCAGCTTTCAGACCGACAGACAGGAACGTGGGCTGTTCAATTTGTGTTTGAACCTCTTCTCCCGGGTTCAAACCCCCTGGCTCCAGCAGCCTGTTATTAAGCTGGCTGTGCCCTGAGGCGCCTGCCTTTATCCCCAGACAGAGCCTGGCCCGCCTGCCCTGAGGTCGACCCCGGCCCCCAGATGGGAGTGGATGGGCAGGACTCACGAACCCCTGTGCCCGCCCCAGCCCCCACCAGGTGCTTCGGCAGGGCCAAATCTACTTCTAAGAGCTGGAAGGAGACTGGGGAGCAGCGAGAATCTCCAGATGGGGAAACTGAAGCCCAGAGAAGGAGAGGGTATGGCCCAGGGTCTCGTGGCAGGGAGCTGCTGAAGGCACCTAGGACGCCTCTGTCATAGCTCATATCTCCCTCCACTTCCTCCCCTGTCCACTGGGCTCCTCTCAGTGTGACGCTGGCCAGGGTGTCTGGGCAGGGCCACAGGGAAGAGCTGGGGCCAATTCAAGAGGCCTCTTAATTGGGCCTTACAGACAGAACTGCCCGACAGTTTAGATAGTGAGTCTCCTGTCACTGGAGGCATGCAAGCAAACCCAGAGAGCAGTCCTTGATCTGCTTACAGGGTTGAAGAGAGGTTTGGATGAATGAGAGATCACTTCCATGCAAGCTCTGTGATTCCACAGGATCTTGGCCCAGTCCTTCTCTGTTGAAGTCTCGGTTCCCCATTCATTGAAGTCTCCGTTTCATTCATTCATTCACGCAAATAATTAAAGTGACCTTGATAAAAGAACAGCCTTGATGACGAAACTCCCCTGCTTCCAGTTCTTCCTTGACATCCCAGACCTCTGGAGACCGCTCCGGCCCTCACCACGGCCCAGACATCCTGCAACCCTGGCCCCTGAAGCCTCTCTCTCCCTCTCTCTGATGAAGCCACTCTGACTCCCTGAATGTTGTTCAGATCACTGCCCCTTCTTGAAGTGTAGATGCTGTGACAATTGGATACCAGGCCGAGGGCTTTCGATCATTTAGGGCCCCAATCAGCGCATTGTGGGGTCCATTTTACAGATGAGGAAGCTGAGTCTCAGAGAGGTGCAGGGTCTTGTCCAAAGCCACACAGCCTGAAAGCAGAGGAGTCAGGACTTGAACTCAGGCCACGTGGAAGTTAACGCCATTCTCTTTTCTTCTTTCCTTGTAACTCATTTTCATCTTCAGAATTTTGCTCAATAGTCTCCTTCTCCGGGAAGTCTTCCCTGGTTCCCTTCCGAGTCCTTCTCCCATTCCTTTCCTGAGTTTCCCCATTGCTTCACTGATCACTCCGCCTCAGAATTATCTTTCTTTTTTCTTCACAGCGTTACTGAGGTATAACAGACATACAGTAATTGGCACATATCTTAGTGTGCAGTTTGACGTGTTTTGACACACATTTGTACTCATGAAGCCGCTGGTGAACGGACACATCACCTCCACAGGCTTCCTTGTGTCCTTTTGTCATTCATTCCTCCTGCCCCCCCACCTCCCCTCTCCCATCGCCAGGCAACTGCAGTGGGTTTCTTCTGTTGCTGTGTTCTCTAGAATTTTCTGTAAATGGAATCATGGAGCATATTTAACCTTTGTTGGGCTTCTTTCCCTCAGCGTAATGATGATGAGATTCATCCATGTTGTTGCGACCATCATTTTTTTAGGTGTCTGCCCCGCTCCCCGTCAGGCTGTGAGATCCACTGGGCGAGGACTCGCTCTCGCTTATCTCTACGTCCCCAGCACCTAGCACAGGGCTGGGCACAGAGGAAATGCCTACTAAATGCTGATGACGAGCTGGAAGGAGGGTGAGGATGTGCCCACGTGAGGAAAGGGCATGAGTGGTTGCACGGCAGAGAGGAGCCCGGAGACTATCAAAACAGCCCCTGGAATGAGCTGGAGGCTTCGTGGCCCCATCAGATAAGCACATCCGCTCATCCCTGTGGCTGTCTCTGTGGAACAAAGATGTGGATTGCACAAGGGCTGGGCTTGGGCTGAGGAGGCACTTAGTGGCCCCTTTATCTGGCGCGGGCATCCGGCCCGGTGTTCTAGAACTGCACAACCCACACCTCCCAGCAGGCCGCACGTCTTGGGCTGGGGCAGTGGCAGTGGGCGGGCAAGTGGGTGGCGGGAAGGGGGAAGTGCCACCCAGTCCTCCCCAAACCAGTTGGACTCCTTCGCAGAGGTTTCTGGAGGTGCTTGGAGAGCTGAGTAAGGGAGAGCGGGAGGCCGTGGCCAAAGGAGGAGGAGGAGGGAGGAATCATTTAATTAGCGAATATTATAGGGAATTTCCAGTTCATGCCCCATCAGGCTGGGCAGGGACGCCGTGGAATTACTCAGGCGGTTTCCAGGTACCAGCCTGGGCCGCAAAGGCTCGGCGAGACCCAGAGGCCCCCAGGTCTCTCCTCCATCGTTGGCTGGAAACTCAGCCAGCCGGGGCGAGAGAGTGGCAGGCTGGATGGAGCTACACCAGGGACAGAGCCTGCGGCACAAGCCCAGTGTATGCGCAAGCCCAGGGTATGCGCGTGCTTCCCGCATCGGGCCTGCCAGCGTGAGCTTAGTGCCCATTCTGAGACTGAAAAACTGAGGCTGGGGGCTGTGGAGTTGGCTGAGGTTACAGGGGGCTCACTGGGGAATAGGAAGAGCTTAAGAACCAGGGGTCATTTAAAATTTTTTTTAATTTAATTTATGTTTTGATTAAAAAATTAATTTAATTAATTTTATTTTTAAATTATTAAAAAAAAATTTTTAATTAAATTAGTTTATTTGTTTTAACCAGCAGTCATTTTGGAGTGACTGCTTCAACAACAACATTCTTTTGACAAATGCTTATTGAACACCTACTGTGTGCCAGACGCCGTGCTCAGCTCTGGGGATTAAAAAAGGAGTCCTGAGGGGGTGCCTGGGTGGCTTAGTTGGTTAAGTATCCGACTCCTGATTCCAGCTCAGGTCAAGATCCCGGGGTCGTGCGATCAAGCCCCATGTTGGGCTCTGCACTGACACACAGAGCCTGCTTGGGATTCTCTCTCTCTTCCTTTCTCTCTGCCGCTTTCCTCCACACTCACTCGCTCACTCTCTCTCTCTCCCTCCCTCTCTCTCTCTCTCAAAAATAAATAAATAAACTTAAAAAAATAAATAAAATCAAATTTAAAAAAGAGTCCTGGGCACATATTGTGTGTTGCATCTTACACACAGATGAAACAATTTTTGAAGGCAGAGACTGTTTTGTGGAATTTTGTTTTCTTGTTTGTGAAAACAAGGAGTTCTCACCTGGGGTTCTGAACGACACAGATTCTCCGAGAAATTAATTGGAGTGATGTGGGGAAAGGGTTCCACGGTCCAATGAGTTTAAGAATTATGGAGTTTAACAATGTTAATGTTTGCTACAGGACTTATCAGAGTCTTTAATGTAATGTGTTAAGTTCAGTGAACATCTACGTAGACAGGTGTTCTGAGTCACCCTTTGAGATATCTAAGAGATATCTCACTGTTTTCCTGTCCACTGTTTTCCTGTCTTTATGAATCTTTGTTTGGATGCCACCTCCTCCAAGGAGACGTTTGAATCCCAAATGGACCTGAGTTCCTCCTCATGAGGGCACCTACCTAGGGCTCCCTTTGACCTCTTAAGATTTTCCACCTTGAGTCTGTTCCCATCAGTAGACTGGGAGCTTTTCAAGGGAGAGACCAGCTGTGATTCATCTCTTGGTTCTGGGACAGGAAATGGAATGAGTGGATGGGGGAATTTAATGGGTGGAAGAATGGGTGATGATTTGATGGATGGGTAGATGGGTGGATGGGTGAGGGAACTATTTATTGGTGGGTGAAATGGATGAAGAGATAGGTAATCAATGAATGAAACGATGAACAATCGAAGTAATGGAGGGGTGGATGGATGGATGGATAGATGAATAAAGAAATTAGTGGATGAATGGATAGATAGATGGATGGTGGATGAATGGTTGATGGATGATAATTATGAGATGGATGGTGTGGAAGATTTCATGGTTGAATACTGTGCATTACTGATGGTGAATGAATAAACATATAATTAAATGAGTAAATAAATTAATAAATGATGGGTAGTTAACAGATGGCTAGGTGAGTAAACACATAAAGGGATAAATGAATAGATGGACTGGTGATTCCATGAGTGAATGGATGGACAGATTGATGGATGGTTGGATAGGTTAGTGGGTGGAAGGATGGATGGATGGATGGGATGGATGGATGGATGGATGGGTAGATGAGTGAGTGGATGGAAAAAGGGGTGAGTGGGTGGATGGGAGAGTGGATGCATGCATGAGCAAATGTATGCCACGTCATAAGGTCTGAACTGAGGTCAGAATGACAGAAAGATCGCCGCATCCCTCCCTGATACAACAATTTATCAAGATTTTGGAGTTTGAAAGTTTAATGAAAGCAACAAACCCTATCTCCAGGAAATTGCACCCGGACACACAATGTTGTTGGCAATTTGAAGAGGGCAGCAGTCATTCAGCCTAGCAGCCACCTATAGACCCTAGGTGAGGTGTCTCAGTGCAGTGTAATTAGTTTCTTTCCATTTCTTGAGCTCTGACCTTGGAGAGGAACCCGGGCCCAGAGGGATGAGGCCAGCTGGGATGGGGACAGCAGGTGTCCCAGTAGACAGGGCTCTTGTGTATTCATTTGTTCATCGCACAGCATTTTGGTGACTTTTCTGGGTGCCCGTGAGAAGCCAAAGCTGCCTCTCCTTTGACAAGTGTTTGGAGCCGCTTCAAGTCAGACGGGTTTCATTTTTAATTTCATCTCTAATAGTTACTGAGTGATCTTAGGAAAATCATTTCACGTCTTTGGGCCTCCTTTTCTTGTATGAAATAGGGACGGCAATAATCCCGACCCTACTGGGTTGTAAAACGTAACAAGCACAGTGTTCGGTGTCTAGTCAATGCTCAAAACTTGCTGGTGAGCCAGGGGTATCTGGGGCACCATTCTGTCCCTCAAAGTGCTCACAGTTTGGTAGGAAAGGTAGACGAGTGAACAGGGGATTCAACACAGGCCGTGGAGAAATCCTGAGACATCATGCTTAGGGTCCATTGGCTCTTAGCCTCCATTTACATTAGCCTGGCCTTCAAGCTACAGGCTTCATCTCGCAGCCTCCTTTGTAGCTCAGTTCTGTAGGCTCCTTGGGTCCCCCCAGCCAGATGCTCTCCTGTGAGATTCAGGAAATGGAGGCCATCCCTGTTTTGCCTTGGCTCGCTCTCTCTCTCTCTCTCTCTCTCTCTCTCTCTCTCTCTTTCTGCTAGCAAGCACGGTCATGGGCTGCATTTTCTTGCAGCAACATAACATTCCTGGTTACCAGTTTGGGGGAGGGGTGTCTACAAATGGTATTGGTGGCCTCCTGATCTCTGAATCGCTGCTCGGTGGTATATTCTCAAAACCTGCGGTTCCCTTCTTTGCCTCCTGATTCCCCACCACCCTGAGCGGCTGAGGTGGAGCTCCCCTGAGGAGCCAGTTCTGCTCTGTTGTTCTGGAGCCCCTCCAGCCCTACTGCTGATTTGGTGGGCGCCCGATTCCCCGGATTCCATCCTTACTGTGCAAAATACCTGGAGGGGTTTCTGGTTCCTGCACACAGGGTCTGGCTCGCACACAGGGCACTGTCAGACCCCAGCGGGTACCTAAACCAGACTTAGGGGATCAGGGAGGCTTAGGAAGGCCACGACACCTCAGCGGAATCCTGAAGGGCGTTTGTGGGATTGTCAGACAAGAGATGGGGGTGGGGGAGGGAAGAACACCCCAAGCAGACGGCCCAGCTGTGCAAAGGCTCCACGAGAGCATACACAGCGTGCTGCAGAAGTGAGAGCAGTTGAGGCCGACTGGAATGAAGGGGCCACAGGGGAGAGGTCGCCGGACCAAGCAGGGGTTTTAAGGCCGGCCATGGTGTTTGGGCTTCCTCCTGAAGGTGATGGGAGCTACATCTGACAGCTGCAGGAAATGGGGAATGTGCCCGCTGTGGGAAGCCGGATTTGGGGATGAGAGAGTGCCAACACGGGGCAGCCAGTGAGGAGGCAAGTGTTGAAGGACGTTGAGGATGAGACTCCCTGGCCTTGGTGACCAACGGAGCTGGGAGCGTGGAGGGGAGGCATTTTGGGTGATGCTTGGGCTTCTGGCTTTGGCCATTGGGCAGATGGTGGGGGGCTCCTATGAGAAGGGAAACGGGGGCAGAGGAGCTGTTGGGGGAAGCTGCTGAGTTCACTCTGGGTGATTTGGAGGTTGCCTGGAGGCCATCCAGGAGCAGGCATCTGGGAAACATGCAGGCCTGGGTCAGAGACATGCGATGTAGACAGGGGCCGTGGCTTTTGGGAAAACGAGATTCCCAGGGAGTGAATGAAATATTCATTCAACAAACATGGTGGGGGGATCCTGAGACAAATCCTATTTGTTCATTTCTTTTTTGTTTTTTAGGTTTATTTATTTATTTATTTTGAGAGAGAGAGAGAGAGAGAGAGAGAGAGAGAGAGCGCATCATCAGGAGAGGGGCAGAGAGAAAGAGGAGAGAGAGAATCCCAAGCAGGCTCTGCACTGTCGGCACAGAGCCCAATGCAGGGCTCAAACTCACAAATCGTGAGATCATGACCTGAGCCGAAATGGAGTCTGGTGCTTAACCGACCGAGCCACCCAGGCACCCCGATATTTGTTCATTTCTAAATATCCGGCACCGGGCCTAGGGCCTGGGTGCTTGTCAGATAAACCAGAAAGACGCACTGGGGCCGAGCCACGAGCCTGGGCTGGGTTCTAGCAGGAAGAGACGGGGTGAGGTTCCCATGGTCAAGTGTGTGAGGCCTGTGTTTGAGAGCAGGTCCTCTGTGTGCTTGCTGGAGGGCCCTGGCCCAGACATTTTCCCTCCGAGTCTCAGTTTCCTCATCTGGAAATTGGTCACGAAGGGACGTGGTAAAGAGTCAGTGATGCCTGTGGAGGCCTGTAACTTTTGGAGCACAAGGGGTGGGGTAGGGACACGAGCTGCTGTGAAGGCAGGGCTGCGGGGGACGGTTCAGTGCACAAGAAGGAGTCACCTCCTTCCTGGTGCTGCAGGGACATGGGGGACGGGAGAGGGAAATTAGGATCTGCCTGGCAGACACATCCACAGCTGTGTCCCACGTGGGAAAGGAGACCTTAGTCCCGCCCAGGCTCCTTCCCCCCACAGCTGGAGCGGGGCGGGCGGGAGGGGGAGGCTCATCCCCCCATGGGGTGGAGGAGGGGGCCAGATGACAGGCTCGAGGTCCTGGCCTCAGTCCGGGCCCCAGATCCTGACTCACGATAGGGCTGTGATTAGGAGCTTCCCCGGCCGCCCTATTAGGCTGGGCCCGGGGTGCAGACTGCAGGCCCAGGGGGCTGAACCTGGCCCTCGGGTGGGCTTTGTTTGGCCCACAGAGAATTTTTTAATGAGCGGAGCCATTAAAAAATGTGTAGATGTTTTCTAAGAATCTGTCTCCAGCTCCCCTTGGAAAATCAGAGGGTCTGAAGATCTGATTGCCTGGGGTCCTCATTCCCAAGGGGCCAAACTCAGCTTAGGGCGTGTGCCCCAGTCCCCACCGCTCCTTCTTGTCTCTCCAAAACTGAGGTCAAGGAAGCGTAACTATTGATTGTCGGACCCTGACCTGCTTCCTCGATTTAAAATCCCCGCTGGCCCCTGGTGGCAGAGCGTTCTCAACGGGAGCCAGTCTCGTGTTCTCCCATACCACCAGGGCCCTGGCCTGGTTCCAGCTCTGAGCTGCCTTGTTCTCTTCCCCCCTTTGCCCCACAAGGCCCGGCACCACGCCCTGGGGGTAGGGGGTGGGGGATGGGCTGAGACTTGGCGGGGGCCAGCTGGACCCGTGGGAGGCCGACCCACATCTGCTCTGAGATGTGTCAGCTGGGCCTGGTCACACTCTCCGTAGCTCATCCCTGAGGCATGTGGGACCAGGCGCTGTGCTTTTGACCCAGCCCGGGCGGCGGCGGGGGCCAAGCCTGGGGATGTGAAGGCTGCACGCGGCCTCATATTTCAGCTGCGACTGCATTGGCCGAAAAGAGGCAAGGAGGAGGGGAGAGACACAGAGCTGCTGTAGCAGAAAGTACCTAAAACACAGACGTGGAAACACCTGAATTCACACCCTTAGTTGCTGTGTGACCTTGGGCAAGTCACTTTACCTGTCTGAGCCTCCCGATTAAGAGGGAGCCAAGGACACGCCCAGTAGCGGTAATGTGGCTGATGCGGGGCCTCAATGCCAGAACAGAGGGGAAAAAATCAAAGACTTTGGGGCCATATCAACCTGCCACTTATGAGTTGGATGGCCTTGGGTAAGTCACTTCTCTAGCTGGACCCCGCAGTGAAGGTTGTAAGCTCTGGTCCAGCTAAATCCTCACCAAATTATTCTGAGGGACAAAAAGAATTCATTCAGTCCATGAATATTCACTGAGCACTTCCTGATGTCAGGCACTGGGACACAGCAAGACACAAGACCGTCAATGTCGCTGTCCCCATGGAGTTCGCACTTCTGTGGGGTTAGCAAACAGCAAACAAGATAAATAAACTGTGTTATATTTGAAATAAGCAGTGCTACAGAAAGAAATAAAGCCAGAAAAGGAGGTGGGGCATTCTGGGGATTTAAATAGGTGGGTCAGGGACAGCCTCACTGAGCAGGTGACATCGGGGCAACAATCTGTAGGAGGCGAGGGAGGGTGCCGCTAGGGAAAGGGTTTTCCAGGCAGAGGGGACAGCCAGTGCAAAGGCTCTGAGGTGGGGTGCAGCAAGGAGGAGGCTGGTATGGTTGGAGCACAGGGAGGGAGGGAGAGTGGGAGGAGGTGAGGGCAGCGAGGGGATGGGGGCAGAACGCGTAGGGCCTTGTGGGTCATTGTAAGGACTTTGGCTTTTTCTCTGCATGAGGTGGGAGCCATAGAGGGTTCTGAGCAGAGGGGGGACATGCCTGACTTGGGTTTTCACAGGATTCTTCTGGCTGCAAGTAGAGAATGGCCAGTAGAGGCCAGGGTGGACGCAGGAAAAACAGAGGGGAAGTGACTGTAGTGGTCGGCCCTCTGTTTAGTGATCATGTTCCTCCCAATGCCTTCATGGCTTCCCATTGCCCCTGGACAAAGCCCAAAGCTCCTTAGCATGACATTCAAGGCCCCTATTACTTGACCCAGGCCTCAACGCTCCCCGTCCCTAGCCCCCCAACCTTTCCACCCCAACCTAACTAGGTATGTATTCTTCCTCCGCTGCTCCCGGAGCTGTCTCTCCTTTCCCTTGCTGTTCCCACTTGAAGCACAAGAAACAGTTCCCTTCTTGCCCCTCTTGGCGACCTAGCTCATGTGCAGCTGAGCCTCATTAGGAAAATGAGAGAGGTTCCCAAAGACGGGCAGGAGAGGGCCAGCTTTCATCTCCTTCCTCCTCAAACACCCTCCAGGGCCTCTGCCAGATAAGGGCAGGTGCGGGAGGTGAAAGCCAGGCTGTGTTCCGTATGTCTGCTGCGTGACTCGGGGCAAGTCACATGCCCTCTCTGGGCCTTGGTATTCCTGCCCTATAAAATGGGGAGGATAATGAACCTTCTCAGAGGTGGTTCAAACGATGGTGCCTGTGAATTCGGGGGCTGTTGCAGTGGGAGTCACGGCATCCTGGAAAAGGTGTGAGGTCACATTTCTTCCCAGCCACGCAGGCCCACGCAGGATGGGTCTGAGCTGATGCCAGGGATATCTTGGGGGAGGGATGCCTTAGGCAGCCCTGGGCATCTCCAACCTGGATGTCCTTGAGTTACCTAAGCACTCACCGTGTGTCCAGCTCTGTGCCTGGGTAGGGACAGAAGCCAGAGGGCTTGGGTTCAAATCCCGACTCTGGGTAGCTGTGCTATCTGGGCAAGTCGACCCCTCGGTTTCCTCTTCTATGAAAGGGGAGAATAAGAGTATTCACCTCCTCGGGTGGTAAGAGAAGCCAGGGAGATGATGTAAATAATATACCTAGCATGTGGAGTAAGCACCTTATCAGTGCCAGATATTATTATTATTATTATTTTGTTTGTTTTAATTATTATTATCACTGCTATTTGCCAGCTCTTGGCCTCAAGCCTGTCACTTGCCTCCCTGTGCCTCAGTTTCCCCCTCTGTGAGGTGGAGTAAACAGAGTTTTCTTGAGGGTTGAGTGAGTCGGTTATGTGTAAACGGTGCCTGGGGCAGGGAATGCGCTCGGTGACTTTTTCAAAGATTTCAAATGCAGAATTTATTTAATTCAGTACCGTAAGTCACCACTGATCTATGAATAGTCCCTCGGAAATCTTTCTGTTGTCCCTCTAGTCAAACAAACATCCATTTGGTGTAATCAAACTTAACAAAATAAATGAGAGGAGGAAGAGAATCCCAGCCTCCGGACATTCACTGCTACACAGTGGGGTGACGAGGGGTACGCGTGCTTTCAATGAGAAGCGGTGGGGGGGGGGGGAAGCGGAGGGAGAGTCACACAGTCGTGTTAACATGGCAAGTGACTGTGACCGTGGGGCTGGGTGAACTCGGGCAGGCCCCTGCCCTTCTTGAGCCCTCCCTCTCTTCTTTACAGTGGGTGTCACAGCTTCCCGCCTGCTCTGTCTAGCTCAGGTCTAGCTCATCCCACCTATCGTTTATTAAGCGCCTCCTGCATGCAAAGCCAGATTTGTCACCTCCCTCTCCCGGTCCAGCCTTCCCTCCCAGGAGGCAGGGTTGGGTGCTGCCCTTTTTTCCAGAGAGAACAGTGAGGCCGGGGAGGCTGGGGATGCGGGCTGAGGGAGGGAAGGAAGTGGGGGGCTGGGGCAGGCTGTGCTGACGCAGCTGTGATGTCAGAGACTGGCCGCAGGAGGTGGCCAGCCCAGTGCTAATGGCTCTCTGCTGGCCTGGCCTAGTGCCTCCCCGGGGAAGAGCCCGCCGCCCCCCTTAACCCCTTCCCGGCCTCTTTTTCCCAGACAGCCATCCCCCGGGCCTGGCCTTGCCCACAAGATTCCCAGATTTCACAACTGGGGCTGGCGCTGAATCATGTACAGTAAGTCCGGAGAGAGAAACTCCTGGCTGCCCAGCGTCCCTGGGACAGGACAGCCGCCAACCTGCTGGCTCCCTCTCCCTGTGGGCAGGGCCAGTGGCTGCCAGGGGGCCAGGGGGCCAGGGGTCACCCCTCCGGGCTGCTGCCCAGCTCGGGGGCGTCAGACAGGACACTCAACCTCTCTGGGCTGTGCCAGGAATCGTGGGGTGGGGAGGGCCGGGGGGGGGGTGGTGGTCATGGTGGCCTGGAGCGAGTCCCTTACCTCCCTGAGCTGCATTCTGGAGAACGGGATGATCACAGGACTGGCCTCACGGGGTCGCCGAGAGGGCTGGGTGAGGTCTGTGCACAGCGCCTGATAAAAACAGGATGGTTGTTATGATGCTGTTCTTGGTGACACTCTTCAAGACCCTGGAGGGATGATCCAGTCCTTCGGGTGACATCTCCCCCGGAACTCCCCACCCCCCCCACCCCCCCCCCACCCCCGTGAAGTGAATTACGCTTCTCTTTTGAACACTTCTTCGTTTGCTGAACACCACCGTGTTCCAGGTGCCCTGCCGGGTCCCGGAGATCCGACAGTGAGCCAAACGGACAAAAACCCCTCTGTTCTCACGGAGCCTGTATTGTCATTGAGGGAATCAGGAGTTTGAGATTCTCTCAGAGTGGTCAGGGCTCTGGAGGAAATAAAGCAGGGTGTGAAGGACAGAGGCTGGGAAGTCCCCTCTGAGGAGGGGACATTGGACCAGAGACCGGAACAAAGGGAAGAAGCCAGTGTGGGAAGGTCTGAGGGGACAGCGTTCCAGGCCCGAAGGCTAGGCGATGGGAATCAGGATGTGTTTGGGGATCAGCTAGGCCGGTGTGGCTGGAGGAGGGGGGCTGGGGGGAGGGGTACAAAGGGAGCTTGGTAAGGCGGCCACGCGCCCTGAGCCCTGGACCAGCTCTCGGAACCCACAGCTCTTCCTAAGCGTGGTGCTGCCTGGGCCCCGACCCATACCCGCGGGGGCAGCGACAGTCCCAGCCTCTAACAAGGACCTGGCCTCTTTCCATCCCAGGATCGCCATGGAGGGCCAGGCCCGCTGGGACTCTGACTCCCTCCCTTAAGTGGGGGCGAAGCCCAGAGGGCTTGGGTCAGGTGGCCACGGGGAAGCCGAGGACCTGGGTCAGACCTGAGTGTGAGCCTCCCTGCCTCCTGCTAGCTCAGGGCTTTGGCATTTGCATCTCAGGGCCTCAGTGTCCCCACCTGTGAGATGGGCATGATGCTGCCTCCTGGAGGGATTAAAAGAAGGAAGAGGGGTTCCAGCTTCAGTATCTGTCCTCGCTCCCCCTCCCTAGCCCAGGGCTGAGCCCTGTATGGAAAGAAACTTCTAGGGGTCCCCAGGGACTAGGCTCTGTGTTTACAGCTGGACCAAGAGAAGGACGTGTGTGTGTGTGTGTGTTGGTGGTGGGGTGGGGGTGGGGGCTAGATCAAGACCGGGAGCCACAAGAGAGGGAGGAGAGAAGGGGTGGGCTTCCAGGGCAGGGGGCGGTCGGAGCCTGATAATGGGGCCCACGTGGGGGGTGGGGCACCATGAGCCGAGCGTGTTTTAAAAATCATTTCTCCCTAGAAAAGTCCTTCACCATTTTGCTCCGGTCATGGAGGCCAGGTAGCTGTGGCCTGATTTGTCACTTTTTCTCTCCAACTGAGGCAGCGGGGGTGGGGGGGGGATGAAATGGGCAGATTTCATAGCGTCTGTGTGCGTGTGAGAAATAACACAGTCCCTGTGGGATAGGCCAGGTTCTTATCCCCATCGTACAGATGAAGAGACTGAGGCCCCGAGTGGGGAGGAGCGTTGCCCACGTCTCCCCTCCAGTGGATCGGCAGAGATGTGATTGAACCCCAGCCCGTGTGGCTTGTGACTGCTCAGCCCCAACAGCCCCCTAATGCCCCACCTCCGGTGCAGGGGATCTGGGGGCCGGGATGGCGGTCAAAGGCAGATGCCTATGGCATGTTGGGCCCTACACATCTGGAAAGGAGCCTGGGGTTGAATCAGCACCAGGTGCGACCCCTCTCCGTCCTCCCCCAGGCTGGGAGTAATTACCTGCCCAGGTTAATAGTGCCCACTTCCTGCCGCCTTTCATCAAGGCTCCGGGGTTGCCAGGCAGTAATTAACCCTCAGAGCACCTCTCTGAAGTTGGCACTGGAGGCAGACATGTTATTAAACCCATTTTTTTACAGGTGGGTAAACTGAGGCAGAACTCATTGTGGCCTGGGAGCCTGTTGTACCCTCATTACTCAGCAGCCCTAATCAGCCTCCACTTTTCTTCCCAGGAAGCACAGGGCCTACCCCCAGGCCCCCGAGGGCCAGGCTGTAGGTGAGAAGCTTGTAAGTCCTGGCCGCTCCTTATTCCTGCCCTCTCACCTCTCAGAAGCACAGGAGCATGGGCTTGGGGCCACATGGAAGGAGCTGAGGGATCTGGCTCTGCTCTGTGACCCTGGGCAAGTTACTGCCTTTCTCTGGATCCCAGTTACCTCCTCGGTAAAAAAGAGAGTGATCGAAGCCACTTTGAGGGTTTTTCTGAGGCAAAAAGCATGGAGCCCACCTCTAAGCCATCTCCCCTCCCTCTCCTTGCACTGGCCACACTGGCCTCACTGTTCCTTGAGCACTCAAGGCACTTCCAACCTCAGGGCCTTTGCATGTGCAATGCCATCTGCCTGGAATGTCCTTCCTTAATGACTGACTCCTTCTCATCTTTCTCTGGTCAAATGTCATCTCCTCAACCTAGAGATCCCCCCAACCCCTCACCCTGTTTTTCTTTTAATGTTTATTTTTGAGAGAGACAGAGAGAGACAGAGAGAGAGGAGAGGAGGGGCAGAGAGAGAGGGAGACGCAGAATCAGAAGCAGGCTCCAGGCTCCGAGCTGCCAGCACAGAGCCCGGCATGGGGCTTGAACTCACAGACTGCAAGATCATGACCTGAGCCAAAGTCGGCTGCTTAACTGATTGAGCCACCCAGGCACCCCACCCTGTGTTGTTTTCTTAAAGCATCTATGAATGCAACTCATTATCTACCTTGTTTGTTTCCTTCTCAGCTCCACCGGGGCAGGGATTCTGTCTGCTTCATTAACCACGTATTCCCAGCGCTCAGCTCACTGTCAGGCACACAGTAGGTGCTTACAAAACAATCACTTCCTCCACCTCTCTCCTTGCTAACTGCAAGGTCAGCTATTGGCTGTGTGACCCTGTGAACTTCTCCCCCGCACCCCCCTTGTTAACTAAGGATAGACTAGGCATCATTCTCTAGAAGGACTCAGGTAGCTTTGACATTCCCAGGACCTCACTTCGCATCTCCCAGGTAATGGGGTTTGAGAGCAAGGAGGGCGAGGGAGAACAGAGCTGTCTCGGCGGCCTCTCTGCCCCCTCCCCTGTTGCCTCGGGTTGCTGGGCTCTCTTTGGGCAGATCCCCACGACCAGCCACCCCTCCCTTGGCATGTCTGTTAGCACCCTTGGGGGAAAGAATTTGGAAAGGGGAGGAAGAGAGAGAAAAGAAACCAAGGGTGCAAGGGGATGGTTCCCACACCTGTGTAAATAATTTGTCATCTTAAAACTCATCAAATATGCTCACCTTTAATGCCTGGTTCTTGGGCTTGTTTTCCTTGGCAGAACCCCCACAGGAGTGGAATTTCGGCCGAAGGGAGCCCAATTGTCATCTTCTAAGCATGTTCCCAGGCTAGGGGGCCAGGGGCGGCTCTGGCTGACGCTCCACTTCCGTCCTCAGAAGTACCGGAAGGTTCCTGGGATTTAGGGAGCAGCCGCCAGTTCTGGAAGCTGTCCCAGAATTCTGGAATGTTGGAATTCATACGGCCTCCTGCCCATTTTCCAGAGGAGGAACGTGAGGGCCAGAGAGGGGAAGGGGTTGGCCTGAGGTCACACAGCATGCTGGGATGAGCGAGGGTTTGCCAGGAGAAGGTGGGAAGTTTATGAACAGGTGAGTAGCCGTTTCTCATTTTCAGGTAGTAGCATCCCAGTTTCCTGCTGGAGAAAGTCCTCTTCCCCCATGACAGTCCCTGAGGTTTGGGTGGGATGCCCCACAACCCTGTTTCTAGGAAGGGGTGCACGACCGGGTCTGGCTCCAGTGATTAGCCCGGGGGGGGGGGGGTGGGCATGTACCTGAGCCTGTCCTGTGAAGCTCAATCCTGGGACTTTGGTTGCTGGCAATTATTTGTGAAGGTGCAATTCTCCCGTTGGATTGAGGGTGAGGGAGAGAGAGCCTGAGGCATCAGAAGACATTACAAGGAAGAGGCTGCCCGAGAGAGAACATGGAGCTGGATAGGGTTTGAACGCCTGGAGCCAGCTGTACCTGACACCCTTGGGCTTTATAGTTTTGTGAGGCACTACATTTCCCATTTTTGGCTGAAAACAGTTGAGCTCGTTTTCTGTCACTTGCACACAAAAGGTCCCGACTGACCCAAAGGACGGGTGGGGGGCAGGTGGGGAAAAGATTCCAGGTATCATTCAAGAGACAGGGAGGAGAAGGAGGAGGCACCCCTGACATGAGTTTAGGAGTTGGCCGGCGGTCAGGGTGGGAGAAGGGTGTATCCCCAGCAGAGGGAACCACCAGTGCAGAATCCCAGAGGGGTGACTCATTCGTGGGGGCTAACGATGTGCCAGGTTTGTGTTGGGGGCCAAGGGACACAGGGACGCAAAAGGCAAAATTGCACCCAGCTCTGCCCATACTGCTCCCGCTGAACGTGGGCTCTTGTGCTTTCGGAGCTGAGCCTCCACACGCCCTCGCTCTTGTCTCTGCTGTGCCCTGCTGGCACGTTGCCTCCGACAGTCGGGTGTTCTACTAACTGGTGAGGGGCACCGTCTGCCCACACGACATTGTGTGCGCGCACAGAGCGACGGATCACGTTCCCACCGGCAATTGTATGAAAGCCTCAGCTGCTTTCCCAACTTCACCAGCACCTGGTGCGGTCAGGTTTGGTGTTTTTTTTCTTTTTCTTTTTCTTTTTCTAAAAATTTTAGCCATTCCTAGTAGGAGTACAATGGTATATGTCATTATGGTATTAACTTGAATTTCCCTAATGATGAATGATGGCAAGCGTCTTTTATGTGCGTATTTGTCGTCTGTTTATTTTCTTTGGTGTCGTGTCTGTTCAAACTTTTTTGTCCATTTGAAAAATTGGATTGTTTTCCTATTAATGAATTTGGAGAGTTCTTTATACATTCTGGATGCAAGTCAGTCCTTTGTCAGATATGTGATTTGCAAATATTTCCTCCCAGTCTGTGGGCTTGTCCTTTTGTTCTCTTAACAGATAGAGGAACAACATTGTCTTGTTTTCGTGGTGATGATTTTTCTGGTTATCTTTGATTTGTGCCAAGTGTTCTTTGTTTTGTTTTGTTTTTCAAATGTAGGGATAATATAAAGTGTTTCCTTTAAACATTTTTTTTAATGTTTATTTATTTTTTGAGAGAGAGAGAGAGAGAGAGAGAGCGAGCCTGAGCGAGGGAGGGGCAGAGAGAGAGGGAGACACAGAATCCAAAGCAGGCTCCAGGCTCCGAGCTGTCAGCCCAGAGCCCCACGCACGGCTCGAACTCACAAACTGTCAGATCATGACCAGAGCTGAAGTTGGGTGCCTAACTGACTGAGCCACTCAGGCGCCCCAAGTGTTTCCTTTTAAAATAAGTGTATTTAAATTAAAAAGTAAGTCAGTGTGGGGGCACCAGGGTGTCTCAACCCGTTAAGCATCCGACTTTGGCTCAGGTCATGATCTCACTGTTTGTGGGCTCGAGCCTGGTGTTAGGCTTTGTGCTGACGGCTCAGAGCCTGCAGTCTGCTTTGGATTCTGTGTCTCCCTCTCTCTCTCTGCCCCTCTTTTGCTCGCACTCTGTCTCTCTCAAAAATGAATACACATTAAAAAAAATTTTTTTTAAGTAAGTCAATGTTAACAAAGATATTAAGTAATAGAATTAGAAAGCAGGCTGCACAAAAATCATGAAGGCAGTTACTTGAATAACCAAGTGTGGGCAGCTCCATTTAATTCCATCAGCAAATATCGGTTGAGCACCCACCGTGTGCCAGGCTGTATCTTAGGTACTGGGACACAGTGAAGAGAGAGCAAGAAGAATAGTTCCCACCCTTTGGTGATGATTGCTCTCCAGAGAGCCTCCCCTTTATCCTTCAAAACCCAACCTGGATAGCCCTTCCTCCGTCCGGCCCTTCCCTGGAATACTTACCACACTGTATTGAAATTTTCCATTTGTGTGGGTGTCTTCCTGGGAAAGAGTATGTCTGACAGCTTCTGATTGGGTTGCATAGAGCCCGGTGCACAGATTCCCAATAAATAGTGCCTCATAAAGTAGACACTATTTGCTGATTTCATTGGTTGAGATCAGCCAAGTCTGCCCTGGTGAGCTAGCCTGAAGCCCCTCTCTGCTGCATGCTGGGCTGGCCCCATGCAAGTCAAGGTCATCCTCCTTGGCCGTGTCTCCCACTAACAAAGACATCAAGAGAAAATACTTCACAAACTCAATGTTGTTATCCCCTCTCTTTGCTCCCCATCCAGGGTCCATGGATGCCATATTTGAGTGACTCATTGATCCCACAAATACTTGCCAGGCAACTCTTCGCTCTGACCTGGCCCTGGTGACCACTTCACCTGGCCTCCTGCTACCCTTCCTCCGTTTCCTCCACTCCAGCACCTCAGCCTGCTTCTGTTCCTCCAACACAGCAGACTCGTTCCCACCTCCGGGCCTTTGCACTCGCTGTTCCCTCTCTCAGGAACTCTCTTCTTTTTTCTTTTCTTTTTTGTTTAACGTTTATTTATTATTGAGAGACAGAGAGACACAGAGCGTGAGCAGGGGAGGCAGGCTCCAGGCTCTCAGCTGTCAGCACAGAGCCCGACGCGGGGCTCGAACTCATGAACTGTGAGATCATGACCCGAG
The DNA here is from genome assembly GCF_022079265.1 of Lynx rufus. Classification (NCBI taxonomy): domain Eukaryota; kingdom Metazoa; phylum Chordata; class Mammalia; order Carnivora; family Felidae; genus Lynx; species Lynx rufus. The sequence continues at coordinate 11,550,259 of NW_025814896.1, read as the reverse complement.
CCGAAGTCAGTCGCCTAGCCGACTGAGCCACCCAGGCGCCCCCCCTTCCTTTTTTAAAATATAACGTATTGTCAAGTTGGCTAACATATAGTGTATCCAGCGTGCTCTTGGTTTTGGCGGAAGATTCCCGTGGTTCATCGCTTACACACAACACCCAGTGCTCATCCCAACAAGCACCCTCCTCAATGCCCATCACCCATTTTCCCCTCTTCCCTGCCCCCCATCAGCTCTCAGTTTGTCCTCTGTATTTAAGAGTCTCTGATGGGTTGCCTCTCTCCTTCTCTGTGTGTAACTGGTTTTTTCCCCTTCCCTTCCCCCGTGGTCTTCTATTAAGTTTCTCAAGTTCCACATATGAGGGAAAACATATGATATCTATCCTTCTTTGACCGACTTATTTCATTTAGCGTAACACCTTCCAGTTCCATCCACGTTGCTGCAAATGGCAGGATTCCATACTTTCTCATTGCCAAGTAGTATTCCATTGTGTATATAAACCACATCTTCTTTATCCATTCATCAGTTGATGGGCATTTAGGCTCTTTCCACAGTTTGGCGATTGTTGAAAGTGCTGCTATAAACATTGGGGTACAAGTGCCCCTATGCGTCAGCACTCCTGTATCCCTTGGGTAAACTCCTAGTAGTGCTATTGCTGGGTCATAGGGTAGATCTATTTTTAATTTTTTTGAGGAACCTCCACACTGTTTTCCAGAGTGGCTGGAACCCTCTTTGTCTATCTCTTTGGGACCCTGGGTATTTCTCCACATTCCGTTCTGAGCTTAAACGACCCCTCCTCAGAGACCCTCCCAGGTCATACCATCCAAAGCCTTCTCCCCTCTCTCCCCTCTACTTTTTATTGTATCATTCTAATTATTTTCTTTGTAGCACCGAAGACTCTCATATTGGAGTTTGGTTCTGTGTTCACTTGTATTTTTGTCTGTGTCCCCCACTAGAGTGTCAGCGTCATAAAGGATTTTGGTCGGCCATTTGCGTCCCCAGTACTTGGCACAGTGAGTGAATGCGTGCGTGAGCTCGCCCTCCTCAAGATGCACTCCACGCAGAGTTGAGCTCATCAGCTCATGTGTCTGGCGAAGGGCCCCCTGGGCGCTCTCAGACTGGGACCACGTGTCCTCCTCCTGGTCCCCATCCGGCCCCTGTGCCCAGCCCAACACTGGGTGCTGCTCACTGGACCCACCCAGGCTTGTGTTCTGCCAGCTGCCCGGCCTACGTGGCTGTTCCAGCACCCCCGGAGCTGGCCTCTTGTTCCCAGGACCTCACGAGCTGTGGGCCACCGAAGGGCCTGGAGATAGCTGTGTGGCAGGCAGGCGCCCTGAGCGATCTCACTCTGAGAGTCGTCTCGCCTCCCTTCCGTCCTCCTGATTCTGCCACGGGAAGGAGAGGCTCCGCGTGGGGCCCGTGTGTCTCTATCGCCTTTTTCTGCCACCTGCTCTTTCTTTTTTTTTTTTTTTAAATTTTTTTTTCAATGTTTATTTTATTTTTGGGACAGAGAGAGACAGAGCATGAACGGGGGAGGGGCAGAGAGAGAGGGAGACACAGAATCGGAAACAGGCTCCAGGCTCTGAGCCATCAGCCCAGAGCCCGACGCGGGGCTCGAACTCCCGGACCGCGAGATCGTGACCTGGCTGAAGTCGGACGCTTAACCGACTGCGCCACCCAGGCGCCCCCCTGCTCTTTCTTTTTAAGACACACAGCAGACCCCAGCGTCAAGCCGGGAGCAGCTATGGTGTCTGGCTTTGCTTCACTTCGTGTAATCTGCTAAATACCTTTGATTCACAGCAAGTGACGTAGGTTGGGCTCCTCTAGAAGTGGGTCCCTAAGAAAATACTTTGTAGGCAAATAGTTTATTTGGGAGGGGACTCCCAGAAACACTGGCAGGGAAGTGGGGGGACGTGAGGAAGGGCAGCCAGTGCAGAGTGTAATCGAGCAAGTAACCTCTTCGGGCACCTGCTGCAGGGCCTGGTGTAGACCGTGTGCCTCTGAGTTATCCCACCGGGGGGGGGGGGAGGGGGTCAGGGTGGAGATGTTGCTGAGGAATGTCAACGTCCTCTCCTGCCAGTTCACGGTCGAGGGCGCCTCCCTGGAGCGTCCGTTCCCAGCACCTCCCGCCTGCCCAGGTGGGCAGAGCCTGCAGGTAAAGGGCAGGTGCTGGCTGCTGGAATTTGGTCTGTGGGAGGGGAGGAGGGCAGAGCACGGACAGCAAATACCTCACCCTCAATACCGGTTTCTCATTTAAAGCAGAGATTTAAAAGTTTCCTTTAAAACTAGATTTAAAAAATTTTTAAAGCACATTGACTTAAAGAAAAAAAGCATGTGGGGTGCCTGGGGGCTCAGCCAGTTAAGCATCCGACTCTTGGTTTCCGCTCAGGTCACGATCTCACGGTTTGTGGGTTCGGGCCCCACATCGGGCTCTGCATTGCCAACGCGGAGCCTGCTTGGGATCCTCTCTCTCTCCTTCTCTCTCTGGCCCTCCCCCACTTGTACTCTCTCTCTCTCTCTCAAAATAAATAAATAAACATAAAAACGCTTTTTAGAAAAAGTATGTAGTGCACAGGGGAAACGCTGAATTTGGCAAGCGCTATTTTCGAGGGCTCCGTCTCCTTTGTGACCCACCAAAATGGGTGTGTGTGGGGTGGTGAAGAGACCCCCCCCAGCTCCCCCCAGTGTACCTGCTCCACACCCTACGGCATTGCCCGGTGCTCCTGGGAGTCTTGGAAATGGGCTAGGAAGTTTGAAGCCCTTTGTGACGCAGGGTCTGTCATCTCTGGGCCTGTCTGTTCAAGGGTATGTTCTAAAGTCCCAGGAAAGAGTAAATTTGCAAAAATGGGCAAGACAGTTCTGAAGAAGAAAACCTAAGAGAAGGACTTGTTCATTCAGACATTAGAATATATGACGGAGGCACAGAGAATGAAACAGTGTGCTATTGGCACAGCAGCGTGTAAGTACATCAAGGAAATAGAGTGGAAATTAGCTCCTAGTGGATGCAAAAGGCTTTGGAAAAGGGAAGCCATCACTTAGCATGGGATGTTGTGGATTACGTCTGGGCTGGGGCAGTGGCTTCCCAATAGGCTCCCCATCCTTGGCCCTGCTCTCGGATCCACCTGTAGGGGTACTGGGCAGACTCACCCTCGTGGGCCCCAGAGATCCCACGTCTCCCCTGGAAATGTCAGAGGCCCCCAGTTCAAGATGACTTAAATAACAGGTGGCCCCGAGGAGGATTCCTCCCTTTGGAGTTCTCTTTGATTCTTCCGATTAACCCATGCAGAGAGCCTCATGTGGCTGCTGGTGGAACCTTAACACCTCTGCAGGTCTCGCTCAGCTCCCTTTACGAGGCAAGCAGGCCTGGACCCAGAGCCCTAGGCAGGCCGCGGAATCCAGCTAGAACTTAGTCGTGCAGTTTTCCATCATTGCTTTTAAGGTTGCTTTCCCTTTCTAGTTATAATGCAAATTTCCCTTTAAAAATCATTTCGGGGGCTCCTGGGCGGCTCAGTCGGTTAAGCAGTCAACTTTGGCTCAGGTCGGGCTCTGTGCCGACAGCTCAGAGCCTGGAGCCTGCTTCGGATTCTGTGTCTCCCTCTCTGTCTGCCCCTCCCCTGCTAGCACGTGCTCTCTCTCTGTCTCTCTGTCTCTCTGTCTCTCTGTCTCTCTCTCTCTCAAAAAGTCAGTTGAGTGTCTGACCTTGGCTTGGGTCATGATTTCTTGTGCTCTCTCTCTCTCTCTCAAAAATAAATAAACATTAAAAAAAAATAAAAATCATTTCACTGACACATGCTACAGAAGGATGAACCTCCAAAACATGATGCTAAGTGAAAGAATTCAGACTTAGAAGATCTCCTATTTTTTTTATTTTTTAATTTTTATTTATTTTTGCTTTTTGAGAGAGACAGAGACAGAATGCGAGTGGGTTGGGGCAGAGAGAGAGGGAGACACAGAATCGGAAGCAGACTCCAGGCTCTGAGCTGTCAGCACAGAGCCTGACTCAGGGCTTGAACTCATGAGCTGCAAGATCATGACCTGAGCTGAAGTTGGACTGTCAACCGACTGAGCCACCCAGGTGCCCCTTTTTTTAAATTTTTAATTTTGACTTCTGAGAGACAGAGAGAGACAGAGCATGAGCAGGGGAGGGTCAGATAGAGGGAGACACAGATTCGGAAGCAGGCTCCAGGCTCCGAGCTGTCAGCACAGAGCCCGACGTGGGGCTCGAACTCACGGACCGTGAGATCATGACCTGAGCCGAAGTCGGACGCTTAACCAACAGAGCTACCCAGGTGCCCCAGAGAAGGTCTCCTATTATATGATGCCATTTCTGTGAAATATCCACAGTAGAAGAATCTATGGAGACAGGAAGCAGATGGGGGTTGTGGGGGGACTGGAGAACTGGGAGCAAGTGCATGATGGGTGCGGGGTCTCCTTCTCGGGTGACGAAAACGTTTTGCAATTAGTTAGAGGTGGTGGTTGCACAACGTTGTGAATGTACCGAATGCCACTGAATTGTTCACTTTGAAATGGTTGATTTGATGTTACGTGAATTTTACCTAAGTGAATTATTTTTTAAAAACCAACCAAGCCAAAAGGAAAAAAAAATCAGTTTACTTCATAGAAAGTCCTAATGTCTTTAAAGATGTCTTTTAAGTGCGGTGTAGGAGTCACTGGCTAAGACGATTGGTCTCACCTCCTGGCCTTGGCTCATGCCGTGCCCAGGCCTGGAATGCCCTCTCTGCTCACTGACAGAATCCTGCCCATCCCTGGGAGTTCAGGCCAAGCCTCACCTCTGCAGGAAGCCCTCCTGATTACGTAGGCCCATTGGGTGACTGGAGCAGTCAGGTGGGCCCAGTCCTACAGCCCTTTAGACCCAGGTGTGAAACCCAAACCAGCTGCTTACTAGCAAGTTGGAGTCTCTTAACTTTGGGCACATTGCTTAACATCCCCAAGAGGGCCTCAGTTTCCTCATCTTTAAAATGGTCTCATAGGGCACTTGGGTGGCTCAGTTGGTTGAGTGTCCTACTCTTGATTTCAGCTCAGGTCATGATCCCAGGGTTGTGGATCCCAGGATCTGTGCTGGGCATGGAACCTTCTTAAGATATTCTCTCTCTCTCCCTCTCTCTCTCTCTCTCCTCCTCCTCCTCCACCTGCCTCCCCCACACATGCTCTCTCTCTCTCTCAAATAAAAAAATAAACTAAAGAACATGTAAAGAAATAAAATGGGGTTCATGATAATTCTTGTTTCATAAGATTGAGTTACTACATAGAAAGTCTGTGGACAGGGCGTGCCTGGGTGGCTCAGTAGGTTAAGCGGTGACTCTCGATTTTGGCTCAGGTCATGATCTCACAGCTCGTGAGTGCGAGCCCCACGTTGAGCTCTGCACTAACCGTGTGGAACCTGCTTGGGATTCTCTCTCTCTCTCTCTCTCTCTCTGCCCCTCCCCGCTCTTGCACCCGCTCTCTCTCTCTCTTTGTCAAAAAAAAAAAAAAATAACCTTGAAAAAAAAAAGAAAGAAAGAAAGCCTGTGGACAGGGCATGGGGCTGAGTAGGTCAAGTGCTGATCACACCATAATTGAGTTTATTTGCCTCCTGTTTCCTGAACTGTAAGCAAGGGCTCACAAACAGTGGGTTCCCAAGAAAGGCATGTTGACTGATGCCCAGAGGAATTCCTAGAATCCCGTCTGTTCTCCCCAACTCCACTGCCCTTACCCTGGTCTAGCCCCCTTCATTGCTTGCCTGGACTATTGCAGTCACCTCCTTCCTGGTCTCCTGGCTTCTGTCCTGCACCCTCCACCCCCGATCCATTCTCCATATACAGCCAGAGGGATCTCATTAGAACTGAAGTCAGATCCTGTCTCTCCCCTGCTCAGAATGTTGCCACGGCCCCACCTTGTGCAGAGGAAAAACTGAAGTTCTCCCCGTGGCCCATAAGGCTCTGTTTTGCCTGCCCACATCCCCTGTAGCCCACCCCCCTTAACCCCTCCCCCCCCCCCCCCCCCCCCCCCCGCCAAGTCTCTCTCTTCTTGGCTCTGGCCGTGACAGTCTCCTTGCTGCGGCTCTAAAACTCCAGGCCTTTGTGCCTGATATTCCCTTTGCTGGGGACCCTCCTCCCCAGATGTCATTCACTGCTCACTTCCTTACCTCCTTTCATCCTTGGCTCTAACGTCCCCTGTTCGGGGGCTTTCAGGGAAAGCTTTCCCTGGCTTTCCAGATCTTACTGGACTCCAGAACTTGCTTCTTCCCTCAGGAAAGGACCGTGGCCGGGGTCCTGGGCCCCGTCCCCATTCTCGGGCAGAGGGGAGGCTCCCGGGCCTCTTTCTGGACTTGGGGCCTGGGGTCGGCAGTGGAGGCCGGTGGCACCCAGGCTCGATCTGGCGCAGAGGCCTCCGCTCCCTTGCCATGGGAGGGGCCCTGGCCTGCTCACATGGGCTTCCAGGGTACAGATGGGAAAGCCCCACGTCCTCCTCCACTTACCTGGCTGGGGCTGACTCAGACCCTCACCCCTGGCCAGAGGGAGCCGCAGCTGCCCCACCCGCCCCCTTGATGGGAAACAGCACTGCCAGGGCCCGGCTGGGCCAAACACTGACTCACCTCACCCCGCCCAGCCTCTGCCACTGGAAATCACACCTCCCTCTGGCCAGAGACGCTCCAGCCCTTTGCTCCCAGGGGAGAGTTCCCACTCTGCGCCTTTGCCCAGACTGTGCCTTGGCCGGCAGTGCTCTTCCTCTGCCTGGAGCCCTTCTGTTCCTTCAAGCCCAGCCTGGGGGGCCATCTCCCGCCGGGCAACGTTAGAGATGCCTCTGGCCCTAAGGGTAGAGGGGTGGTGGGAGAGCTGATACTAATACACTAATAATACTCTCACCCTACTAATAATAGCTATTACGCAGCAATAATGGTAACTAGCCATGCGTACCATGCACCAGGCATAGTACTACACGCTTTATTGTATTGACTCAATCGACCATCACAATAATCTCACACGGTAGAGACTTTCGTTTTCCCAAGGCACAGAGTGGGAGGTAACCAGCCCAAGGTCCCCAGCTGGTGAGCAGAAGGAGGATTTGAATCTAGGCAGCCTGGATGTCAGACTCACACAGCAGATCCGAAGAACAGAGTGGGGGGGTGGCCCTGAGGCTGGCACCCAAGGAGCTAGGGATGCAGGTGATGCAAGCCCTGGGTTCTGTGTCAGGGGCCCCTCCTGCCAGCCGTGCAGACTGGCCCTCGGTCCCTCTGTCAAGGTGAACCCTCAGAACACAGGTTCCGGGCAAGCCACCAACAGCCTCTGAAAGGGAATTTACACATACAGAGCAGGGGCCGTGGTCTGGGCACTGAAGCCACGAACCCGTGGAGCAACCCTGCGCAGTAAGGACAGTTACTAACATCCGTTTTACAGATGGAGGAGACTACGGCCCAGAGAGTAGCAGGAGTTGGCCAAGTTCACAGAACCAGGCTGTGGCAAAGGCTGAATTCAAGCCCAGGATTGTTCTGCCACCACAAGGCCAGAGTCCCTTCTACTGGGAGGTGACACCACCTCTCACTGAAGAACAGGACAGGACCCAGATGTCAGAAAGAGCCTGCAACTTCAGTTCTCATTGCCTCCTCTCTCCAGCATCCCACTAACCTCCACCCATCCATCCATTCATGTATCTATCCGTCCACCCGCCACCCACCCTTCCATTCATGTATCCATCTGTCTGTTCTTCCATCCGTCCACGCACTCATCCGCCATCCAGACATCTATCCGCCCTTCCTCCTGTCATTCTATCTGGCTCTTTCATTCACCCCTCCGTCCGTCTACCCCACTTCCATCCACCCATCCTTCTATTCCTCTGCCTACCCACTTTCCTATCCCTCCACCTTCCATCCTTTTATCTGTTCATCCATCCACCCACCCATCCATCTACCTACTCACCCATCCACCCATACATTCGTCCACACATCCGTCTATCCCTCCACACATCCGTTCATCCATACATCCCACAAAAGTTTATTTAACTGATGGCTGCTGTGCCCGAGCCTTCAGATCACTGTCTCTTGAGCCAGGAGAAACACGCCTAATTAGGTTTCTATTTATTTGTTGTTCCAGGAAGGCTAATTGTGGGGCTTGTAAACAGCCCTTTGATGGCTGGGGAGTTACTTAAGAGGACAGTTAAATAAACAACCGCTGGGTGGAACAGTCAGTGTTGGTACAAAGCGGGTCTGGAGTCATGACCTGCCTTTCACAGTGGGAAGAGGGCTGAGTTCCAGACAGTGCAGAGACTTTGGGGTCAGAGAGGAAGTCAGAATAATGGAACAGTGGCAATAACAGCTAATACGTGTTGAATGCCTACTGTGTGTCAGATGCTCTGCTAAGCCCTTACAGCGATTCCAGGTGATGGGAACCATTACAACCCCATTATGGATGGGGAGACTAAGGCTCAGGGAGAGGAAGCCATGTGCCCTTGGCCACACAGCTGGGAGGTACCAGTGTCACCATGCCGATCTAGACTTGCCTGTGTACCACAATGATGATAATAATAGCAAATAATTATGTAGCACTCACGATGTGCCAGGCACTGTTGTAAGCATCTTGACTCATTTAATACCCGTACAACCCTGTGAGGTTGGCACTGTCGTTACCCCCATTTTACAGATGAGAACATTGAGGTCGATAGGCATAAAGTAAGCTGCTAAGATCACTGAGCCAGGCAGCAGCATTTAACTTAGGAAGACTCAGCCATACATGGTCGGCCAAATATTATTTTAATCGTCTTTTTAAATCTATGGGTCTAAACATACTATAAAATTTTAACTTGATTATGTCTGTTTTGTTACTTAGTTGAGGGGTTGGTAAACTTTTTCTGTTAAGGACCAGATAATACATGTTTTAGGCTTTGTGGGCCATGTGGTCTCTGTTGCAACTGTTCAACTCGGCTGTGGTAGCTGGAAAGCAGCCACAGATAATATGAAACTAATGGTGTGGCCGTGTGCCAATAAAACTTTATATCCAAAGCAGGTGGAGGGAGGGCGAGATTTGGCCCGAGGGCTGTAGTTTACCGACCCCTGACTTTGTGCGTTAGACATGTATTTCCATTCACCAAACCGTGTTCTCTTGCCCTTATATGAGCAACATAAAGGATTTTCAAGGATAATTTCAATCGTTGCCAAGTTTTACCTCCAGGCCGTTTGCTCACCACATGCCCTCTACACCATTTACCCATTTGCCCACTATTGGCAGCTTCTGGAGTTTGCAAATTCCTGAGATTAATCGAATTCCTTTGTTCGTAAGGTCAATAAATGAATGACACCTGCGAGTGGTGCTCAGCCTAGCTGACTTCCCATCAGGGACCCTAAGAATGCCAAGAGCCCTGGGACTGGATCTTCTTTAGACCAAGTTCTGTAAACTTCTTGCTTGGAAAAAAAAATCATAAAGTGAAAGTTAGGAAGTCTGATGGCTGGGGCTCTACTACCATTTCCTATTGGTGACAAGAACAAGGAAATGAAAGGGTGACTGGCGAAGATATTACAAAATGTACTCAGGGCTAGTAGGAACAAAATGGGGTAAGGTCAGAAACATCCCCTTTCCTCTTTATCCCCGCCTCCTTCCCCTCAACGTCTGTTTCCCAGACCCAGAAAAGTCGTCAGCCTGGGGGAACAGCATGGTGACTCCAAAGTTAAAAGACAGATGACAACCTGGGTAAAAATATTTGCAACGTAAATGTAGATACGTGGTTCATTTCCATAATATATAGAGAATCTCTGCAGAACAATAAGAAAAAGAAACCACCCAACCTACTAGAATGATGGGGTAGTGGGTGGGAACAGGCAATTTACAGAAAATGAAATGCACATGGCAAATAAACATGCAAGATGTTCAACCTTGCTGGTAGTCAGACAAACGCAGTGAAAAAGAATTATTAGATAACATTTTCCACTCGTCGCGCTGACAAACATAAAAGAGTGGTGATGTAAAGTGTTCAGGGGACTTGGGGGAAATGGCCATGCTCGTATACTGCTGGTGGGACTGGTATAATGTGGAATTGCCTCTCAAGAAGACGATTCTACAACGTCCAGTAAAATCGTGAAGTCATATTTTCTACAACTCACCAATTGCCCTGTTTGGCATCTCCCTTAGAGAAACATCAGGCACAAGGAGTATGTGCCAAGATGGTTGCTGGAAACAACCTAAATATCCACTGATTGGGGAAGGGTTAAGCACCTTGCGGTGGTCTCAGGACTCCCTGTCTTCTGAGGCAGAGCCTTGATGATGGTCACTCTTCCCAGCCTCCCTTGTATGTGACCTCGGCTCCACCCACCAGGCACGCCTACCCAGACGCGGAAGCAGGGACGGTCCGGCGGGAGCAGAGATGTCTTACCCGACCCGGACCTGACACACCCGATGGTGTGATTTGGGGGGCTGTTCCTACTGACCTTGAAACCTGGTCCTCCAACCCTCCTGGCCTCTGCAAATCTATTTTAATGTGAACTTTCACTCAAGTATAGCATACATAACAGAAAGGGGCACAGGTCACAGGTCATAACTTGACGAATCTTCGTGAGTGAGCACACTTGTGTAAGCAACCCCACATCAAGAAACAGAACGTTCTGGTCCCCTTGTGCCTTCTTCCAGTCGTGACTTCCCCGAGGGTAGCCGAGGGTAGAGTCTAATTCTAGTACTTAACATAAATGGAATCAAGGGGTATGGGTTTGTGTCTGGCCCCTGTCTCTTAACGTTAATGTCTTGGAGATCCATTCATGTTGTTGTATACAGTGGTGGACCATTTATTCCCATTGCTGGGCAGTATTCCATCGTCCGAATGTGACTCAGTTCATCTGTTCGCGCTCCTACTGAGGGGCAAGCGGGTATTTTCTAGCGAGGAGCTATTTATGAATGTGGCTGCTATGAACATTCTTGTGCATGCCTTTTGGTAAACATCTGCCTGCATCACTGTTCAGTGTATAGACCTATTGCTGGGTCACGTGGTAAATGCATGCCTCACTTTATTAGAAACTGCCTGTTTTCCGAAATGCCTGTACCGTCTTCTACCTCCTCATCAGCTCTTGGTATTTTGCATCTTTTTCATTTTAACCATCCCAGTGAGTGCATAGTGTATCCCACTGTGGCTGTGATTTGCATTTCTTTGCTGGTTAATGATGTCAAGCACCTTCGCCTGTTTATTGGTCGTTTGTTGTATTTTTTTGTGTGGAATGTTAAAATCTCTGCCCTTTTTGTCTATTGTGTTGATCGTCCTTTTCCCCCCAAACTCCTTTTAATAGATTCTCTTCCTGTTTAAATTACTCTATCAGCCAGGGTTCTCTAGGGAAACAAAATCAAGGAAGGAATTAAGGAAGTGGCTGATGCAGTTGTGGAAACTGGCAGGTCTGAAATTTGTAGGTCAGGCCAGCGGGCTGCAAACTCGGACAGGATTTCTAGGTTGGATTCGAGAGGCAGAATTCCTTCTCCCGGAAGCCTCAGTTTTTGCTTTCAAGGCTGTCAAATGATTGCATGAGGCTCGCCCACATTATTGTTGATAATTTACTTAAAGTTAGCTGAGTGCAGATGTTAATTACATCTACAGAACACCTTCACAACAACGTGCAGGCTAGCGTTTGAACACGAGCCTAAACTATGACCAAACAACCATAGCCTCGCTAAGTTGACACATAAAATTTAACCATCCCAATTACTCAGAGTTGTTTATGTTGAGTCCTACTCTGAGGCCTGTCTGATCCGCCATTTATCCACATGCACGCACACACACACGCACACACACAGAGCCAACGTCAATAACAGTGTGATGCATTTCTAGGTGTGTAAATGCACAGAAATAAGTGTGGAAGGATGCAGACCAAACCTTTTGTATGGCTGGTCTAGGGAGTGTCCAGCATGGAAGCCAAAGGGAACTTCACCCATGAGTTATAACAGTCAAGAAAAATTTAAAGAGTGTAATTAATGTGTTAATCACATAATTAAAAAATTAAATTTTAAGTGGGGCAAACTTTTATTTATTTATTTTTTCAACGTTTATTTATTTTTGGGACAGAGAGAGACAGAGCATGAACGGGGGAGGGGCAGAGAGAGAGGGAGACACAGAATCGGAAACAGGCTCCAGGCTCTGAGCCATCAGCCCAGAGCCTGACGCGGGGCTCGAGCTGACGTCGGACGCTTAACCGACTGCGCCACCCAGGCGTAAGTGGGGCAAACTTTTAAAGAAAAACAAAGGAATCATTAGATCTCCATTATTCATTCCCCACATACTTCCTGGGCACTGGCCATGTGCTAGTTGCTGGAGATTCAGTGGATAAGGTGGGCAGTCTCTATCCTTGTGGAGCTGACATTATAGTGGGAGGAGTCAGGCAAAAAAGAAATAAAGAAATGAGCAAAACATGTCAGAGAGTTTTAAGGAGTATTCTGAAGATAAGAAAACCAAGAATGAATGGGGAGGTGGGTTTATGTTGGATCGAGTGGTCAGAGAAGCTCTCTCTGAGGTGACATTTGAGCTGAGTCCGGAAGGAGGAAAAGGAGCTGGCTTTGGAAACTCAGCAAGTGCAAAGGCCCTGGGGTTGGAACAGATCAAATGAGGTAGGATGAGAACCTGAGCAATGCTTCTGACGTGGGAACTGAGGCCCAGAGAGGGAAAAAGACAGCCCGAGGCCGCGGCACAGACATGGTGGAGGCAGCTGGGAATGTCTGCTCCTGCCGCAAGAAGAGCTTTGTACTGCTGAGCTACCTGTCTAGGATGGAAGTCTCTGAACTGCTCAAAGGGCTTTCTCCATACTCCTCTCCAGAAGTCTCCCTGTGATTTGAACTCAGCATTGGAGACCCAGCCCCTAAGCTTGTGTCAGCCTCGCCCTGTAAGCTAAGGCCAGCAGCACTGCAGAGGGCCATCTGAGGGCCTCATACTCTGTATCTCTGAGTTGGAGGGTCAGCAAAACTTACCACCACTGTCTTACCAAATTATAATAACAGCTAGGGAAGGTGCCCAGAATAGACACTTTTCCTGCACCCTCCTTTCAGTTCCTGGTAAGAGCCTGTAAGAGATTATTATTCCCATTTTATGCCTGGGAACACGGAGGCTCCAGGAGATTAAATACCTGACTCCAGAGCCTGCATTCTTCACCCTTGGTGAGGAGTCTACATCCTGCTCCTCTAGCTCTCAAGGCAAGAGCAAGGCGATCTTTTTTAAATGACAGAGCCCCAGATGGGAAAAGATGATCCTACCTAAGCCTTCATTATGTAGATGGGAACTCTAAGGTCTAGAGAGGGAAAGGAACCATTCCCTGACTATACAGAGCCAGAGTGGAAGCTAGGTCTCCCTGCTCCCAGTACCTTTCCAGATTTATCCCTCTATTTCCCTCCATCCACTTCCCTCCTTCATGAAGGCTTAACTGGCCTCTAGGCTGTTGCGCCACCGTGTCAATCCCAATTCCTGCCTCAGGCCCTTTGCACTTGCTCTTCCCCCACCAGATCTGGCTCATCACATCTTTTTTGCCTTCCTTGACAACTCCATTGACAGTAGCCCTGCATTAACTCTTCCTATCTTGATTTATTTTCTGCCTAGTGCTTCTCACCTTCTCTGTCATTATATTAAATATACAACGTTTGTTGTCCATCTCCCTGCCTAGAATATCAGCCCCTCGAGGGCAGGAACTTTATTTGCAGCTGTTTCCCCAGTGCCAAACCCATGGCCTGGTCCCCCCATAATGCTCAATATGGATGGATGGGCGATGGATGGATGGATGGATGGATGACAGGTAGATAGATAGGTGATGGATGGATAGATGGATAATGGATGGATGGATGGATGGATGGATGGATGGATGCATGGATGGATAGGTGACCATTTCTTCCAGCATTACTTCTCACCCTTGGGCTCTGGGTCTCCCACTTGGCTGTTGTGACTTGCCCTCCTCTGGCTCTTATCCTAAGAAGGCAGCTCTGGGGGCTCCCACAGGATCGGGCAGGAGACTCAGTTTCTTGCCTTCCTCTGAGGCTGGGTAAACAAAAGCCTTTGTTCTTCCTCTCCTGCCTAGTTCCTCTACAGCCCAGGGCAGGAAGTTGCTGGCAAGTCAGCTGGCAAGGGAGTTACTGCAACTTAACTTTGAGGCTTAAGCTGTCAAGTTGGGCCCTGGGGCTCCTGGGGTCCACAGTGGAGCTGGGCACGATGGGGGTGTGGTGGGAGCATTATGGCCAAGGCACAGAGATGATTCCTACCTGGGCAAACCCCAGTCTCCTGGAAAGATTGCGGTTTTGGAGGTGGTGGGTAGCTACAAGATGAAGTTGGCTCTGGGTTTTCTACAGACAACCAGGGACAGTGTTTCTTCTTGTCCCCCAGATTGTCCCCACGGGGCAGGAGGCGAGAGGAGGGGCCCTCGCTTAGTGCTGCAGCGGTCCGTGAGGGTGGTGCCATCACAATCCCCCTTGCGCAGAGGAGGAAACAGACTATTTAGCACTCGCAGTTGGAAACCAAACTGGATGGGCAGCTATTACCCAGCTGGACTGTCTCTGCCAGTCAAAGACAGTGGCCTTTTGTCAGTTTCCCTGTTGCCTTTGTCCAGGTCAGAATTGGACCTTATTCAAATAACTCAAAGGCCGGTGGCTTGCCGAAGCACCGATGGAAGAATTTGGTGCTCAAGCCTGCCAACCTCACCAGAACATCCTTGAGAAGTCTCAGCCATCAGCTTGTTTCTCCCGCCTGCCCTGGAGCCCAGTTCCTGCGGCCTGGGCAGAGAACGTGGAAGAAGTCTGGGACCTGGGTGTGGCAGCTGAGGCCCACGCGGCTGCTTCCTGCCTGGGTCTCTGGCCTCTTCAGCCTCTTCTCCTAATTTCACCCCCTGCACTGAGCTATTGGTAATTTTCTGCACATATCATGTGGTTTCCTGCCTCTGCCTTTGCACATGCTGTCTTTTCCACCAGGGATGATGTCTGCGTCTGAGTTCTCCCCCAAACAGACCCTGAGACAGGATTCAAGGGCAAGGAGCGTGTTTGGGAAGTGATCCCGGGAAGCACCCCTAGTGACATGGGTAAGCAAGACAGGGAAGAAGCAAATGAAACATATGTTATCCAACCAGGCACCATCGTGGGCAACCGGACCTCAAACCCACTGGGGAACCCTGGGAGCCGGTGTAGAACATTCACTCCACAGTTATTTCAAACAAGCGATGAGAACACGGGCTATGTGTCCTCCAACTCCCCATTAATCATCAACTAACGGCCGGTTCCAAGGGCATCAATTTTCTGGAACTTCTGGCCACGCACATGCCCACAGCCAGAGCCCATCTCCCAAGCAGAGTCATAGACATTTGCAGCAAGCTGGAGTGAGCATCGAGGGAATGTGGGCAGGCACGGACAGCATCTGCTGCCGACGTTGACTAGCAACCGATCTTTTCCTACCAAACTCCTATTCATCCTTCAAAACCTGTCCTTCACCCTCCACCCCGCGCCCCGGCCTGGGAAGACTACTTTGACCCTCCTAAATCAGCCAAGCACTTCACTCCATTGCTCCCATGCACCTTAATATTTGCCTTTATCACAGGGGATTGTCATGACCCTTTAACACCCCTGCCTGCCCCGCTGGGAACGGAACAACTTGAAGGCAGAGGCTACATCGTGGGGGTTAAGAACATTACAGGTTGGGGTCACAGAGTCCTGAGTTCCGTTCTCTTGGCCTCTCTGAAACTGACTCTGGTGCTCACATCTGTGTCTCCAGGGCCAGGCTGTTCTCAGGCCCTCGGTGAGCCTACAGGCCCAGGGATTCGAGTTACATTTTCAGCTCCCTGGCATTTCTTCTGTGTCCTGAAGCTTCTTGCTATCTCCGTCATGGAGATTTTGGTTAAGCCAGCGGGTCTCAATCCTTATGACTCCTCCTCAGAATCACTTGCAGAGCATTTTGAAAGCTTCAGAGGCTGGGGCCCCACCCCTGAGATTCAGATTCAGTCACTGGAGCCGGGTTAAACCTCACTGATAGTATCAGGTCTCAGAGAAATTCCCTCCGGGTCAGGCAGGGCATTCAGGGAGAGAGTGTGTCACGTGTCGTGTCGTGTCGTCTGTGGAAGGTGGGGGTTGGAGGGCGGCCTAGGGTCTGCGCTGGGGGAGGGGCTGAGGGAGACGTGGAGGATGCAAAAAATGTAGAAACTGGAGGCAATGAACTAGGCGTCACCCAAAGTTAGAGCTTAAGAACAAATGGTAAAAAGCAGACACATGTTTTGTCACCCTGTGATGTAAATGTGTTGAGCCCCACCATGAGACTGTGCTGTGCCTAAGGCGGGGGTTCCCACACCTGCCAGCCAGCATCACCTGTTACCCTGGTGCCCACCCGCCCCCCCCCCCCCCCCAAGGCCACTGCGGCAGGGTTGCTGGGGTGGATACCTAGGAACCAGTATTTTTTACTTTTTATTTTATTTTATTTTTTAAAGTTGGCTTCACTCCCAGTGCAGAGACCAACTTGGGGCCTGAGATCAAGTCCTGATCTGAGATTAAGAGTTGGACCCTTGGGGCGCCTGGGTGGCTCAGTCGGCTAAGCGTCCGACTTCGGCTCAGGTCACGATCTCGCGGTCCGTGAGTTCGAGCCCCGTGTCGGGCTCTGTGCTGACCGCTCAGAGCTTGGAGCCTGTTTCGGATTCTGTGTCTCCCTCTCTCTCTCTGACCCTCCCCCGTTCATGCTCTGTCTCTCTCTGTCTCAAAAATAAATAAACATTAAAAAAAAAATTAAAAAAAAAGAAAAGAGTTGGACCCTTAACCCACTGAGCCACCCAGGCACCCCGGAAACCAGTATTTTTTAAAACATGAAGCGGGGGCTGCCGACCACAGAACACAGGAGTATGATTACCTCAGTTCTTTATCCTCAAAGGGTTATTTTTCCAGTAATGATGTTACAAGGGCAAGCATGTATTGAGGGCCTACTGTGTGCCAGATACTGTGCTAAGAGCTTTACATGCATTACCTCACTTTAGTTTCAGATAGCCCCTAGGTGGTAGGTACTTTTATAATCTCCATTTCACAGATGGGAAAATTGAGGCACAGAGTGGCAAAGTCAATGTCTGAAGACTCACAGCTGTTCAATGGCAGAACAGGCTTGTAGCGGGGTCTGTGAGTCTGTCCCCAGAGCCCTCGGCTACCCCCGCTCCTGCCTCCTCCAAAGTTACTCTCTCTGATGCCTTTTGACCCACTCAGTCCAACAACTGCCAAGAATTGACCCACTCAGCTCCTCAAGGAATTATTGTTGTTGATGTTGTCTCTCCCCATAAATCCCTCGTGGTCCTTTTCCCCCTGTAACCTCAGCACACAGACAAACCACACATCATAAAGCCTGAGCGGCTTCTGAATGTGAGAGCTTCATTTCATGGATCATAGCTGCCTGAACCATGTTTATTAGGCTTATTTTGAATTGTTCCCCCACCTCTCTGAAAGGCGGGAAGCCTTAAAATTATTTCTGCCCCAAAACAGTGCTTGGAGGCGCCAGCCTGCCCCGGGAGCTCGCTGACCTGCCTCATAAGGAATTATTAATTATGATTTGTTTTTATAACCGTCCACTTGGAGACTGGGTTGACACATGCTCAGACTTGTCTGTCCTTTAAAAGAAGGAATCAAAGTTTCATGGAAATCAGTTATACCTTACTAGTGGAATCACTCGGACTCAGCCCTGGATTTGCTGTGTGACCTTGGGTGCATCCTTTCCCTGTCTGGGCCTCTGTGAACTAAAATCTAACACAGTGTTTAGAATACATGTTTCCCAAACTGTGACTGTACCAGGGGTACATGAAATGGTTTTCGGTTGTATAGGGATGGACATTTTATAAGTTGTACTGTTTAACTTTTAAAATTTAATAGTGTTATAACATTTCATTTATAAATGCAGACATTTTTGTTCATCAGGATGGCCACAGGGAGGAGGGGCCCTGATTCAAATACTCAGGTATCTTGACTGATGTGGGGGGGGTGGGGGTGTAGGGCTATGCCTCGTTCTTCATCTGGTAGCTCCCAAGGTCACCGCGGGGATCAACATTCAGCCAGAGAGAGGAGAGAGGAGGCACCTACCTAACCTTTCCCCTCACATTCCATTGGCCAGAACTAGTCACATGGTTCTGCCCAGGTGCAAAGACAACTGGGAAATGTAGTCCCCTGGCTGGGTAGCTCCCTTCCTACACTTCTACACTTTATTTATTTATTTTATTTATTTATTTTTAATATATGAAATTTATTGTCAAATTGGTTTCCATACAACACCCAGTGCTTTCTACGCTTGGTGAACCTTGGCCATCTCTGCTTCAATATTCCCTTTGTAAATGACTACATTGAGGAAACAAAGCTTTGCCACACCACTTATCAGTGAATTAAAGTATGACTTCCAATTTTCTACAACGTGGGAGGACTCCTTTTACCCAATATCAAGGTTTACCACACAGCTACAGCAATCAAGACAGCGTAGCGGAAGGGGGGATATACGATCAATGGAATAGATAGAGAATGCAGATAGGCCCGCACAAATATGCCGGGATGATTTTCGACAGAGGTGCGACAGCAATTCGCTGGAGGAAGGATCACGTTTTCAGTAAGCAGTGCTGGGGAGAACTGGACTTCCGTCGGCAAAGAAACAAGAACCTTGGCCCAGACCTCACGCCTTATACAAAAATCCACAAAGCGCATCATGGACTTAAATGTAAACCATAGAACTATTAGAATAAAACCCCATAAAACTATAGAACGTTAACTATTTTTTTTTAAGTAGGAGAAAATCAATCTTTGGGACCTAAGACTAGGCAAAGAATTACTAGATTTGAATGCCAAAAGCACGATTCATAAAAGGAAGAAACTGATACATTGTACCTCGTCAAAATCAAAACCTTCTGCTCCCCCAAAGACCCTGTTAAGAGGATGAAAAGACAGGCTGCAGCCCGGGGGAAAATACTTTCAAGCCACATATCTGACCGAGGACTGGTATCTCGAATATATCAAGAACTCTCGAAACTCAGCAATTAAAAAACTCCAGTTGGGAAAGGAGCAAAAGGCGGGGCACCTGGGTGGCTCAGTCAGTTAAGCATCGACTCGATTTGAGCTCAGGTCATGGTCGGGCTCTGTGAGGGGTGTGGAGACTGCTTGGGATTCTCTCTCTCTCTCTCTCTCTCTCTCTCTCTCTCTCTCTCTCTCTTTCTCTCTCTCTCTCTCTCTCTCCTCCCACCCTCTCTTCCCCTCCCCCACTCACATGTGCTGTTGCTCTCCGTCTCAAAATAAAGATGTAAACATTAAAAAGAAAGAAAGAAAATGAGCACAAGGCAGGAGCAGCATTTCACTGACGAGCACACAGGTGCATATGAGCACACGAAAAGGTGTCCAACGTCATTTGCCATAAGGGAAACGCAGCTTAAGGCCACAACAAGATATTACTACACACGTATTCAAATGACGAAAACAAAAATGATGGGAACGCGAAATGCTGTTGAGGGTTGGAGAAACTGGGTCACTTCTGTGTCACTAGTGGGAATGTCAAATGCTACAGTGTTCTGGAGAACAGGCAGTTTCTTAAAAACTACTGTATGACTCAGCAACTGCAGTCCTGGACACAGAAACGAAAACTTATGCGGGCGCCTGTGTGGCTCAGTCCGTTGAGCAT
Organism: Lynx rufus; assembly: GCF_022079265.1. NCBI lineage: Eukaryota > Metazoa > Chordata > Mammalia > Carnivora > Felidae > Lynx > Lynx rufus. The sequence continues at coordinate 11,530,672 of NW_025814896.1, read as the reverse complement.
CTGACTCTTGATTTCGGCTCAGGTCACGATCCCAGAGTCATGGGATTGAGCCTTGGGTCGTACCCTGCACTGAGTGTGGAGGCTGCTTAAGGTTCTCTTTCTCCCTCTGCTCCTCCCCTGCCCGTGCTCTCTCTCTGTCTCATGTAAAAAAGAAAAAGAAAAAGAAAAAGAAAAAAGAAATGCAAAGGTACGTACACGAATGTTCATAGCAGTTTGATTCCTAATGGACAAAAACTGGAAGCCACCCAGACACCTGTCGCTAGTGGTTAGTTAAGGAAACGGCGGTACTCCCATACCGTGGAATTCTACACAGCAACACGAAAGCGAAATATTGATCACACGACAGTTTGGGTCAATCTCTAGAGAATTATACTGGGTACAAAAAGTCAATCCCAAAGGGTGACACACGGCATGATTCCACTCATATGACATTCTTGAACTCACACCGTTCTAGAAGCAGAGAACAGACGAGTGGTTGCCAGTGGTCGGGGCAGAGGTGGAGGTGGGATCTGGGTTTGGCTGTGAAAGTGTCCCTGATGGGGGCGCCTGGGGGGCTAGGTCGGCTGAGCGTCCGACTTTGGCTCAGGTCACGATCTCACGGTTCGTGGGTTCGAGCCCCGCGTCGGGCTCTGTGCGGACAGTGTGGTGGCTGCTTGGGATTCTCTCTCTCCCTCTCTCTGCCCCTCTCCTGCTCATTCACTGTCTCGCTCCCTCTCTAAATAAATAAATAAACTTTAAAAATAAACAAGTAAACGTTAAAAAAAAGTGCGGCACGGTGGATCCTTGTGTGATGGAAATGTTCTGCATCTTGGCTGTATCGGTGCCCACACCCTGATGACACTGGGCTGTGGTTTTGAAAGAATGTTACCATTGGAGGAAACCAGGAGAGGTCATGGGCTCTCTCTGTTTATTTCTTACAACTTCCTGTGAGTCGACGATAATCTCAAAATAAGAAATTTAATACAGAACACAAATGTGATATTTTTATACCCATGCACTTCTGAATATAACCATATCTATGGTGACTTGGAGGCACCATCAGAGTCTCAAACATCGGACGCGGTGTGGTGGTTAAGTGTGTGGCTTTGCAGTGGGGCAGCCCGGGTTCAAATCTCAGCCCGGTAGACCTCTCACCTCCCCGAGCCTCTGGTTCCACACCTGCAAGGGGCTGAGCAGTGAGAGGCCCTACCTTGGGGGGTTGCCGCGGGGGCTCGGGGACATGGGGCACACGGAGCGCGGTGCTCACTCACAGGGACTGCTCAGCAAATGTAATCGCTGCCCTTCCGGGCTGCGATGGGTGGAGGGACAGATCTCAAGGCATCCTCTGAGAGCTCTCGGTTGGGACTGTGACCCAGAGCAGGTACTGAACAGGCTGCACTGAGGTTGGCCTGGTTGGTCCTCACGTGCCCTCCGGACTCGGGTGCCTGCTTTCACGGACCGTTCTCCGTGAAGGAAGAACGCAGCTGGTTTCTGTGGGCCCGGCTGCTCAAAGAGAAGGAATGGGACCCATGTTTGCTGCGTGCCCACGCGGTGCCTAAGCGTTTACAATCTCGTGCAGTAGGCATTCCTGTCATCCCTGCTTTTACAGGAGGAAGCTGAGACTCAGGGGTGAATGGACCTGTCCAAGGTCATGCAACTCGCAGGTGGCAGAGCTGAGATCTGAGCCCTGGTCTGTCTGATTTGAATCCAGAGTCACTTTCACCATTCGTAACAACCTTACCTCTGCCAGGGTCAGTTACTATGTTTGACTCTTTACATAGGGTGGCATCACCCCCCACCCATTCTGGAGAAGAGGAAACAGGGACTAAGAGAGGTGAGTTGCCAAGATGGGCAAAAGATCTAAAGACGGAAAAAAGAAAGAAAAGAAGAAAACAGCCAACTAGCAGCTCGTCCTTGGGCCCCCAGCCCCACCCTCAGTTTCTGCTCAGCCCGGTCGAGACCACACGAGCCTGGAAACTTAAATGCTGAGTCAAAAAACAGTTGGCCCCTAGCTATGATGCCTAGACAGCCTGTGGGCACTTGAACTTCATCTGCAGCTGCCCAGAGTCAGCAGACGCAGCCAGAGCCTGGCTGGGGGCTGGGTGGGGTCAGCGGGAGCCACCTAGAGACCCCTCACAGTGACAGCCACCGTGGCAGTTGGAAGCAGCTCGAGGCGGCCGTGGCGGTAACAACTTCCTTTTGAGTAATAACATTTACTGAAAAGCAATTCTGCTTTTAGCACCAGAAGTTCATCACCCTCGCAGGCAGGCGCCTAAGAATACCTTCGTTCAACCACAGTTCAGAGATTCACACAGATTCCCTTCTGTGTTACCTCCAGGAGAGTTTCGCATTTGGTGTTGAAGGGAAACCAAATACCACAATTATTGGAGGAGGCAGGAGGGGTGCAGAGGGTGGGGGGCGGGGGGGCAGGTAGCGGGGAGCCAGGTGGCATCGACCACGGCCCCCAAGGCCTCCACAGGCAGCCTCTAGGCGGTGGCCCAGCCCCTTGCTCCTCAGTTACTGGAAAGACATCAGCAGAGCTCAGAGCGAAACCCAAGAGCTGACAATTTCTCTTCCTTTTACAAGAAAAAGAAAGTGATTGTCCTTTAAGCAAGTGTGACTTTGGGGGCCAGGGACTTGCCCTGGCCACTCTGCAAATCAGAGGCGGAGCCACAACTGCCCCAAAGTCCCCAGGACCTGGCCCGCCCCCCCTCAGTCAACCCTGGGATCCTTTGAATAGCCCTTTTGTCCCACACTGAAGATCCAACGTACACATGGGAGGGGATGGTCCTAAAAGTCAGGAGCTCACCCAGGCCCTGGACGGCTATCGGATGGCTGAGGGCGAGGGCGGAGGCACAAGTGGGGAAGCCATGTGGTGGGTCAGGCAGAAGCAGGAGGCTCCAAAGAGTGGCTCTAAGAGGGCCTCTCCTTCCTCACCTGATCTGGCCTCCTGATTTCATGCCAGAGCCAGAACCAGTCAAGGAAATGGAAAGACTGGGTGTCACACAGATATGGGCTTAAATTCCACCTTAGCCATTCCCTGGCTATGTGACCTTGGGCTATGTGACCTCACCTCTCTGAGCCTCAGTTTCCTCACCTCTAGGATGGGGATAATAGTGGGAAGTCAGGTCATGACTCGTCTCTACTCAGAATCCTCACATTGTCTCACCTCACTTGGCAGAAAGCCGGTCTTCCCTGTGGCCTCAACGGGCCCTACGTGATCTGCTTTCTGCTCCCCCTTACAACCTCATCTCCTTCCATTCCTTGTTTCCTTCCCACCCCTCCAGCCACACTGAGGCTGTTATCCCACCAAATACGCTGAATACAACCCTGCCTCAGGGCCTTTGCACTTGCCGTTTCCTCTTTCTGTAACACCCTCGCCCCCAGATGCCCCTCCTTTACCCTATTCAGGTCTCTGTTTAAATGCCCCCAGGAGGCCTGCTCTGACCCCCCCCTTTTAAACTCCTCCCCATTACCCTTTATCCTTTTACTCTGCAACAATTTCCCCCCACTGCTTAACATTATAATTTTGGAAGTTTGTTACTCCCGACCCTCCAGACTCTAAGCTCCAAAGGGGCAGAGTTCAGTGCTGCGTTGTTCTCCGTTTAATCTTCGGAGCCTGACACACAGCAGGTGCTAGGTTCAGCTTGTCGGCTGAACAAGCGCAGGGTTATATGGGGAGGATGAAGAGAGATGTGTGTAGATGGTTCAGTCCCAGCACAGAGTATTTGCTCATTAAATGTCACTTCCTTTTCTCCCTCCTGGCACCACCCATATGCCATGTGCTTCCTGCCATTGACTTCCTGCCGTAGAGGGACGCCTTCCACAGATACAGAACCAAGGTCAGAGAGCCCAAGTGACCTGCCTCAGCTCACACAGCAGGGTGAGGCTTTGAAGTCTTGTGTGTGGGGCTCTTGGCCTCCTGAAGGATGGTTGCGGTGTCTGATATGACCTGGGCCCGGCCGGTTTGGAGTCTGGCTGAGGGAGATGGCTGCTAGTGCCCTTTAGACCCTCGAGAGGGCTGTGGGTGGTGGGGAGCAGGCTCTGGCTTCGAGGGTCTCCAGGCAACATCGATCCTCGGGACCGGGTTCATGCCCCTGCTCTGCGGTCTCACGCTTTCTGTGCAAGGGGGCCCAGGGTTCCCAGAGAGGGGCTTTTTCAATTTTCTGTTTCTGGAAAGTTCTGTCCCAGGAAGGGCAGACACTTAAGGAGCTGTTGGACGGGGCTGGAGCCTCAGAGGCCGGGAGCCCCGGGTGTCCTCTCTCGCCGGCACTCAGCCAGGTCCTGAAGAAGAGGGACTTTCCAGAGAAGGCTGTCTGCTGGCTGCCTCTGAGCCTGCCCAAGACACCATCGGCCAGGGTGCCCATGAAACCCAGCCCCGCCTTGGTTTCCCTGTTTTTGCTTCTGAGAGAGGCCAGGTAGTCTGGGGATGAACAGCCCGACACGGGTGTGGTCTCCCCTGGGCCTGCCAGGGAGGTCTCTGGGGGCCACAAAGCCTGGTCTGGGGCAGGGCTGGGCACGTGCCTGGAGCAGGTGGTGTTGCCTTTCTGCCCGTCAGAGTCGCCTCAGCGGTACAAGGCCCCCCTCCCGTAACTGCTGCAGCAAAGGGGACGTGAGGGAGACCTCAGGAAGAGCAGTCTTTATCGTACTCGAAGGCGACCGTACCCCTTAAACCACCTAGAGCAGACCTTGCTGACCGGCGGCCCGCAGGCCAGATCCAGTCCAAGGACGTGTTTGTTTTGGCCATTGAAGTAGTATTAAAAATGGGAATCCGTTGCCAGCCTTTGAAAGAGGAGGAAATTTCACGTAAAATCCATTTCTCTGGCTTCTCTTGAAAAGTGGGCAGAGGTAGCTAGACTGGGGCCACATTCCTGCAGGGCGTAGGAAGGCTGGGGCGGGTCATGGGCGCCCCTGGCAGGGTGGTGCAGGGTGGGTGCTGTCCTCCTCACTCCCCGCCTCTGCCAGCCCACTTTGCTCGTACATGCTGCCTACTGGGACCTTGAAGCATGAATAGGAGTTCACCAGACAAAGGAGTGAGTGGAAAAACATTTCTAGGAAAGGGAAACAGCACCGATCCATGGGATTCATCTGTTCAAGACTCACTTGACAAGTGTGTGTTGAACGCCTACTGTATGCGTTGGAACATACAGCAGGACACCGAACGGATAAAAGTCCCTGACCTCCTGGAGACCTTCATCCCAGCCAGCCGTTGTTAGCTGGGCACTCTTTCGTTCCCCGGGGGCATTGGCCGCGTTTGGAGGCACCTGCTGTGTCACCGGTGGGTCGGGGAGGGCGTCTGGTTGGCAGAGGCCCGGGGTGCTGCTAGACTAACCCTGAGGAGCAAGGGACAGCCCTTCGCAACAAGGAATGGTTGCGCCCCAACATCTGGGGTCGGGAAGCCCCGGTTTAGGGGGAGATAGTAAAGCGGACACGCCAGTAAACGCATCATCCGAAGTCAGGTGGTGCTGAGAGTGTCCTGATGAAACTGAATGGGGAGGTGCGGCAGCTGCCCGGGGAGGTTGCGTCTGAGCAGCGACCCGAGGGCGAGGAGGAACATACCGAAAAGATCGAAAAGATCGGGGTGGTTCAGCGGGGTGGCTCCGACATCATCATTGCTCACTGAGTGGCGCTTTTCCCTCTTTCTGCCTGGCTCTGACCTCGGCACAGCCTTGCGTGTGGAGCAGGGATCCCATTTTATAGATGAAGAGCTCTGGGCGGAGGTCCCCAGCCCCTGAGAGACGGACCCAGCCCACCTGACCTGACGCTCTTAGTCGTTGTCCTCGGGTGGGGTGCGTGTTAATGGCTACTGAATTGCCTTGTCTCATTCACTCGCCGACAAGCACGTGTGGGGGCCCAGTGTGGCCTAGTGGAACGGAGCAACTTCTGGCTAAGATACTTAGCACCAGCCGCGCACATAGTAGGTACATCGTAGTGAAAAGGAGGCATAAATGAGCAAACAAGGAAGTCCCTGTAGGATAATTACCACGGCCAGTGCTGTCTGAGTGCCAGACCCATCGTGAGCCACATGTGCGAGGCTTTCACAGACTGGACGTCCTCGGAGGGAGGGACAGTGATCATCCCCCCTTCCACCACGAGAAGACCACAGTTCAGGGAAGGGATGTCACCTGCTCAGGGCCTTGTGGCCAGAAAGCAGCAGGGGTGTCACGGGAGCCCGGGCCTCCCAGACCCCGGCTGGACCCGCTGCCTTGGCATGTTGTATGCTCGGGCAGTTTCTCAACCCACCAACCCTGTGAAGGAGCTGGTGGCACTGTCTCATTTTACAGTCGAGGAAACTGAGGCTGAGAGGGGCAAAGTAACTTGCTCAAGGTCACGTAGCACGTGTGTTTGGGTCTACATTCCGGACCTTGCCCCTTGCAGTCCTGCACCTTGAGGAGAGTTAATCCACCCCCAAGGGAAGGAAGGAGGGCCAGGGGGCTGGTTAGGCTCCTCGAGGTCTGCAGGACCAGGCAGGAGGCTCTGGAGGAGGTAGGGTGCCCGGGTGGGCACAGGGTAGCAGGTGGGCCTGGGGAGCCTCCAGCCTTCTGCCCCCGCACGGAGGCACAGCTGCCGGGAGGGCCTACGGAGAGGCGGCCGTGTGGTGTGCACCAGGCTCACAATGGCTCCTTGTGTCTGCTCAGGTGGGGGGGAGGGAAGCATTGTTCCCTAGGACACCTTCCCCGCCATGGCTGGCTGCAGGCTGTCCCTGTCCCAGGACATTTGGCATGGGGCTGTTCCGGGCGCCCGAGGGAGGTGTGTGTGTGTGTGTGTGTGTGTGCACGCACGGGGGGGGTGTGTGTGTCTCACACTGTCTCCGAATGTGCCCACACAAGTCTTGCACGCTGGTGGTGCGTCCCAGCAGGCCTGTGGCTTTCGGCGTCTGTTGTGCGTGCCAGGATAGGTCTCCCCGGGCGTACCTGGCTGTGTGCGTATCGGCCTCTGTGCTCTCCGGGTGTCCATGGACCTTTAGTTGCGCGCTCCGTGTGTTGAGGGGGCCCGTCTGGGTCTCCGTCTCCACCTGGGTCTGGGGGGTCTGGACACCGAGGGGACGGCAGAACTTTGGCTTCGGGTGGGGGCCAAGCGAGGAACGGGCTTGTGGGCAGAGGGGACGCCCCACCCCCACCCCTACACAAAAGCCAGGAGGCAGGAGAGGGCCGGGCGGGGGGTGATCGGGAGCTGCCAGGGCACCGGGGCAGCCGCCGAGGAGGGAGTGAGGGGAGGAGGACGCCTCAGGGCCACCGGTCGTTCTCAGTGAGATGGACTTGCGGGGGTTTGTGGAGGTGCCTCTGGCTGTGGGTGGAGAGCGGATTGCCCGACAAGCCCCGAAGCCGTGTGTGCGGTGGGCGGGGGGGGGGGGGGGGGTCACTGTGTCGCGTTTCACGAAGCAGTTCCGCGGCTGTGACCTCAGGTGGCCCCACCCCGGCAGGAGTGGCAGCTCCCCATTTTGCAGAGGTGGACACTGAGACCCAGGGAGGAGAAACGCCTTCCAAGGCTGAAAGTTTGGGAGCCCGTCCAAGGCCAGAGCCAGCTCTCGTTCTCCTCACCTGGCCTCCCTGCCCCCCCCCCCCCCCCCCCCGCCAAGTCCCTTCCTGTTGCGAAGAGGGCTCGGGTCCAAATTGAAATGCTGTGTGACCTTGGGCAAGTCACATAGTCCCTCTGTGCCCCAGTTTCTCATCTGCAAAATGGGGATAGTGTTCATACTGACCTCCAGAGTGTGCCACTGATAACCTATCCATATGTGCTCTCTCTTTCTCCAAAACACTTACACCTGCTAACACACTACGTGTTCTATTTATTGGCTGGGGCACTCGAGTGTCATTTCCATGAAAGCAGGAAGTTTGGGTGTTTTGCTCACGACTAATGTCTAGACTAGTGTCCTGCACATGGTTGGTGCTCAGTGAACTTTTATTGACTGAATGAAACCAGGCAATACATGTGAAATACTGGAACAGAGCCTGATACATAATAAGTGGAACCTGAGTATAATTATTGTTCGCTGGGGAATGGTCCAGGAGTGGGGAATTTGGAGGCATGAAAGCCTAGACGGTCCACACTGGGAATTGGGGTCCCCCTTCCATTTTCTGCACTTTGTTCTTCCCCTCCGAACGTGCTGAGCCCTCCCTGGGCCAGATGTCTCCTGTCGTTAGATAGGTTGGCTCTGGCTGGTGCAGTGAGGTGGGGGTTTCATGCCTCTCTAAGGCATCCGTGACTCATTTTCCCCGACTGGCCATGGCTTATCCAGAGGCTTTAATGGTCTCTGCTCTCTCAGGGCATTCCCCAGCGTTGGGGCCTGACCACTCCCACGGCCCAGGAGCCCGGCCCGCCTGTCACCAATAGCAAACGCTCTGGGCAGGGGGGCAAATCCAGCTGACAACTTTAGCTTAAAATGTGCTGCCGATGGCACCAGGGGCCATTTGGGCAGGTATTTGTCAACTCCAGCATTTTTGTTCTAGGAGGCAGCTCTGTGATCTTCCCATCTTTCTAAGAAAGAATGAAAGTAGAGGCTTAGAGACCAATGGGGTGGGGTGGGGTGGGGTGGTGCCCCCCCCCCGCCCCCCGCCAAAGCTCCTCGCATCCAGCTTCCTGCCACCTGGTCATCGCTCTGGGCTCGCCCCTGCTCCCTGGGTCCCTGAGTCCCTGCCCTCGCTGGGGATGAACAGCATGGCTAGGACTGCTCTGTGAATGCGGGAGGCGGGGCTGGGGTGGCTGTGATTCCTCCCTCAGGGACCCGCGGGACTCTGGGACCTTGTTTAGCACAACTGGGCAACCTTGGCATCCGCCCACAGACCCCCACTCTGTCCTCACGCCGCGGCCGGGGTTCAGGCCTCTGTCTCCGGGTCCTCCGTTCTCCCCACATTTATGGAGCACCTACTGTGTGCCCTGCTCCGGGGTGACAGTGAAAAGGCCCCTCGGTAGGGAATGGCTTGGCCCATTGGCAGAGGGTGAGGAGGCCTGTGTGGCTGGAGCAGGGTGAGTAGGGGAGGGGAAGGGTGAGGTCCAAGGGGCCACGGGTCCAGATTGTGCAGGGCCTCCAGGCCAGGGAATCTTGGACTTCCTCTTAAATGCAACGAAGACCCACCTGGGGGCTCTGAGCAGGATGTGCAGGAACTGCCTTTTCAATTCATGTCACAAAAGAAGCATTGTTCTTTTAGAGGCTCCCTCTGGCTGCTCTGGGGAGAATACAGTGGTGGGGGGGGACAGTGAGGTGGGAATGGGGACCAGGGAGGAGCGACAGCGGTGGCACAGAAGTGCTGAGAAATGGCATCCTGGGTGTATTTTGAAAATTGGAGCCACAGTGATGTCCGGCGGGGGGGGGGGGGGGGGGGGAGGGGACTGTGGGGGTCACAGGGGAAAGAGAGGAGCCTACGACAACTCCAGGGTTTTTCATTGAGTGACCGGGAGGCCTGTGGGACCATTTTCTGTAACGGGGATGTGGAGGAAGGTGCAGACCTGGGGAGCAGATGCTGTACTCAGTGCAGGGTGTGGACGTGTTTTGAAGGGGGAAGAGGAAAGCTTCTGCCCGCACGGCCCTCCCCCCGTTTTTGTCCTGGTCCAGATGCCCAGCACCTGTCCCAGGAAAACTGCAGCCGCTGCTCAGTTGTCCTCCCAGTCTCTCCCCAGTCCAGCCCTTCCTCTTCCACATCGGTCAAGTTCATTTTCAGAAGGCACACCTCTAGCTCCTGTCTCTGCTCGGCTCTAGAACCGTCCATGGCTCCCTGCTGCCACCTGGATAAAGTCCAAACCCCTTGGCTGGGTTAGCCTGGCCCTGAACGATCCACCCTGACCTCTGCAGCCTCACCCCCCCCCCCACATGGCCAACCAAGCAGACGACCCTTGTTTCTTCTAACGAGCCCTGTCCCTTCCCACCTCCTCAGCCTTGCCAAAGCCAGTCCTGCCAGCTGGTGCCTTTCTCACCCCACCTCGGGGATGAGTTTAAAGGCCGTGCCTCCGATGTCTATAGCCTTTTGTTTGTCTCTTTCTCCGAGGACATGTCGCACAGCGCTTTGAATTACACTTATTTATAGCTTCCCCTCGATTCGTTTCTGGGCTTGTCGCCAGGCTCGGAGCAGATCCTCGTTAGATTCGGGGAGTGAGCTGTTAGAGGCTGCATTTGCAGTGCTCTGGGCCCACCCAGCACCCATTTCCCCTCTGCTGGAGAATATGCTGTGAGTTTCCCTGGGGCATCACCACTCTCTTTGCTTGCCTCGGGTGAGCTGACCCCATCCCCAGGCATAGACTCGTGGCCCAGGCCTGGCCAGTCAGAACTTCTTAGGCCCCTGGGCCACAGTGATTGGCTCAGGAATGGACACATGATCCAATCGAAGCCAACAGAACAAAAGATCTCTGGAATAGAAGAGAAGAGGTTGTTGCCTCCAAGTGGCTGAGCTAGTGCGTTATCAGCCTGGAGCTGCTGTGGCCACGGTGCCACCATGACAGCAAAGAGTGTCTGAAAATACAGTCAACATAAGACAAACCAGAGCTGAGAGATGGAGACAGCCCAAGTCCCAAAAACATCATTGGTGCTCCTGGATCCAGCTGTATCTGAAGCAGGCATCACCCTGAACTTCTCAGTTACATAAGCCAATATATTTTTCTCTCACCATTCTTTCCTTTAAAACCCACTTTGGGTTGGGTTTCCACTGCTTAACTTGCAGAATTCCTGAACGATACATGAGCTTCCTCGTGGATATATCTCTTGCCATCTCGCTGCTCGTCCGTCCACGCGTGGCCCCGTGTGAAGTTCCCTCTCAAGGAACTGCTTTGAATATCGATCCGTGGAGCTGATGTGCTTGTTTCTTTCCTCGCTCTTGGATGATATGAGTGATGATCACCGGTTCTGTAGCTGCCTTGAGCAACTTTTGAAACAAGGCAGGGGGAGGGGCAAATAGAATAACCTGAAGAAGTAAAATGGGCTTAAGCTCCTGAGGGCTAAGGCTGGGCCTTCAGCCCTATGGCTGCTCAGCATGGGCCTTGGCGCACAGAGGATGCTTCTCGACCATTCTTTGCTTGATAACGTAAGGCAAGGTTTTTTCAACCTGGACATAAAGGGCATTCTGGACCAGACCATCTCTGTGAAGTACCTTAATCGGAAGTCTTTCCTCCAGAATTCGTTAGGAGCGGGTTTCTCAACCTCCGCACTACTGGCATCCGGGGCCGGGTCATTCGCGGCTGTGGGACCATCCTGTGCAGTGCGGGACAGTTGAGCAGAATCCTCGTTTCTTTTCCTACTGGATGCGAGTACCCCTCCCTGCCCCAGGCTGTGACAAGCACACAAGGCTTCGGACATTGCCAAATGTCCCCTGGGGAGCAAAGTCACCGCTGGTGGAGATCCCTCACCCTGCAACAGGCCTAGCACGTGGCAAGCGCTCCATAAATACCGGCAATCGGAAGACGGCGATAACGGGCTGAGGTTATCGCAGCTGATCAGTGAGAATCAGATCTGGCCAAGGTAACGGGGAGGGGAATTTATCGGAGGAACAGGGGAGCTTACGGAATGTATGCGGGAGGGGGAGAATCGGGGTTAAAAAACAAGCACAGAAGCAAAGGCAGGGTAGAGGGTCCAGGTAGCACGAGGTGGATGTGCTGATCCGGTAATGGGCCAGTCCTCCTTTCCGCAGCTCCTCTCACCTCCTCCTTCTGACGGACCCACCTTGCTCAGGCCCTCCCCGCGCACCAGCCCATAGACTCAGAGAATAGGCTGCACGGGGGAGGAAATTCTGGCCAGTGATGCCAGCTGGGAGATCTGCTGGGGGCTTCTGGGAAAGGCTTCCTTGCGCTCTCGAACCTCCCTTCCGTTTTAAGGTTGGAAAATATTCCACTGTATGCAGAGCCCGCATGTTCTCTATCCATTCCTCTGCCGGCGGACAGGTTGTTTCCGCATCTTGGCCGTTGTGACTAACTGCCGTGACCATGGGGGTGCCAACACCTCTTCCAGATCCTGATTTCAGTTCCTTTGGATAAACACCCAGGAGTGGGATTGCTGGATCCTTCGCTAAGGGAGATAAGCCAGTCGCAGAAGGACAGACACCGTAGATTCCACTTGTATGAAGTATCTAAAATAGCGAAACTCCCAGAAGCAGAGAGTAGAATGCTGGTTCACAGGGGCTGGCGGGGAGGGAGGCTAACAGGAGTTGCTATTTATCAAGTAGAAAGTTTTGGTTACGCAGGGTGAATTAAGTTCTAGACATCTGCTGTACATCATGTCTATAGTTAACAATATTGTATTGTACACTTAAAAATCTGTGGAAAAGATAGATCCTAAACGCTCTCACCACAACAATAAAAAAAAAAGAGAAGGTTTATAAAACATTACGTGGAGTTTCCAATGATACCAACATTTAAACAATCGTTTACATATGAAAGTTCTTAGATAAAAGGGGAAAAAAGAAACAGGCTCTTCCCTCTCTAGTGTTGGGGCGGGGTGGAGAGATGGTATGATGTTTGGAGCAGTGGCAGCCATCTTGAGTGAATGAAGAAATCCGGTTGGGGGGGCAAGGCCTAAGTCCCAGGACCTGGGTCTTTGCTGATATCACTAAGCTGCTGAATTAACCAATCCCCTGCTCCCCATCACTTCCAAGGGTGTTTGAGATAATAAGTTTTCTTATTCTTGAAGCCTCTTTAGGTTGGGTTTTTATTCCTTACGGCCAAGAGCACTGCAACAACGTGCCAGATCCTACAGATAAGTTGTTGCTTCCAAATTGCCCTTGACATTTCCCACCTGCTTCCTGAATAATGCAGAGGGACTCACCTTCACTGCCAGGCAGGTCGGATACACAGGTCCTCATCCATCTGTCAGACATATTCTGTGGCCTGGCGATGTACTCAGGGTTCAGGCAGGAGGACTCCCAGGAGACCACCTGCCAGTTCCTCCATAACCCTCAAACGTTGCCTCTCTGCGCCTCAGTTTCCCCATCTGTGAACTGGGGACGCAGTCATGGGACCACCTATTTCACAGGGTGTTAGGACGGTCAAATGAATTAGTTCCTGTAAAGTAACAGACACACTGGCAGGTGCATGGTAAGTGCTCAAGAAACGTGTGCTATTATTACTTGGGGAAAGGACGGAGGGACTCTGGCTGCCCCGGTGTGGGTGGGGGGCGCAGGACAAGACTGGCAGCCTCAAGGGGGGGAGACTGAGGTGGAAATAAAAGGTTCAACCTAGGGAGCTGCAAGGGAAAACACGAGCCACTTCCGCTCCTGAGGTGTGGGAGACGCCATGGTCCCCATGTGGACAGGAAAGTGCCTTTCTCCATGAAAGTGAGAGGAGAGGGGCTCCAGGGGGAGGGGAGGCTGAGAAACACCGTGGCATTAAGCTATGAACAGCGGAGACGGCGCTCACTCCTTCTTCCAAAGACCCCGCAGTGTCACGACAGCTTGGGGACCTTCCCCTTACACCCTCCAGAGCCTCCAGCGTTCAGGCTTGGGCTTCCTTCCTTACCCAGCCAGACTCCCCAGCACCTGCACACTGTGCCCTGAGCACCTCCTCGCGCCGGGACCCGTACGTGGCTCCCCCAGGGTGACAGAGGGCCTTGCCGTCACCAGATGGATTGAGCAACTCAGGTGAGTGTGCATTTTCCAGCACGCTCACTGGCATTCACTCACTTCCCCTCCCGCTCCCAGAACAAATGTCCTTGTCATTTCACCATATGACCCTTCCTGTGGACCCTCCACGACGCAGCCGGGAACCTGAGTCACCCTGAGATGGCACCTCGCGTGACCTTGGTCCTGTAAGCCCCTGGCCTGGTCCACAGATGCAAACAGAAAGACTGATGATGACCATGACGGTGATGATGGGGGTGACGGCAATGGCCCCCAAGTCTAACGGCGCCCTGAGCACTTACACAGACTACCGTCGGGGTGGTCCTGTGCTTATCCCCGTTTTCTGGATGAGGAAAATGAGGCGAAGAGAGGCCAACGGGCGAATAAGCCAGAGTCACGATTTGAACCCACGCTGTCTGGTATAGAAATTCAATCACGTTTAGTTAGAGGTTTAACAAAACACCTTTATATGGGGAACCTGGTTGAGAGTCTGACGATTGATTTCAGCTCAGATCATGATCTCAGCGTTCGTGAGTTCCAGCCCTGCTCGGGGTTCTCTTTCCCTCCCTCTCTGCTCCTCCCCTGCTTGCACCCTCTCTCTCTCAAAGATACGTAAATAAGCTTAAAAAAAACAACAACACCCTTATAGAAAAATAGGCAGGAAAAAAATAGGAATTCCATTCTAAAAGCTATCCGTTCACTCGTTCATCAAACAGATATTTCCATGGAAGCTACTGTGTGTGCACCGTGCTTCCCACTGGACGAGGAAGTCAATGAGCAGTTTCCCGGAAAGGTTGAACACAGTTACCACCTGACCCAGCAGTGCGACTCCCAGGTGTGTTCCCAGGATTGAAGACCTGTGTCCACACAAACATCTGTGCACAGGTGTTCTGGGAAGCACTGTTCACAACAGCCAAACGGTGGGAACGACCCAGAGGCCCATCAGCTGACGAAGGACGAATCGTGGTGTTGCCCCCACGACGGAGTACTGCTTGGCAACAAAAAGGGATGAAATAGTGATTCGGGCTACCGTGTGGACGAGCCTCGAAAACGTTCTGTTGGGGCGCCTGGGTGGCGCAGTCGGTTAAGCGTCCGACTTCAGCCAGGTCACGATCTCGCGGTCCGTGAGTTCGAGCCCCGCGTCAGGCTCTGGGCTGATGGCTCAGAGCCTGGAGCCTGTTTCCGATTCTGTGTCTCCCTCTCTCTCTGCCCCTCCCCCGTTCATGCTCTGTCTCTCTCTGTCCCAAAAATAAATAAACGTTGAAAAAAAAAAAAAAAAAGAAAACGTTCTGTTACATGAAAGAAGTCAGACGCAAAAGGCCATCTGATGTCGGCTTCCATTGACGTGGATTGTGCGGAATAGGCAAAGGTCTAGAAACAGAAAGATCAGTAGTCACCAGGGGTACGAGGGAGGGGAAACGGGAAGTGACTATACATGGCCCCGGGGTGTCCTGGGGAGGGAAACGGGTTGTGGCAGTGGTTGGACGCTCTGTGAATGTAGTGGAGACCGTTGCATCTTACGCTTTAAGTGGGTGAATTGTGCGGCATCCGAATTCTATCTCAGTAAAGCTGTTACAATAAGAAAGTGTTGGGGGCACCTGGCTCTCTCGATCTTGGGTCATGAGTTCGAGCCCCATGTTGGGTGGAGAGATTACTTCAAAATATATAAAATAAAAATCTTGAGCGGAACGAAGGAAGGAAGAAAGAAAGGAAATTAAAGAAGTGATGGCCTCACAGGGCTCCTCGGCTGGTCAGAGTCAAACACCAGCTGCGCTTTTGAGCCCCTGCTGAAGGCAGCCTCCTCCGCTATCTGGACATTCAGCGACCCGAACCCCTGGCTCCCAAAGAGCGTGGAGAATTGCCCCAGAAGGCAGACTTTGCCCCCAGGGCTCGGCATCGCCTGCAATGGAGGCCTTGCTCCCGCCACTTCCCTTTTTGCTCCTTTGAAAAACAAACGATTTAAATGCAACCCGAGAAAGCTCCTGTTAACTTCTAGCCCCAAACAAGAAGGAGATAGAGGCAGGTGAGCTTGTGGTTCAGGTCCGCCCTGAAGAGCAGGCCCAGCGTCTTCCACTGGGTCCATCTGTGAAGGTTCTGGAATCTGGTGCACAGGCGTGGCAGGGTGGGGACTGCTTTTCTGCCCCTTTCCTCCTCCCTGTCTCACCTGTGTGGGTAGAGTGGCCACAGACACTTAGCGAGCATCAGAAAGATGGACCCCAGAAGAGGAGCTCTGGTGGGGGAGGCCTGGCCGTCGCCCTCTGATCCCATGGACCTGAAGGAGAAAAACCGTCCAGTGTCAGGCTAGGACTGTAGGGTCAGGAGAGACCAGAGAGCCGTCAGGAGGAAATCTGAGCCTTTTCTGGGAGCAAGACAGGCGGCCTCCAGCTCAGGGAGGGGCTGAGGAGAGAAGATGGTAACGGGGAGGGGTCCCGGGGGCCTTGAAATCCTGTGTGCGCGGCCAGCAAGGAGATGCGACAAGGCAAGGGCTGACCTGAATCCTGGCTGGGTTTGTGGCTAGCTAATATTCCTTCACCCGTCAACCACTGGCTGAGGACCTACTGTGTGCCAGGTACCAGAAGAACTTCCTGTGCCGGGTGTGGGGGAGGGGCTGGGGAGAGACAAGGTCTGTGCACTCACGGAGGTGGGCCCTAGTGGGGGGACCAGCAATGGACCAATAAGCAACACACCCGGCACAGAATGCTACGTGGGGACAATCTTGAGGACATCAAAGGGGATGAGAAGCCAGAACAAATGGGCGATCCGGGAGGGCCTCTCTGGGGTGGCGGCACTGGAGTGATGTCATATCTAAGGCAGAGGAACTGCCCACTGCAAGTGCAAAGGCCCTGAGGCAGGGTGGGAAGAGGGCGATTGATGAGGGGGATCATAGGGGCCAGACCAGGCAGGGTCTGACGCTCTGTCTTGAAGACTTTGGCTTTCCTCGGACTGAGGTGGGAGCCACGGAGTGTTCTGAGAACAGGAGGCCCTGATCCGACCTAGGTTCCGATAGGATTCCTCTGGCCCCAGACAGAGTGGACTGCGGGGTGGTGGGAGGGGCAGAAGCAGAGGCGACTGTGGTCATCCAGAGGTGGGGTGACAGTGGCTGGCCCAGGACAGAAGCGACAGAAGAAGCAGTCACTGTTTCCTCTAATCACACACACTGCCTGCTGCCCAGAGAGACAGTGGAAACCAAGGAGGTTGTAAACACACACAGACACACACACACACTCAACACACACAGACACGTATATTCTACAATCACTCGGTTTCACACGTATCACATTCTGCACACAGATCCCACATCTGTATGATGCCTACATGGGCGTATTCTCCGCTCATGAGGAGTCAACGTTTGTGCTGTAAACCCAGCTGGCCTTGGGTTCTAAAACCCTGGGTGAGCGGACCTCACGTCCCGGAAGGGGCGCAGCTCTGGAGTTTGGGAGCGCGGACCCTGTGTGACTCAGGCCCGGCTTCTCTGATCCTCATTTTCCTCGTCTTGAAAATGGGGATGACGATGCCTGCCTCGAAGGGTTGTCGGGAGGACTGGATGAGATCACCATGTATGCAAAGCAGCTGGGCTGGCGTGGGAGCCGGGACGATTTATTAATAGTCATCACAGTAATAATGAGGCCTGTTTTGGGGCCAAGCAAACCCCACGGAGCACCTTCCTGGAACAAGGGTGCACACACACCCGCACACCCACTCTCCTGCTTGGGGCGCATGGGAAAGGGGGCAGACCTGTGGCCTCCGTATGGGCAGGATGGACCAAGAACTACCGTGGAAGCCTGTGAGTCAGCTACAGGCATAAAACAGTTAATGGGCGTGCCGCCCTGGCTACAGTAATGATGGAGAGACAGAAGCTTAGATAATATCCGGAAGGCAGGTGGATTAGTCAGGGCTCTCTCGGTTCTAAGGGACAGAAACCTAACTCAAACCGGTTTAAGCAAAAGAGAATTTATTGGGTCATGTAAAAAAAAAAAAAAAAAAATCCAGGGGTGTTCTTGCTTCAGGCATAGCTGGATCCAGGTGTTTGAATGATATCATCAGTTTTCTCTGTCTCTCTGGAAGGTTGTGCTAATTAATATATGTGAGGTTCTAAACAGCACCTGACACACCTAATGCACCATAATATTAGCTTTTGTTTTATTACTATTTCTATTACTGCTACTACTCAGAAAAAGTCAGTGCTTTTTCTCAATTATTCCTATGGAAGTCCCAGGACTGGATCTCATGGACTTTGGTTGCGTTATGTGGCCATTTCTGAATCAAACCCTGTGGCCCACGGCCAGGTTCTGTGACCATCAGGTCCTGTGACAAGGCTCCTGTGACTATCCTTGAGGCTGGAGATGGGGTCAGCCCCACTCAAACCCCATGCACTGGGGATGGTGGAGAGGGGCTCCTCCCAGGAAGTGGGGGCTGGCCAGGCTCAGCCATCCCCCCCCACCCCGTGGTGGCTGTGCCAGAGTCCTCGCCGATGCCTGCCTGCCCCCCCCCCCCGAGGAGAGCCCTAGACTCTAGCAATCATTGCTCGTCCATCACCTGGGAGTCCTGAGCCTGGCTTCTGCCTAGTGTTGCCTTCTTTGCACGAGGGCGGCCTTTAGAGTCAGACAGACATGGGCTTGGTACCCAGTTCTACTGCTTAATTAGCTTCCCCCGTGCCTCAGTTTCCCCACCTGTGAAATGGGACAATTATCACACCTCCTTAATTCAACAAATAGTTTATGGGATACTCTATCCGACATTTATTGGATACCAGTAGCCTCAACACTTTTTATGTATTAACTCGTTTGACCCTTGCAACAATAACCCTGGGTGTTAAGTATAACCATCCCATTTTTACAGTAGAGAAAACCGAGGCACAGAGAGGAAGAGTCACTGGTCGTAAGGTCACCCAGCCAAGGAGTGGCAGGGCTGAGATTTGACCCAGTCGGCCTGGCTTTAAAGCCTCGGAACCGTGGATTATGAGATAAGACTCAGTGGCTGCCGTGTAGTAGCTTTCTATGTGGAGGCTGTCCCTGCCTGGAAAGCTGTGTCCCTTTTCACCTGCCTCGGTTTTTCTCATCTGTAAAATGGCCCCACAGTCGTGGAAGAGAGAGTGAGACAGAAGGGGATGAAGTGACATGAGGGCCTTCGTTTATTTAACAAATACTTAGTGAGCACCTATTATGTGCTGGGCACTCCGCTAGGCACTGTGGGCACAGCAGTGAACGCAACACACTCCCTGTCCTCTCGGCTGACGTTCCAGCGCTGGGACGGGCACCAGATGAGTCAACCCAGAGGTGAACAAGATGATCTCGGGTGGTGAGTGCTTTGGAGAAGATAGAACGGGGTGACAGGATAGTAACAGAGCGGTCAAGAAGCCTCTAGGAAGAGAGGCACCTGACCTGTGTCCTGAAGGAGGAGAAGGGGTCTCCCTGGGAAGATCAGGTGTGGGAAGCACCTTCTGAGCAGGGAGAACACCAGGTGCAAAGGCCCTGAGGTGGGAATAGTGAGACAGACTTGGAGCAAACCCTGTTCTTGCCACTGGCTGGGAAACCAAGGCACAGAGAGAAGGGTCAGACCCCAGGCCACGCAGCTGGCACAGGTGGTGCTGGGGATGCACGGGGAAGGCACACAGGGGCTGGGGCCTCTGTAGATGCACCGCAGCCAGAATCTTCCGGGCTGCCCCAGGGGCAGCCTCCCCGTCCTGCGCCGTCCCAGCTGTTTGGGGGGCGGCTGCTGATGCCCCGGTTCCCTTATTTAACGACAAACAACATTCTTCACCCTCATTGACTTATGAAACAGATGCCCATCAATCTGCCACCATCCGGCCCCACTTCCTGGGTGGGATGACAGGTCCCAGGGACTGTCTTTGGGGGCTGAGAGAGGGGCACCTCGACTGGGGGGCGCTTGGTATGGCCTCGGTGCTGGGGCTGCGCCCGGCCAGGGCTGCATATCCTTGCCTGCAGCGAGAAGGACAGTTGAGGGTCAGTGTGAACATCTGTGCAACAAGGGAGGCGAGCGCCTGGCACCGAGTAGCCCTCAGCTCTCAAAGGGGCCGGGATGCTGCCCCCTTTGAGGGGCAGGGTTGTCACCTCCTGTGTCCGGAGAGCAGGGCAGAGAGGGTACAATTCTCCCTCCCAGCGACCTCTGCAGGGGGTTAAAGAGTTCCCACTTGGTGGATGGGGAGACTGAGGCTCTGAGAAGCTCGGGAACTTGCCCGAGGCCTCGCAGCATCCGACTGAGGGAGGGTTCGGTGCTGGGTTCCTGCAGCCCCAAAGCCTCCCCTTTCCACGCCAGCACCTCGCAAACCACAACTTTTCACAAGCTGTCGATTGTGACGGTAACATCCCCACGGTTTGTCCTCCTGGGAGTTTTGCACTGGGCTGCATTTGCGGGCCTGCGTCAGTTCTAATGTCTTGGCTGATTTGAAGCTGGGGAGGGGAGCTTTTTAAGTGAATTATTTTTTATGCCCAAGTAATATTGTGATAATAATGTTCACTGACAATTATTGAACGCGATAGCTATGTGCCAGGGACTTTCCACACATTATCTTACTTTGGAATTCACACCAACCTTCTGAGGAAGGCTCTGTTATGCCCTCTTGACGGGTGAGGAGCCCAAGGCTCTGAGCCATGAAGGACCTGCCCAAGGCCACACAGCTGGGTTGTGGTAGAGGCAGGATTCGAACCCAGGCCTGTCAGACAGCAGAGACCCATGCTTCTGAGAGCTGGCTTTGGAACATGGGACTTTTCCTCTTCCGACTTTTATTTAAGAAGCCAGTGTGAAGGGCTGGATCCCTTTTTTAGAGTCGGTGAATCCTAAGGGTGGAGCGTTGAGAAAAATCCCAACAACAAGTGCCCTGTGCCAGCTTCCGGCAGGTGCCTGGGCTCTGAACACCCATGGAGAGGGTCCGGGAAGGGTGGGAGGTGTAGCCCTCAGGCGCCGTGGCATGAAAAGAAACACCCATGGGGATTCGTAGCCAGGCCCTTTAGCAAGCTAGAAGCTTCTGAGCGGCTCCCCATTTCTCTGCCTGTCGTCTGGCATTCAACCTGATGCCACATCCCCTAAATAACTCGCTCTGTCTCTCTGCCTCCATTGGGCACGGCCCCCATCACTGCTCCCCTGGACCACTGCAGCGGTCCCCCCCTTGGCCTCCGCCATCACCCCTGTGATCTATTCCTCACTCAGAGGGATCCTGTTAGAACCCAAGGCAGAGTATTTCTAGCCTCTGGTGAAAACCCCTCTGAATGTTCCCCTTTGCTCTTAGAATAGCCCTCAAGTTCTTGTCACCAAGGCCCCACAGAGCATTTCCCCTTCATCTCTCCACTCTAGCCACCTGCCCCCCCCCCCCCCCGTTTCCAGAACCCTCCCAGCCGGTCCCCACCCAAGGGCCTTTGCACTTGCTATGCACATCACCTGGATTTCTCAGCCCCCAGGCTACACAACTATTTCCTTCTTGGCTCAGACGTCACCATCACAGGGAGGCCTTCCCTGACCCCCCAGCTCCGAAGAAAGCTTGTCTTTCCCACATTCCACCTTGGCACCCCTGAGGTCCGGTCCGCACTGTAGCCAGAGGGAGCTTCCTGAACCCTGAGTCTCAACAAGGTCCTCCCCTACCGAAATCCTCTCTGGCTGGAATCCCACCCCCCTTAAGTCTCCAGTACCTTAAAGCAAAGCCCCCGATGAGGCCACTGCTGCCTGAACCTCCTTCCTCTCTCTTCCTGAGCTCTCCCGGCCCCCTCGCTCAGCCAGACTTAGCTAGCTCCCCCAAGGGCCAGCCTTTAGGCCGGGGTCGCGCAAACACGGGCAGGATTATTCTCCGCGGTGGGAATCTGCCCTGGACACTGTAGGGTGTTGAGCAGAATCCCTGTCCTCTCCCCACCCGATGCCAGCAGCAGCCCCCTCCCCAGCTGTGACAACCAAAAATGTCTCCAGACTTTGCCAAATTCCCCAGGGGGAGCAAAATCACCCCGGTTGGGAACCACTGGGCTCAGCTTTTGACCATTCCCTACCAACATTCCCTACCAACCCTCCACCCTCATCCTGTTCAGGTCCCTTTAGATGCCGCCCACAGGGGAGCCTTCGCCACCCCAGGCTGGGTCAAGAGTCCTGTGGGTACCGATCTGCCCTCAGAGAGACCTGGTGATGCCATCTTGAAATTGTGCGGTCTCTATTTGTGCCCCAGAGCACATCATCTCCACAAGGACAGCACAGTGTCCTCTCTGTTCGTCACAGGGCCTGGCACAGGGGCTCAGTCCACATCTCACACTCCCTCACCCCTTCTCCGCCTCTCTGTCCCCTTTCATCTTGGCAGCCGGTAATTCAAGCCCGCACAACGTGCAGAAGCAATCCAGAGACACTGGAAGCAATCAGACATGGTCCCCGTGCCCAGCCAGCTCGCATTCTGGTGACAGTCACAGACACATGGAGGCAAAGGCGACACTCTCGGGTTGAAGTCGCTGTGGGGGGAAACGCAAGGCGTCACCTAGGCCAAAATATGTGAAGGTGCGGTCAGGATGGGCTTCTTGGGGGAGGTGACGTCTGGCAGGTAACATCTAGACAAGTAGAAAGAGGACATGTCAGAGTGACGGTTGCACGGTCTTGTGAATGTACTGTCACTGTCACTTTAAAATGCTTAATTTCATGTTATGTGAATCTCACTTCAATTAAAAAAAAATGAGAATAAAAATAGTGCAACCTGGGTTCCAGTTCGAGGAAACGGTGTGCAAAAGTCTGGAGGCTGGACGGAGCACACGGGGCATTGAGAAGTGCCGGTCGTATTGTGTGGCTGGAGCCTCGGGTCACAGGGGGCTGGTGGCGGTGGAGGGTGGTGGCTCTGAGACAGGAGGCGGGGCAAGGGGCCTGTGGCCACCATGACGAGTTCGTATTTTTCCCTAAGTTGAGAGCCATGGAAGGTTGCAGGGGGAGGAAGGACAGGATATGACTTGGGTTCTATCAGGATCCTTCTGGCCGCATGAGAAGGGACTGTCGGTGGGTGAGGGTGGAGGCAGGGACAGCAGGGAGGAGGCGACTGCCGCAGTCCGGGTGGGAGAGGACAGTGGCCTGGCCTGGCGGGGAGGAGAGCGCCTGCAGGTGAGAAGGTCCAGTCGGAGAGCTATTCAGGGCATAAAACAGACGACGGTGATGGTTTGGGTGTGGGTGGCAAGAGGGGGAGCGTCAAAGACAGTAATCAAGTAGCCGAGAGCAGAAACCCGCTGGAACCTGGCCCCTGCATCCTCCCAGGGACCCAGCTCTGCCCCCCCAGGGCCTTGCTTCCCCTCCAGGCTCCCTCAGACACGGCCTTGGCTCTCCCACAACACTCTGTGCGACCCCTGGCCAGCTCTTGACTCCTCTGGGCCCACTTCTGGGGCATCCGTGTGCCTTCCTCTCCAGGAAGAACACGAGGGCACAGGAAGCCACCGGCTCAGGCAGAGAACCTTGAAGAACCTGTCCTGCTGGCCTCACCCGCCCCTCCCGGGTGCTCAGGAGGCAGAGGGGGCACCCGGGGCAAGGTCTGGGCAAGAGGATGTGCCCCAGCCCCTGCACGCCCTACGCTGACCACCAGCCCTCTGCCCACCGGAGGCCCCTGTGGGGTCCGCACCTGCAATCCCAGGGGTGGTAACCCCAGGCCCAGCCTCAGACTCTGAGCCCCACCCTGTGGCAGAGGCTGCCCGGGCCTTGGGGAGGAAGAGCCTACTTCAGCAGCATAGCTTGGTGGTCAAAGGCACGGGGGCCAGAGCCGGGCCTGCGTGCAAATCCCAGCTCTGTCCCTTTCTGCTCTGCAGCCTTGAACAAGTGACTCAGCGTCTCTGATGCCCAGAGAGAAAGAGGGCTGGCCAAGAAGTCACGTTTCACGCAAGTGGGGTTTTTCTTCTCATGAGGTGCTATGAGTCTCCATTTACAAACCGAAGCTTTATGGGCTTTTTGTGGTTTTTTGCAAATTGAACGTAACTTCCATTTTGGGCCACCTGAGCGCTGGCGGAGACCTCGTTGATTCTTTCCTCTTCCTTTTCCACCACCCGTTCCCTACTCCTCCTGGGTTCCTGTCCTTCCGTGAGGTGGAGATGTTGGGGACAAGAGCAGAGTAGGGACATGGGTTGGGGACAGGCAAGTTCCCACCTATCAGGCCCCGTGTAGTACTGCGGCTGTCCCTTCCCCATAGCCTGTGGCCTGGGGTCCTCTGACTGTTTCCTGGCCGCTCCTAGGGGCTGGCTGGAGGCTGCCTTTCCAGAATCACAGAGAAGCCGTTCCCACCACCGTTCTGGCCTCGTTGAGCTCAGTCTGGGGCCTTGGCCACCCACACCCGCCACCCTCCTCGCTGCCCTGGAATCTGCCTCTGGTTCTGGATGGGGGAGCCTTGCTCTCTGTAAGATGCTTTTTTCACAAATGCGAGTTCTTCCTGCTCCCCTTGGCTTTTGAAACTCTGAAGCCAGGAAGCCTCCTGGGATTCCTGAACTTCGGTCCCACTCTTTCCCAGGAGGCCCGGAGCCCAAGCTGGCTCTGCTGCTTTCTGTGGGGAGGGGCCAGGGCCGGGGGCGCAGAGAAGAGGGAGGAGACGTCAGCTAACGCAGCATTCCCTCACATTTTGGTCTCCGGATCCCTTTCTATTTTAAACAATTATTGAAGACTGCAGGAGCTTTTGTTTGAGAGGATTATATCAACCGCTATTTGTATTAAGAATTAAAACGAGGGGCACCTGGGTGGCACAGTCGGTTAAGCGTCGGACTTCAGCCAGGTCACGATCTCGCGGTCTGTGAGTTCGGGCCCTGCGTCAGGCTCTGGGCTGATGGCTCAGAGCCTGGAGCCTGTGTCCGATTCTGTGTCTCCCTCTCTCTCTGCCCCTCGCCCGTTCATGCTCTGTCTCTCTCTGTCCCAAAAATAAATAAACATTGAAAAAAAAAATTAAAAAAAAAAAAAGAATTAAAACGAAATCCAGTATACGTTAATATAATTAACATATTTTTATAATAAATAACTGTATATTTCTTTTTTTTTAAGTTTATTTTTATTTCTGTTTGACAGGGAGAAAGAGAGAGAGCACAAGCCAGGGAGGGGCCAGAGAGAGGGAGAGAGAATCCCAAGCAGGCTCCACACCGTCAGCACAGGCCCCGAAGCAGGGCTGGATCTCACGGGCCATGAGGTCGTGACCTGAGCTGAGACCAAGAGTCAGATACTTGGGGCGCCTGGGTGGCTGAGTCAGTTAAGCGTCCGACTTTGGCTCGGGTCGTGATCTCGCGGTTCGTGAGTTCGAGCCCCACGTCAGGCTCTGTGCTGACAGCTCGGAGCCTGGATTCTGGATTCTGTGTTTCCCTCTCCCTCTCCCCAAAATAAATAATCATTAAAAAAGAAAAAGAGAGACACTTAACTGACTGCGCCATCCAGGCGTCCCAACTATATCTCAACATAAAAAAAATTAGGGAGAAAAGTGGCATTAGTAACCCTGTTCACATTTTGCAACTTTCTCAAATGCCTGGCCTATTAGGAGGCATGACCTCTGGGCCCTCATTCGGCCTGTCGTGACATTTTGTTTTGTCTGAAGTGTCTGAAGAAGAAACTTGGCTTTCCGGAGGCACCTGGCTGGAAAGGGGGTGAAATCCAGCCAGCTGTAATACGACTCCTCTTTGATAAGGTTCCGTTCAATATGGAATCTAAATACCTGTCAGTGAGCTTTTCAAACTCTTTACCCTCACGGGAGAAGCGACCGAAAAAGGTAGATCATCTTGTGAACCCCCGGAAAGGGGTCCTGGGAACCCGCGGGGATCCTTGACTTTGAAAACTGCTGAGGTTCCAAAGAAGAAAAATGTCCCATCCGACATAAAAATCCGACATAAAACCCTCTCACAAGAGGCATCTCAGAATAGGATTAAGAATCTGCATTCAGTTCCCATTTCCACTGTCTCTGGGCTGTGTGTCCTTGGGTAGGTCACTGTGTTTCTCTACGCCTGTAAATGGCGATAACGAGGCCTTATAACCAGACAGCATGGTGACAGCACATGCTTGCTGTCAGGACCCATGAAAAGCACAGGATAAATGCAAAGGAGTTTTCGAGTATCAGTCCTCTAGCCTCACCTACTCCTTCCTGCCACAGGGCCTTTGCACCAGCCGTTCCTTCTGTCTGAAACCCCTTCCTCCCTGGCTTTGCCAAGAGAACTCCTTCTCATCCTTCAGCTCTCAGCTCAAATCCTACTTCTTCCAGAAAGCCTTTCCTGACCTTCCTGGAATGCCAAACGCCTCTACTGGAGACCCCAGAGCATGGCTGAAGTTTACATTTTCTAGAGTCATTATGTGATTATCTGTCTCCTACCAGGCCATGAGCCCAGGCTAGTTTTTGCCTTCCACCTTAGTCGTGCTTGTGTGGACTGAATGCTATTGAAAGAATATTAGGCATAAAGTGTCATCTTTAGGGATTCCTTGGTCCTTCTATCCTTAGAATTTGGAAAAGCTGGGTTTTGCGAAGTGCTGCCTCCCCAACCCCCCACCTTCTCCACTAACAGCTGGTTTGCACCAGGGATAGGGGAGGCAAGGGTCCATGCCCCTTTGTGCCGGGTCCCCTGTGGTCCTCTGGGGTGACGTCACCTCCCCCAGCAGCTCTTTTCTTCCTTCAGGTGGTTCCCTGCTCTGAGCCCACAACAGTCTCTCAAATGTCCAGGCTGGCAAACCCACTGCTCCCTCTGTCCAAACATCCTGCTCCCTCTACCCACTGTTCCTTTAAGACTGGTTCAGCCAGGATTTCCTCTCCCTACCTCAGGCCTGGACTGTGTCCCTGTGTCCCTGTCATCACGGCACAGGCTGCATTCCCTATTTGTTGCCTTGTCTCCATCCCCTGCCCCCGCGAACCAGGCAGTGTGTTCATCAGGGAAGGGATCTTGTCGTCTTTGCTCCTCCGGAATCAGGTGTTGGGCCTGGCATCCCGTAAGTGTCCAAAACATTTGCTGAAATGATGGGAAAGTAGAAGTTTGCGGGTCACGAAAGAGGGTTGTAACCAATTGTTTGGGGCTGCAAGTAATAGAAACTCAGCTTAGACCAACTTAACTATGAAGGAGATTTATTGGCTCCCATAAACAAAAGTCTAGCAAAAGATGAGCTTCAGGCTTGGTTCGATCAGGGCTCTAGCTCTGTGTTTCACCCAGAAACCTCTGTGTTTCACCCAGCTCTGTGATTCTGTGTGTTGATTTTTTTCCTCTATCTGGTTTTCTTCATGGTGTTAAAATGGGTACAGCAATTCCAGGCCTCATTCTGTTCAGATGAGGAAGGTCTCTTTGAGTGGCTTCTAAGAGTACTTGGAATGCATCTTTTCCAGAAGCCCACAACATTGACTCAATGGACCAAACTGGTTATATGTCCATCCTGAGCCAGTAGCCACAGCTAGAGGGTAAGATTTAGATCTTTTATTATTTATTTATTTATTTTTGAGACAGAGAGACAGAAAGAGGGGGAAAGGGAGAGAATGAGTGGGGGAGGGGCAGAGAGAGAGAGGGAGACACAGAATCTGAAGCAGGCTCCAGGCTCTGAGCTGTGAGCACAGAGCCCGACGTGGGGCTTGAACTCACGAACCGTGAGATCATGACCAGAGCCGAAGTCGGATGCTTAACCGACTGAGCCACCCAGGCACCCTAACTGAGCCACCCAGGCCCCTGCAGGGTGAGATTAAAAACTTAGCTTAAGTTTGGAGCCAGGAAGAGTCAGCTCCCCTCAAAAGAAGGGCTGCATGAGAGATGTGGCCACTGTTCCAAGAGAAGAGAGAGGGGGCAAGACAGCCAAAACATCCACGCTAGAAGTTTAATTATATTAATATCTGAAGAATTTATTCCTTGAGCAAAGACCAATCCAGGGAAAACTTTGCCAAATGTCTAGATATTTCACCAGAACCTCGTATCAAAGGCAAGAAGATAACAGATTTTTCTGCTCTCTGATTGAATTCCATTGCCTAAACCCACAGCCAATTCACAAAGCCACAAATGACTTTACTGAATATTTTTTTAAGTATGTTTGTTTTTCCGATTATGATAACAATACATGCTTGTTGTTAAAATATTTAAATAATGTAGAAAAGCATTTAAAACAGTGGTTTTCAGCTGAGAGCGGTTTTGCCCCTCAGGAGACATGTGGCAATGTCTGGATGCATTTTTGGTTGTTATGACTGGGGGGTGGGGTACTACTGGCTTCTGGTGGGTAGAGGCCAGAGATACTGCTAAGCATATCCTACGATGCCTATAGGACAGTCCCTCAAAACAAAAAATTATCTGGCTCCAAATGTCAATAGTGTCAAGGTTGAGGAACTCTGACTTAAAGGAAAGTAAAAATTACTGAAAACCCTACCACCCAGAAATAATTCCGCTGACATTTCAGTAAACATCCTTTAGACAACTCTTTAATAGATTGCATCAGCACACACAACTTAGTAGAAATTAGAACACGCATGCGAACCTTTTTTCTCTACAATATGTTGTAGCATCTTTCTAGATTGCCATTTTTGTTAGTACTTTAGGACCATTTAATATAATGATTTGTGTATTTGTTTAATGCCATTTAACTTTTTAATATAGTACTTAATTAAGTTTACCATTGTTTTCTTAGCGGATCCTCCATAATTTAGCATTTTGGATTTCTTCCCCCAATGTTCCACTATTATAAACATTGCTACAAGGAACACCCTTGCCCATAGAGAATGCTTGGCCTTAGGATCAACATCCTTGGGATAAATACCCCAAAGTTAAATTTCTGGGTTGCTTTAAAATTTCTGCCCATTGAATGTCATAGTACATACTGCCATTCTACGCCAATTTGACAGATGGAAAGTGACATATCATTATAGTTTTTATTTCCATTTCCTTGATTCCTGACAGGGTAGATCTTCTCTTCATAGGATCACCTGACTTTTGTGTTTATGTGTGAAAAATCCATTTTATAATAGGGTGCTTATCTTTTCTTATTGTTTTGCAACAGCTCTTTATATATTAAAGATAAAGATATTAACCCTTCTTAAGAGTTCCATAATTGTTGACATTAGAAGGCTTCTTTTCTTTCTTTCTTACTTTTTTTTGTTGTTGTTGTTCCCTTGTGCTTTCGAAGGATGTGCCTAATGTTCTGGCAAACATTTCATGAATTACATTAGGAAATAACTTTTGTAACAAACCCATTTAACAACCATTCTTTGTTCCCGCCTCCTGATAATGCTCAGAGCCACAGCGGCAGCCTTTGCCCAACTCCGTGTCATTAACCCTTGATCTTTTCCTGCTGAATAGCAGATTGCTTTCCGGAGCGGGGAACACAGTTTCATTTTCACCTTCCCGCCGATGGAACTGCCTCTGACTCCGTGCCAGAAGGCTGTTTACATAAGAAATGATTTGATTATATTGTACAACCAATGGCAGCCTTTCTCAGAATGAAGAAGCCAGAAACATATAATCAAAGCCATTAACTATGTACAAAGAAACACAGCCCACTCTAGATTTCCCACCAACCATAATAACAGTTTTCCAGGAAAAAATAAGAACGGGACTATGGTTTCCTACTAAGACATGTTAGAGGAAAGACTTTTAAAAGGACATTTGTAGCATTAGCCCAGCTGCACTCTCAAATCAGACCAGCCTGGACTCAAGTCCCCGCTCTGTAAGTTGTGATCTCGGGGACGTCACTTACCTACCTGCCCTGAGCCTCTTTTTCTTCCATTTGTAAAATGGCTATAAGAAAATATCAGGTCTACAGGGTTATTGAGAGGATTACCTGAGAGCATGCGTAATGAAGCACTTTATCAATCAGAATGTGTTCAGCCACAGGGGATAGAACACTTGGCTAAAGGTGGCCAAAAAGAAACAAGAGAAAACATATTTCTAAGGTGCTAAACAAACCTTTGGAGGTGTAGTAGCAGCATGACTAATTTCAGCTACTTCTGCCAGGCACCTTCAGACACGTAAGGAGAAAAAGAACGGGAAGGGAGAGTCATAATTTCACCTAAGAAGGTTGTTTAATTCCAAGGTGTAAACGAAAACTCACATTCTCGCCATCGTCCTGCTTGGCAGTTTATAGGCGCGTCTCCTTACGATTTCAGGGTGGCTGCCGCAGCCCCAGGCATCACGCACGGGCTGACAACATCAAGTAAAAGAGGAGGCGGGGTATCTCCTCCTTCTCCCACGTGTCTCCTTCCAGGAGGGAGAAAATTACTCCCAGAAGCCCCCTTGCAGATTTCTCATTGGCCGAGATGGCATCACAAGCCCAACTCCAGGCCAATCACGGACGAGGGAAGGGAGGATTCCCACCATTGGCTCAGACCCATTATAATTCACTCTGAGGCTGGGAGGGGGAAGGGCCACCGCCCCCGAGCACCTGGATAGATGCGCGTCTAGCAAAACTGGACCCCGCTAGCAAGGAAGGCGCAGGCGGGCGGTCGCTGTGTCCGCCGGAAGCACCGTACCCGGCTTGTATGAGGTGCCCCAGGGGCCAGCGATCGGCAAGCTCTGGGCTGGGAGGCCGGGCTGCGGGAGGGCGGCGCAACGGGTCCGGGAGCCCCTCTGCGCGCCACACCCCTGTATCCAAGCACGGGCTCACGGTCCCCCACGCCATATTTGAACTCAGGGTCCGTTGTTGCCCACCTGGCTCAAGCCAGAAGCCGGCTGGCCCTCGAGACTCCCTGCTTTCCCTCGCCATCTATGCTCGACCGTCTCCACCCCTACCGTCAACTTCCACCCGACCCTCCTTGTTCCCGGAGCTGCCATCCGTGCTGTTCCCTCTGCCTGGAATCCTTCCCACCGCTGCTCCCCATCAGCTTTCTCGGGGAAGCCTCTCTGACCTCCTCCCGGTCACCCCCGCTCTATGTTCCCTCACAGCCTCGCGCACCCCCCTGCTTTGCTCTTATCACACTTCATATTTGTTTGTGCGATTATGTGACTCACGCCTCACCCCGCCGGGCTGCACACTCCACGGGGTAGGAACCAAGTCTGTTTTGTTCACTGATAATCCTCAGCGCCTGGCACATAGCAGAGCTTCAACTTGCTCAAATACACGAAAAAATCCATTCCTCTCCCTGTGGCCAGAGAGATCTTTCAAGAGGCAAATCAGATTACCTCCCCCGTCCTGCCTCAGGCTTCCCGTGGGCAAAATCCGAAGGGTTTAACACGGCTTTCCCAGACCCTTGGAGGTGGACCCTGCATCACTGCAGGCCCATCTTCTTCCCCCCGTGCCTCTCTGTGCTCCAGCCACCCCCGGCTTCTTTAGGTGCTTCGAAAGTCCCATGTTCTCTCTTGCCTCTAGATCTGTCCGTACGTCACGCCTCTGCCTGGAAATTTTGTCTAAAAACACCCTCCTCCTCCTTGTCAAGATTCCATTTAAAAGTTGCCTCCTCTAGGAAGCCCTCTAGGAAGCCCCACCAGGCCAGGTTAAACACCTCTGAGCACCACCACTCCGCCCCCTCCAACAACATATGTCTGCTGTGTTGTATCAGGCCGCCTACCATCTGAGCTGCTAGAACAGAGACCCGCAGTGGCTCAACAAGACATAATGGTATTTCCAGCACGGAGGTGGAAAGTTCAAGGTTGGTGAGTTGCTTTAGCTCTGCAAGTTCATCCTAGAAGCCCTGGTTCCTTCCATCTAGTTCTCTGCCGTCCAGTGAGGTCCAGAATGGCCCTCGAGCTCCTCCCTCACATCTGTGGTCCACTCGGCAGGAAGAGAGAAAGGGTCATTCCTTTAAAGGGCAGGACCCAGACGTGGTTTCACGTCGCTTCTACTTAACATTCCATTGGCCGCAACTTGGTCATATGACTGCACCTAGCCACAAAGGAGGCTGGGAAGTATCATCACTACCTGGGCAGCACATGCCCTGCTAAATTCTCCAAAATTCTCTCGTTACGAGGAAAAAGATGCTGGAGGATGGCGGATGCCTCTGGCCCTGTCTCATGCACCCTCAGCACTGAGCACCGTGTTACCTGGTCCCTCGCCCATCAGCCCAGCCAGGCGGCCAGCTCGCTGAGCACAGCGACCATGTGTGGGAGTCACCGTTTCACCCCCAGCAACTAGCTGCATCCTTGGCACATAGCAAATGAGCATAAATGGCTGGAGAAACTGAGGCAGGCCCCAGTTCAGTTGCGTTTTCTGGGCACCTATTACACATGAGATCCTGGGACTCAGCCTGGTCCAGGTGACAGGGGGCGAGTGAGGCTAGCTTGACCCAGCAGAATCCGAACAGACCCTGGGTCTGGGGCTGCAAGACTCCACCTGATGGGGGAGCCAAGGAATGCCAGGCACGGGTTCAGAACCAGGGCAGAGTCCATAGCCAGAAGGAGGAGGCTCCACAGGTGCCCACAGGTGGGGCAGGTCCCAAATCCTAATCCCACCTGGCTCAGGGCCCACCACACTTCCTGCCCCGCCCCAGCTTTATCTGGCTTTGGGCCCAGCCCCGAGCACTGGCCCTTCCCTGCTCTCCTGAGCGGGCGGGTAGGGCCCTCCTCCCCTGCGGGCAGCCCAGGAGCCTTGCCTGATACGGACCCTGCAGACTCAGGTTGGATCCACGGGGCATTTAAGGAAGGGAGAACACACGTTCCCCTCACCCTCCACCCCAGGGCTACGAGCTGGGATTAAGGAGAAGCAGGTTTCCCTGAAAGAGCCTCCTTTCAAGGCCCGTCTTCTTCCCCTCTGTGTGGCCTCACCTCAGCTTTCCTATCTGTCAAATGGGTGCCTGTGGCCCAGATTGGCTTCTCAGGGTTGGTAGAAGACTTAAGGGGGAAAATGGGTGGGAAATGGGGCTTCGAGGCCTCGGGTCCTCTAGAGAAAAGCTCGTTGTTTTTGTTCTTAGTAGGATGCTGCCAGGCAGAGGCATCATAATCCGCGGTCTTCTCCAGGGTAAGGGGCGGGAAGATCTCAGTGTTTGGTGGATGAAGGAATCGTGTCTCCCCCCAGCCAGCAACTGGGCAGTGGGTCACTGCACGTTAGCCTGGGATGGAACTCCTGTCCAGGGTGGCCAAGGCCCCGCGTGATCTGCCCCCTCCTTTTTGCCTCCCTGACCTTGAGTCTCACCCCTGTCCCTCCCCCTGATGGCTCTGTCCCAGTCACCCTTGCCCCTTGCTGTTCTCAAATGCGTCCGTCTGGCTCCAGCTTCCCTGCCTTCATACTGCTGTTCCCTCTGCCTGGATCTCCTTTCCCTGCTGTTCCAGCATCTCCTTCCGTTCTCCACTTAGCCGTCACCTTCTCCCTCTCCCCCTGAAAGCCATGACTCACCCAGGTGTCTCCCACACTGCACCATCCGGCTCGTGTCCCAACGCCGAACAGCAGCCTCGTAAGAACGTTTTGCGAACGTTGTTCTCACGCATCCTCGTTTGCTCGTTTGCTCTCTGTCTCCTCCAGCTGAGCACATGGACCCTGCCTGTCTTGTTCTCCACTGTATCCAGAGCCTAGCAAAGGGCCTGGCACACAGCAGGTGCCCAGTAAGGGGAGTTAGCATTTTTGAGTGCCTCCTGCGTGTCAGCCACATTCCTTGTGCCCTTCCTGCATCACAAATCACTGCCTGGTCGGAATTACCATCCCCATTTTACAGCTGGGGAAACTGAGGTTTCAGAGTCATGAGGCGACTCTGCTGAGGTCACTGCAATAGGAAGGGGCAGGTCTTGGATCTGAAGCCAAGCCTCCGACTGGGGAAAATATATGCAACCTTCACACAAAGATCCCGAAGGCTCCCGTACGTTCTGGGTGCACACAGGTCTCAGAGCTCAACAGGTGCACATGTTATATTAGAGGTTCCAACCAGGGATGACCTTGCCTCCCCCAGGAGACATTTGCCAGTGTCCTGAGATGCTCGTCGTTCTCGAACCAGCAGGGCCAGTGCTACTGGAGTCCAGGGGTAGAGGCCGGGAATGCTGACAACCTTACAAAGCCCAGTGGGTCCCCAAACCCAGTTATCCAACCCCCAGGGCCCACTGCACCAAGACTGAGAAACTCTCTCTGTGCCAAGACTGGGAAACTCTGCCTTAAATGGATGCAGTTTATTGTAAATAAATTATACCTGAATAAAGGTGATTAAAAAAAAATAAAAGATTTATACCCAGACTAGAAAAGGACTCATGCCTATCAGGAAGGAAAACAACAGCTCAGTAGAAAATGATGGCCAGATAATTTAAGAAGGCAAATTAACACGTCAGAAGATACAGATAGCCAAAAAATAAAAAAATACAGATAACCAGTACCTAAATGATAATATGATAAATACATAATATGGTACCTCCATGCTAATCATGGGGATGCAGATTGTGACAAAAATGACTTTTTCCCCCGTCTCAATGGGAAAAAAAAAAGAATTTTAGTGGCAATATCCCAGCCAGTGAGTGTGCAGGAATCGGGTCTTCTCGTCACACAGTCGGAGGGAGTATAAACTGGTAAAACCCTAGTGTTGATTTGGGAACACGTCCAGGATCTCAAAGGGACACGGTCGTCTACCTGCAGTTCCAATTTTGTCAAAACACACACGGGCACCCAGAGTGCTGCGTGAGGACGCTCACTGAGGCGTTGCTTAGAACAGTGAACCTTTTCAAGGAGAAAGCTACGTTCCCACGAATGTGGGACGAGG
Source organism: Lynx rufus (assembly GCF_022079265.1). NCBI lineage: Eukaryota > Metazoa > Chordata > Mammalia > Carnivora > Felidae > Lynx > Lynx rufus. The sequence goes on along the minus strand of NW_025814896.1, from coordinate 11,496,628 downwards.
TAACTAAAGTCTAGAACATCCATCCCGTGGAATGCTACACGACAGATCAAAGTTAAGATAAGCGAAATCTCTAAGCACATATCGGTAGGTGAAAAAAACAAAGCAAGGTACAAAACCACATTTACAATCTGTTTCCACGCAGATAACCCAAAACAGAGCCACCAGTGCTTGCCCTCCCCCATCACCCATCACCCCTTTTCCTCGCTAACAGGACCCTGATTTTGCATGGGATGGCAGTGGGTCCAAACAGAACAATCACCTCCCCAGGCCCTCTTGCAGGCATGTGAGTACAAAGGGGTGTCCACGTGACTCGACTCTGGTCAATGACGTGTGAATAGAAATTTGCCACGTGAAACTCAGAAAGCTACCATGTCTTTGATCAAAGGGGGCACTCCACTGGCACATTCCTTGCCCTTCTCTGCCCCCTTGCCTGGGATGAACATACAATGCCAGGTGGAGAAGCAACCCTCTCGAACTAAGGGTTTGAAAGTCGTGTAGCGAAGTGGGAGACCGCGAAGCCGCTCATTGGTCGTGTCCCCGGATGCATCTGCCTCTGGAATTCCTTTTACGCGGGAAAAATGGAATCTCCTGCCTGCCGGCAAAGCCACTGTTATGTCTTAGTTACTGCCAGAGGCGATCCTAGAGATGCAGTAAACCTACAGGAGGAAGTGTGCTGCTTGAGTATTGGCAACAGAACTGTATCCAAGTGTTATTTTATAGTCAGGATTTTTTGGAGAGAAAATATACGTCAAATATAGCCTCTCTGGCTAGAGTCTGTGGCCCTTTGATGTTCCTTTTCAGAAAGTGTTTGCCAACTGGCTCGAGTCCTTCTGACCATGCAAAAAATGCCGAAGGTAGATGGCGGGGCACCAGGAGGCTTTCGCCTGACTGCCTGAGCGGGAGGCTGGGGTGTTGACTTCACAGGGAAAGGTCCAGTTTTTTTCCCGGTAAGAGGACTCCACATCTCTGACCTTGGAAGGGAGGCTTAGGGCTCCATCTGGCCAGTCCAACCTGGGCTGCCCCCACTTTATAACTGCCCTGTGTCCCTCCAGCTGAGACGTGCAGCTCCCCCCCCCCCCCCACCAGGAGAGGCCTGGCCACCTCTCCCACCTGTTTGTCCTCCACTTCTCAGAAGCTCCCTTTATCTCAGGCCAAAGTCCCCTGGGGAAGAGGATGGAATGCCACCTGCCATCACGGGGTTGATGAGTCACCTCCCACTGGCCGGAGGCCACAGCCAGCCTCACCTCTCCCTTTTGCACCCTGGTCTTCCCTCGCGGGTGGGAAGGATGGGCACATGGCCCTAAAAAGCGTGACACTGACAGCCACCATCTCTGGGGTGCTGACTTGGAACCAGGCCTTGGGAGGTTAAGGGCACAGCTTGGGACATGGACCTCAGGGTTCAGTCTTGGCTCTAATGCATCCTAACCTGGTGGCCTGGGAAGTCACTTAACCCCTCCCGGTCCCCCTCCCTGCATTTGACAAACATTTGTTGGGCAAGCACCCCAAACCAGACACCGAGGTGCTGAGGATGCTGCAGGGTGACCCTGCCCTTGCGTGGCACAGTGGGTGCAAACATGCAAAACTAGTAATGATGGCGATGCTTATAAAAGTTAAAATTCCACATGTCAGTTGGTGATGGGTGCCATGGAGAGAAGGGGGGCAAGGAGTGCTGATGAAGGGGCCTATTCGTTTAAACGGGGTCGACAGGGAAGCCACCGGATACATTCACATCTGAGCAAAGACCTGAAGGAAGTGAGAGAGGAGCCATGCGGTTATCTCTGGGAAGAGAGTCCCAGGCAACAGGAACAGCAAGTGCAAAGGCCCTGGGGCTGCAACATTCGTGGTAGGTTCCAGGAGCAGGGAGCCGGCCAGTGTGGCTCGAGGGGAGTGGTCAGAGAGCAAGGTGGGGGGCGTCCACTGCCAGGACCTTGTCTTTTACTCTGGGTAACACAGAAACCACAGGAGGGTGTTGAACAGAGGAGAGACACGAGCTGATTTCCTTTGGGTAGGGAGAAAAGGCAGAATGGGGGAGATAATGTGGAAGACGCTGCCATAACCCACGTAAGCACTCGGCCACTCACATCCGGGTAGGGCTGCCTTCTGAAGGCTGATGGATGTGATGCAGGGGGTCGGGGGTTAGAGACAGAGAGGAGCCAGTGAGGACACTAAGGCTTTTGGTCTGAGCCCCTGGAAAGACGGAGGTGGCATTTTCTAGAGTGAAGCAGGCCGCAGGAAGGGGTGGGGTTGTGCGGGAGGGTAAGAAGTTCTGTATCTTACATGGAGGCATGTTGAGTGGCAGCTGGGTACCCAAGCCTGACTTCAGGTGAGACGTCCTGGCAGAAGATGTGCGTGTGGAGAGTTTTGGCATGGAGATGATATTTGGAGACTCGGTTTTTTGGTCTGTAAAATGGGGGTCAAACAGCACGAGCTTTGCAAGCTTACTGTTGAGGCTTGTTAAGCATCGACAGGCCCCCAGCAGGTAGGAAAACGCAGGTCAATGTTGGCTCTAATAATTCAATACTTGACTCACTGCGTCCTCCTGAGGTCATTACCATCACCATCATCTTTGATTTTACAGATTAGGAAATGGAAGCTCAGAGAGGTTAAGTGACTGATCAGAGGTCACACAGCCAGCAAATGGCACAGCCCGGATTCAGAGGCTGTGTTTAGAGTCCAGCTCTTGGGGCGGCTGGCTGGCCCAGTTGGAGGAGCCTGCGACTCTTGATCTCAGCGTCGTGGGTTCAAGCCCCACACTGGGTGTAGTGATTACTAAATAAACAAACACATACATTTTAGAGTCCTGCTCTTGGCCTTCAAACCTGCTGCTTGCACTCCCAGCACCAAGCCCTTGGATCCCGAACTGCCCGGTCTGGGGGAGCTCCCAGACGGGAGGAGGGGTATAATCATGAGTGGAAATGCCTCCAGGGCAACGCAGGACCTGAGCCTGGCCCACTAGCGGCACGAACTAAATAGGAGGGCTCGTGTGGCCGCGTAGCCTTCTGGTTAAAGGACATGATCGCCTGAGTGATTCAGCTCTGCTCCTCACTAGCGTTGTGACTCTGGAGATATGACTCATCCTCCTGTGCCTTAGTTTCTCCAGTTGTGAAACAGGATAACAGAGGTTGTTGGGAGGGCTGAATGGGTTGACCCACGCAAAGGAACATAGTGGGTGCCTAATAAATGCAGTATGCTGAGCTCACTGTGGTTGCTCCTGCTCACTTTCCACTAAACGTGCGTTCCCAGGGCCAGGGGGACCTGTCTGTCATCTTCCGCCCCTGGCTCGGCGTTCTTATTCTGCCCTGGCCACGGTGAGCTGTGCGTCTTTGGGTTTCTCGTCCTGAGCCTGCATTTCCTCCTGCCCCGAAGTGGGGACGGTGGCATCCACCTGCCGTGGAGATTAGCAGACGCAGTGCCTGCAAAGGACATTGGGTCGACACTGCGATTGGCCCAAGGTAAGTGCTCAGTGTGCACGGACGTTCGCAACAGCCGGCAACTCAGACGCCCTCCCCCGCAAGCTGGATAAAGAAGCCGGAACATCACTCAGCCATAAAGGGAGCCAGCTACTGATACCGGAGCAGCACGGCGAACCTTGCAGGCAGTGTGTTGAGTGGAAGAAGCCAGATACAAGGAGCAAACGTTGCACGGTTCGCTCTGTTTGAAACTCCGGACGAGACAAACCTACCCGGGGATGGTGGCCCACAGCTCAGGGGTGACCCGGGACTGCGGGTGGCAGAAGGTTGCTCGGGAAGGAGCCTGGAGAAGCCTGGTCATGGAAGTGTTTCTATCTTGTTTGAGATTGTTGATTCTCAGGTGCACCTGTCAGAACTCATTAAATGGAACCCGTAGATGTCTATGGATTTTATGGCGCATTCATTATTTCCCATTATTTTAAAAGGAAAAACAAAGTGCTGTCGTCCTCCATGTATTGTTATTTCTCTGACTCTTCTATGGCCGCCAAGGTCCCCGTTTCCCTCCCTCTGGTCCCATCAGAGGGATGACCTGACGTCACACAGAGAACCCTCAGACCCAGGTACAAACCCGGCTCCACCTCTTCCTAGCCGTCTGCCCAGGGGGGCCATTGAAGCCTCAGTTTCCTCATCTGTGAAATGGGGCTAATACCGGTGCCCGGCTCATCAAGATTCAGATGGATGCACCGTGCGAAGCCATGGGTATCAGAGGCTCACAAAAACAAGCAGACAGAAGGCACGACACACGCAAGCCAGCGGGGAGGGTGGGGGTGGTTGAGAGTGGGGATCAAATCCTGCTCTGTGGGCCGGTCCCCCAACCTCTCTGTGCCTCCTTTCTTTACGTGTAGCACGAGGATGCCGACAGCACCCGGCAGGAGGGCAGTTGTGAAGACATAATGAGATAATCCCCAGGGAGTTAGAGCAGCGGTTGACCCACAAAAAGGGCCGGATGAGTATCAGTCACTGTCGTCGTTACTCTCAGGGCCAGGAGGGAAGGTGCTCGAAGACGCAGGGGGCTCACGCAAAGAGCCCAGTCCTCCGAACGGTGGCCCTACTGTGGGCCACGGTGCCCCTGCCGGCGAAGGCGCTGGCAGCCCGGCGCAGTGGACCCGGGTCACAGAGTGCCGTGCTCGCCCAGGACTCCTCGAGTGGGCCCCCGTGGCTGGGAAAGATTGCTTCCTTCCTCTGTGCTGCGTGCCAGGCAGGCCCAGAAACCGCCTGATGTCAGCAGGGCCAGCCCGCCCTCTGATGCGGAGGAAGTGGGCGGGTGCCCTGGGCACAGATGAGCCGGGCAGACGTGCCCCGAGGCGGCACAGTCAGGGCTGATGTGGGCATTACACACCCACTGCTTACAGAACTGGCCCCAACCCGATTTGCCCACACTGGGCGGCTTCCTGGCTGTCTGGGGTCAGGGTGGAGAGATCCAGGGTGGCCGGGGGTCAGGGCACGCGGTCTGACCCCGCTTCTCAAAATACCGCTGAGGATTGTCTCCCCAGGGCCTCCACCTTCCAGAAGGGCTGACGTGTGCGTGTGTGCGTGTGTCCCAGGGTCTGGACCTCCAGGTCGGGTGTATCTGAGTGTGCGTGAGGGCACTGAGTGAGTGTGTGTGCGTGTGCGTGTGCACAGTCCTGACAAGCTCTGCGAGGAACCCCTTCTGCATACAGGGCTTTGCTCCTTTGCATGAGAGTGTTGGTAGATGAGCGGAGTCAGCGGTCTATGCATTGAGCCTCTTATCTGAAGCGGCCAAGGAGCTCCCGGGGCAGAGCGGGGGTGGGGGGGGACGGGGGGGGGGCGGGAGGAGGTCCACTCTTCAAACGGAGCCCTGACCGCTCAGAACAAATGCCGGCTGCAGACACCTGGGCCAGCCTTTTTATCAGTCAGTAATTGTAGCAAACATTCGTTCATTCATTCATTCACTCTATTCACCAGTATTTCCTGAGCACCTACAGTATTCCAGGCGCAGTTCCTGACCCTGGGGGTGCAGCTACGAACAAGAGGGGCAAAAATCTCTTTGTCTTTAAAAGGTTGGTCAGCTAAGTCTTCAATGGGAAGATGACATTTGAGCAAACACCTGAAGGAGTTGAGAGGTGAGCCATGTGGATGTCTAGGGGAAGAGCATCGCAGGCAGGGGGCATAGCAAGTGCAAAGGTCCTGGGGTGGGCACATACCTGACTTGTTCAAGGAGGAAAGAAGGTGCCAGGGTGGATTCAGTGTGTGTGTGTAACTGGTTATAAAAGCACAGAGTGCTCACGGAAAGATAAAAAAAATAGAGAACGTATAAAGGAGAAATTGAAAATCCATAGGAACTGGTATGGGGAGGGGAGAGATGGAATAAGGATCAGAGGTATCTGTTGTACAGTTTATTCGATAATCAAAGCGATTTTGCATTTTGACAAGGCAGGCATCAAAATGGCCCAGCTGCGTGCAGATCTGTCCACAGCAAATTTCCATTTCTGTGGCTCTCACCCCAGCCCTGAGCCCATCTGTGCACATAGTAGGTGCTAGCTCAAGGGCATCTCTGCTTTACACGCCCCCCCATTCCCCGAGGCCTGAAGGAGAGACGGTAGATGGGTGCAAACCCCCACATACGGAAACTGAGCCCCTGGTCCCTGTGGGCCGCCAGCCCAGCCCCCAGTGGCCCCAGAGTGACAGCATCCTCCTGCTTTTATGAGCTGCGAAGGAGGCTTGTCCCGCATTGCACAATTGCCCCTTAATTGCCATTTCCTCTCAGTTATGAATTATGTCATGGATACGGCCGCTCACGTTATTAAACTTCCACCGAGGCCTTATCGTCTGGACCCCGGCCAGCCACCCGGCCTGACCTACTTTCCCACCGGATTTCAAAACCGCCTCCCTCATCCTCTTGTTGGACTTTTCCTAAGGAGAGTTCGCTGTGCCCAAAAACTCGCCGCTAAAAATAAAAACTAGAACGGGGCAGGGCTGGGGGTGGGGGGGTACAGCTGGCCTCATGAAGGCCTGAGGCTGAGAGCAGCCCCCGCGATTGTGGCCAGGAGGCTCCTCCCTGCCAGAAGTTTCCTCGGGCAGTCTGTCCTTGGACACACAGGACAGGCTGTGACACAGGCCTCAGTCAAGGGTCCCCTGGCCGATTGGCTCTAAACTCCTTGTTTCTCAGTCGTGGACAGGAGCACTGACTTTGGAGTCAGGCCAACCTGGGTTCAAATCCTGGTTCCGTTCATTCATTCATTCATTCATCCCACACATGTTTATGGAGTATTTCCATAATGCTGGCACTGAGCTGGGCACTGGGGAAATACCTGAGAAGACACAGTCCCTGCCATCATAGACTTACAACCCAGTGGACAGAGATGTGGGTGTGAAACAATTACTTTTGTAATAAGAGCAACGAAGGAAACAAGACAATGTGGCGGGCTGGATGGTGACAGGGACAGCATTAACTAAGATGGTCAGGGAGGGCTCTCTGAGGAGGGGAGGTCACTTAAGGCAAGGCTCCAAGGATGACAAGAACCACGTCTGGGAAGCAGTGCTAGATGAGGGGGAGACCAGGGTGCGACCCAGTCTGCAGAATGTAAGGGGACGCTTGCTCTCAGTCTTATTCGAGGGCAGGTTGGCACTTGAGAGCGAGTGCCTCCTTAAAGTTTTTACCCTGGGCATCTTACGTGTCTCAGCCTGGGACTGGACCTGCCAGTAAGGAAAAGAATCCAAGGCGGGGAACACAGCAAGCGCAAAGGCCCTGCGGTTGGGAAGGAGGCTGGTGTGATGGGGCAGAGAGAGCCAGGGGAAGCATCGGGGACGAGAATGGTGTTGTAAAGCTGGTGGGGGCGGATCACGGAGGGCCTGGAAGGCCGTGGTGAGGATTGGGTGAGAGACGGGCTATATTTTGAGTATAGAGCCGCTGGCACTTGAGGGTGAACTGATATCTTCAAGGGAGGTTGGATGCGTTACATGGATGGTGATCCCCTGACTGACCTGGGGGGAGACTGGCAAGTGCTTCTTCCTCTGAGTCTTTTTTTCTTCATCTGGGAAGTGGGGATAATAACACCAATGTCGTCAGACACCGTATCATCCTTAGCTCAGAGCCTGGCACGCGGTAAACGCCCTTCTGACAGCCTAGCCAGGCTCAGCGATTTGCCTGGAATCACCTGGCAAGTTAATGGCACAGCCCGCGCTAGACCCAGACCCTGCATAGCAGGGTGTGCTGCAGCAGAGGCAGGGCCGGGCCTTGGCACACGACTCTCTAGAAAGGCAACGTCCCGGCCAAACAGGCCTCAGTGGCAGAGGCCCATTTTCGTTCTTTCTGAATTGCGCTTCTGCATGGAGCTGTTTATCTATCTTGGCTGAAGTTTGAGGCCTGGGCCTATAAACATATCTTTTTAATTATTATACAAATGGGACATGCTCATGGAATAAAAATTTGAAAATGCTAATAACCAAAAAAAAAAAAAAAAAAGGCACAAAGCAGAGAGAGAGAAAAACCAAGCATCTAAAATAACACATGTGCACCGAGATGCATGCGTAAGGACCTAAGGACCTTCACGGTGGGCTTCTTTGACCTGGCAGAAGACTGGGAACAACCCTAGTGCCCAGGAATAGGGGTCTTTCAGCCAAATAAATGAAACGGTTTTCCAATATCATGCAATCAGTGACGTGAATGAAGCAGACCTCTGAGCGCTGATTTGGAAAAACCACCGAGGTGTAATGTTAACCGAGAAAAACAAGATATAAGATGCACATGGTGATTATACAATATTCCAGTGCGTGTGTGTGTGTGTGTGTGTTACGGAAAGAGGGGACAATACACTACATATTTGCTGTGAGACCACAGACCACCTCTGGGAGAGGCACAAGTCCCCGGGAGCAGTGGCTGCACAGGCAGGACTGGTGAGTCAGAGATGGGAGGGAGGTGACTTTCTGTCCCTTGTCCTTTGGCACCGCTGGAAAGCCTTTGGTTTTGTTTTGCCGTGTGTGTGCCTGTCTTCTGCAAAACATTTTAGTGATGTTTGCAAGATCAGAGTCTCCCCTCTTGTTTTTTTGTAACGTTTATTTTATTTTTGAGAGAGTCCGAGCATGAGTGGGGGAGGGGCAGAGAGCGAGAGAGGGAGACACAGAATCCGAAGCAGGCTCCAGGCTCCGAGCTGTCAGCCCAGAGCCCGAGGTGGGGCTCGAACCCATGAACCGTGAGATCATGACCTGAGCCGAAGTCGGACGCTTAACTGACCGAGCCACCCAGGTGCCCCGAAACTCCTCTCTTAGATTCAGGTTTTTCCAAAGGCGTTGGGATAATCTAGACTGGTGTTTTCTACGTTTATTTATTTTTGGGACAGAGAGAGACAGAGCATGAACGGGGGAGGGGCAGAGAGAGAGGGAGACACAGAATCGGAAACAGGCTCCAGGCTCTGAGCCATCAGCCCAGAGCCCGACGCGGGGCTCGAACTCACGGACCGTGAGATCGTGACCTGGCTGAAGTCGGACGCCTAGCCGACTGCGCCACCCAGGCGCCCCTAGACTGGTGTTTTCTAAAAGGCTCCCGGGAGCCCAGGATTGCAGTGAGGTGCCTGGGGGCCCTGGTGCCCCAGGAGGAGGTTGCAGGCCTCCTGACCCCTCCCCCCACCCTGAGCAGTTTGTCTTTTATCTTTTTTATGGGTTGGACAATAAGTAAAGTTTCGGCTATAAAAGGGTTTTACCTACTTTGAAATGAAATATTTGCAAAGCTTTGATCTTGAGTAATCCCATTCTACTGATGAGAAACCAGGAGCCCGGAAAGGAGAAGAAGATGGTCCCACAGTCAGGCAGACCTAGCTCTGGCCGAGAGCCTCAGGTGTAAATCTGCCTCCTTGAACCTTAGCCTCCCTCTTCAAAAACAAAAGAATAACCACCTTCCTTGGTCAGGGCTCTTCACGGATATCTAAAGTGGAGGTAGGCCCTGAGCCCTGTTGGTCCTGGCAGAAAGATCCCGGGAAATCATACTGCCTCCCTCGTCATCTGGTTTTCCAGGGAGAACAAGAGTGACCCTCTGCCCTACCCCCCAGTTCAGGCATATCTCAGTTTCTCAAAAGTCAACTCACTGCAAAGCTCAGGTATTCATTAAGATGCATTCAAAGGCGAGGACAGGAAAACCCAATGCAAACTGGCTTAAACATCAGGAAAATGCATCTTCTCATCCTGTCAGGAGCCCAGAGAAGGTTCGGTGGACCCATCAGGCATGCATTCAGCTGCAAATAACACAAAACCTGGCCGTTAGCAGGTTCCTAACGTCTTCTGCTACTAGAACACCAGGGGTGGGCAGCCAGGGCTGATAGGACGACTGGGTGAGGCCACTCGACGACCGGGTGGGGGCACAGGTGCTTTCCCACTTTCCACCCACCCGTCCTGCACATGCGGCCTTTGTCCTCACGGTTGGTTGTGGTGGCAAGATGGCCGCTTCCCTCCCAGCTGATACCCCGCATTACAGGCGGGAGGAAGGGGCGAGGGGGGAGCGGTGTGCCCACCACGTTGTCTGTCTTTTGAAAGCTTTCCCAGGAACCCCTCTTAATTTGCATCGGTCACACCTGGATCACAGGGCCACTCCTCACTGCGAGGCAGTCTAGGAGAGAGTAGCTGCTTTCTGCTGACCACTGGCGCCCCAAATACAAGCAGGGTTCTGTAAATAAGGACAAAAGGGAGCGTGAGTATTAAACAGGCACCGAGCAGTGTCTGCCACAAGGAATGCAAGGCTTGTTAGTACAAAGACTCAAAGATATTATCGGGGACACGTATTTTTTTTTTCTCCTTTTCTACACTACCATTAACAGCGTGAGCTTCTGTCCGGATGCCCTACATGTATCGGTCACCTACGGCTATAGCAATGCTGCGTAACAAACCAGCCCCTCCGCCTTTTACTTTCTTGAGTATGGAGGGAGAAAAGGGAGAGAAAAGGGAAACCCATGAGTGAGACTGAAAAGGAGATGTCAAGAAGGCAGGATCCCCAGTGAATGGGGGTGACGTGAGGCCAAAGGACTCTTTGACCTTCACTGAATCCACACCTAGGAGCGTATTTCCTCCCCCTTGACTTGAGCTCAGCCCCGTGACTTGCTTTCACCAACTGAACAAGATGAGAGTGGGAACTCGCATGTTCCCACCTGGCGCCTGTGCTTCTGCCTCGTGCCACCACCATCACCAGAGACACCGGGGATGGCCCACGGGTCCCAGAAGAAGAGGAGGGACGTGTGAGGTGGAACAGAGTCCCACGGGCCAGCCCAGGTCTGCTGACCTCTAGCCGAAGAGCAGACGTGTGAATGGGTCCAGCAGAGACCAGCAGAGCCGCCTGGCCACGCCCACAGCGGGTCAGCTGACCTGCAACAATTCCAGATTCAGGAGAGCCAGCGGCCGGGGTGGTCAGTTACACAGCATTGTTGTAGCCGCAGATACGTGTAGTGAGACCGGAAATGAGGTCACGGGGAGCTGAGGAGACAAGAGGACAGGACAGAAGGGTTCTGGTTATAGCACAGGTGTGACAGGTGTTGCTGAGTCCTTGACCCCTGCTGTGGTCAGCTCTTCTCCGCAGCTGAGAGAACCCGCTTTTATTTGAGGGGGCATCAGCCCATGTGCCCAAGGAGGGGGCTCCCTCCCCAGCCCAAGGAGACCAGTCAGGTCTCAGGATAGAAGCCGAGCAGAGGTGGGACGTTGGGAGCCCCTCGGGGTTCCACCCCCACCTCTGCTCCTTCTCTGCACACAGTCTCTGACTTAGGGCCATTCTTGGGTCTTCAGTCACCGCCTTTGCCCCAAGAATCTCCAAATCTGTCCCTCCACGCTGGGCTTCTCAGTGGAGTCCCCCTGCCATCCGGACGCGTTCCCTTAGACACCTCACAGAACCCCCACCTGCTCTGACCCTGGTACCCGTGACCTCACGCACACCCCCAGACTTCCTCTTCCTTTGTTTCCAACCTCATGGGTTCCATCCTGCCGGTTGCAAGGTCTAGCACACTTACCACATGCCATGCCAAGCGGGGGGCTAAGCAACACACACAAAGCATCTGGTGTAATCCCAGGAACATCCCTACCAGGGAGGCACTGACATTAAGTTGTCTGTATTCTTCCACACAACGTGTCTGGTGGCCCACCCACAGTGCACGCCTCACACTCAGAGTGCAAGCCCTTCCCCAGAAGCTGCAGTGATCATTCCCGCACGAGCCATCATGTAAGTCCCCAGTTTTAAAGTCCCTTACGATTCGCATTTTTCCGGGTGATCTGAACCCTTCGGTGTGAAACAGCTCCAAGATCCTTGCATTTATTCACACAAAAAAAGAAATTATGGAGCTTATTCAATGTGCCAGGCAATTTCCAGGCACCAGACACACACACACACACACACACACACACACACACACACACAGGGTTCTTGGGAACTTAGGTGCACTGATAATGAACAAAAGAATAAATAGCTAACGTGTCGGGTGGTGACAAAGATCTATGAAGAAAAATTAGGCGAGATAAGAAAACAGTTATTTTCAGAAAGACACTTGTGGTGGGGGTAGGAACAGCCTCTCTGATAAGAGGTATTACAGTCAAGGAAGTAAGAAGGCAGCAGGTGCAAAGGCCCTGAGCCAGCGCAACGTGTGGGAGAGATGGAGGAGAAGGTACAGAAGGGGAGGGGAAGACGGGCAGACAGAGGCCTGGCAGACCACAGGAAGGACTTGGAGTTGACCCCGAGTGAACAGAGAGTCACAGGAGGGTTTTGAGCAGAGGAGGGACGTGACCTGACTTAGGTTTTCGCAGGATCCCCCTGGCTGCGTGTGGATAACAGTCTGCATGGGGGCCGGGGCGGAAGCAGGAAGCAGGGTTTTGCAGGCCTCATGACACTTAGGTCAGAGAGGGGATTCAAGTGTTTGAGTGACACTCAAAAAAGCACAGGAAGAATCCACCGGAAGGTGGACATTACCAGCCTTTTTCTGCAGCATCCTCAGGAGAGACTGACGCTGTGGTACTCGTGTTGCCACTGGGTTCCCCCTGTGCCCACCGCCTGGCTGTCCTGGACAGCAGTGGGCGAGGTGCATGCACTCAGCACATACCGTGTGGCCCGGGCAACCGGTGACCGAGGGCCCCCCCAAAGAGGCTGATGACGTTGAACCCGAGAACAAACCCTGACCTCCTAATTCTGCAGATACGAGCCCTGCGTCGTATCCCCCAGCACCCAGCTCCCTTATCTCACTGCACAACCCTTCAAAGAATAACACGGCATATTTGTGTCTGCGGTTTGGGTTCCCAAAACCTGTGACATCAGATAAGTGCGATGTTCACAAAAATGAACGACATCACAGAGAGGAAAAAAAAAACAAAAGAGAAAAAAAACAACCAAAAAGAAGCCCCTGGTTTCAGTCTCGACTTCCTTTCTGGGGAGGAAGGAGCAGTCTGGGTGAGGTTTGGCTCCGAGGCTGGGGGCCAGGGAATGGCGTGCCTCTCCTGAGCCTGCCCTGTTGGGGCCTGTGAGCCTTAAACTGTCCCCTGCAAGAGGGACTCGATAGTGATTTAAAAAAAACCTTTTTTTTAATGTTTATTTATTTTTGAGAGGGAGACAGAGTATGAGCAGGGGAGGGGGAGAGAGAGGGGAAGACACAGAATCGGAAGCAGGGTCCAGGCTCCGAGCTGTCAGCACAGAGCCCGACGCGGGGCTCGAACTCACGGACCGCGAGATCGTGACCTGGCTGAAGTCGGACGCTTCACCAACTGAGCCACCCAGATGTCCCGAAAAGTGATTTTTTTTTTCAACATTTTTTAATTTATTTTTGGGACAGAGAGAGACAGAGCATGAACGGGGGAGGGGCAGAGAGAGAGGGAGACACAGAATCGGAAACAGGCTCCAGGCTCCGAGCCATCAGCCCAGAGCCTGACGCGGGGCTCGAACTCATGGACCGCGAGATCATGACCTGGCTGAAGTCGGACGCTTTACCGACTGCGCTACCCAGGCGCCCCCCGAAAAGTGATTTTTAAAACTACCAATAATAAGGGGCATCTGGGTGGCTCAGTCCGGTAAGTGTCCGACTTTGGCTCAGGTCACGATTTCAGTTTGTGAGTTGGAGCCCCGCATCGGGCTCTGTGCCGGCCGTTCGGAGCCTGGAGCCTGCTTCGGATTCTGTGTCTCCCTCTCTCTCTGCCCCTTCCCCACTCGCTCTCTCTCTCTCTCTCTCTCTCAAAAATAAATAAAACATTAAAAAAGAAAAGAACTGTTAAAAAAAATACCAATATGGCTAATCTTTGTACCAGTCACATGTGCTGTGGGCCATTTTCTTGGGGTAATCTTTACTCCCACGTGGGGTAGTTATGAAGACCATCTCTGGCTAACAGACAGGGCAACTGAGGCTCCAAGTGGGAAAACAAGGTGGTTCCAGAACACTACGCGGCCACTTTTGTTTTTCTAGAAAAGGCAAACGCGTACGATAGAAATTAAGCACGTTTTTAGAAAAATCGCATTGATGTGAAAATACAGTTAGGTGAAAACCTTGGCAGGATATCCACCCAAATGTCACAGTGGTTTTGCTGGGGGTCACAGCTGCCCCGGAAGCAGCTCTCCACAGTTGCCTGTTCTCCATCATTCCGGTCTTAGCAAAACGTCACCTCCGTTGAGAGGCATCTCCAAGCCCCTGTCCACAGGGGTCGTCTGGCCTCTCTTTATCCCATGACCTCGCTTTGTCTCTTCGTGCCTCAGTCATCACTGCAATGTGCCTTTTGGCTTTTCATGTCTCTGGGTTTCCCACCTGTACTTCCCGCTAGACCATAAGACTCACGAAGCAGGAGCTGGCCCCACGTGCGGCATCCCCGGCCCCTTGGGCAGTGCCCACCCCTACCCGGTCTCGACAGATATTCTTTGATCGCTTGGCTGTGTTTTCTAATTTTTTTTTTTATTTGCTTTTTAAACAGCAAACCATATGGGTTAGTTTCAATTTATTATTTGAAGTGTTGGTCAAAAATGAGCTGGCTGCTGGGGCGCCTGCGTGGCTCATTCAGTTGAGCATCCGACTTCGGCTCAGGTCACGATCTCGCGGTCCGTGAGTTCAAGCCCCGCGTCGGGCTCTGTGCTGACAGCTCGGAGCCTGGAGCCTGTTTCGGATTCTGTGCCTCCCTCTCTCTCTGCCCCTCCCTGCCACTTGAACTCTGTCTCTCTCTCACCCTCTCTCAAAAAGAAATAAGAATTTAAAAAGAAATTTTGTTTGAAATGAGCTGGCTGGGGCCGCCATGGGCTTTTCTAGCCTTAAATAAAGGAAGTGGGCGCCCTGCCTTTCCACAGAGAGGGTCAGGCAGCAAACATCCCAGACTTTCTCAGCTTGCCTGGCCCTGGAGATCTCTCCGCCTGGGACAGGGTTATCTTTGAATGACGGCCTGCTGAGTCTCCCGCATTGAGTCAGGCTGCCCTCCATCTCAGGGGGCAACAGGGAGCCCCCCCGCCCCCCGGGCCAAACGCAGCCCACGGGAGGCGTTACTTGGCCCGTGCAGTTCCAACAGCTTGGAATTTTGCCATCATTTGAAAATCAACTTTGGAAGAACACTAAAGTATCTTCCCAAGGGCCACGAAATAAGATGAGAGTAAGTAAGACGGGAAGCATCTACATCCTTAAAATGACGAATCTGCCAACATATGTAAACTGAACGCAATTTCAAGTAGTGGCCGACAGGGTTTTTTGTGTTTTGTTTTGTTTTGTTTTGTTTTTTCCGTTGGATAAAATAATGTCGGGGCTTACAAATGAAAGTATGAAACAGAAGAATGGGGGCGGGGGGAGGACTAGGGTGATGGAACATTTCCTGCAGGGGCCCAGCATAGCACAGTATCGATTTATTACTAAAATAAAATAGAACCCTATCTTGCACCATATTTAAAAAAAAACAAACAAACCCACAGAGGTTTCACCTGAAAGGTCTGGAGTTCCGATTTGCCTGAAAACCCTGATAACAATGGGCCCTCATTTTCTCAGACAGCCCTGGGCTGATGCTGAGTCAAAACTCCGGGGAGGGTTCCGAGTCACCAGGGTCCCCACCCCTCCTTCCTGTGTCCCTCCTGGCTGCCTTCCACCCCCTGTGCGTCCTGCCTGGGCACTGAGGTCATTGGAATTCGTAGCCCCTGAGCTCCCGGCCAGGGCACAGCACAGAGGCTCCGGGCTCATTGGAAGCTGGATTTCTGCTGTTTTCCACCTTTGTACCTGTGTCACTTTTCTGAGCAGAAATGCCAGCGTGGAGGAAGAAATGTTGCCCGAGGAGCAGTTAGGAGTGTGGAACTGGGGCGAGGGTGTGTGTGGCTGGGTGACCCAGTTAAGAGTCGGACTCTGGATTTCGGGTCGGGTCATGCTCTCTGGGTTCGTGAGTTCGAGCCCCCTGTCAGGGTCCGCACTGGTGGTATGGAGCCTGCTTGGGATTCTCTCTGTCTCGCTCTCTCATTCTTTCTCTGCCCCTCCCCAGCTCTCTCTCTCTCTGAAACTAAATAAATAAACTTAAAAAAAAAAAAAAAAGGCGTGGACTGGGGAGTCAGAAAGGCCTGAGCGACCTCTGAAGAGTGGCTTTGTTCTCGGTGCCTCAGTTTCCCCCTCTGCCAAGGGGGAAGGTCAGAGCTGTTGCTCGTCATTTGGATGGTCTGTGCCATCGTCCCCGTGAGATCCTCGGCCCAGGGCTCCGTGCAGATCCGTGCCAGGGAGACCTTCTCAACTTTAGGGCTCTTAGTTCTCAGCCTTGTAAGGGAGAGAAGGAAACGTGGAAGAAGAGGAGGGAGGAAGGGGGCAGAGCACAGGATTCACTTTGATCTCCTCGTGCCAAAAAGGCAAAAAGTAAGCAAACAGCCCTGGCCTGCTTTGATTCCACCGTCTGCTAAGAGAACTCTGGAGCTGATAAGAACCAGCCAGCTTTGAATTGGGCAACTCCACCCACCCTCCTGCCAGCCTTTCCCTGGACATTTGGAATCTGGGACCCCAAAGCCTGCCCCTGCCCCACACCTGTGGCGTCCCCATTAGTTCCCTTTTCGCCTTCTCCAACAAGGGAGACTCCACAGGGGAGCAAAGGGACAAGGTTTCCCCACCACGGAACCCCACTTATGAGACGAGAGAAGGAGCTTGGAAAGGGAGCCCCTGCACGCGTTAGCACCCAGCCCCGCAGTCCCAGGAAGGAGCCCTCAAACTGGGGACTGCTGTCGGGCATTCGCCCTGGGAGGGAAGTGGGCTGCAGGAGGGAGAAGCTCTAGGAGGAGAGCAGAAGCCTCTCCCCACCCAGCAGCCGACGGAGAGGAGCCACATGGCACAGGGCTTCCCAGTGTGGCTTTGAACCTGTCCTGTTTATGCATGCGTGACTTTGGGTAGGTGACTTCGCCCCAGCCAGCCTCAGTTTCCTCATCTGCCCTAGCCCCCACCTCACAGGATTGTTAAGGGTTAAATTCACCCGTGTCTATCAAGTGCCTGGCACATAGTGGGTCCAGTAATTGGGCACTATTATTTTATTTATTTAAAAATAATAGTGGTTTTTTTAATGTTTATTTATTTTTGAGAGAGAGAGAGAGAGAGAGAGAGAGAGACGGAGCATGAGCGGGGGAGGGGGAGAGAGAGAGGGAGACACAGAATCCGAAACGGGCTCCAGGCTCCGAGCTGTCAGCACAGAGCCCGACGCGGGGCTCGAACTCACGGACCGCGAGATCATGACCTGAGCCGAAGTCGGACGCTTAACTGACTCAGCCACCCAGGCACCCCAAGTATCTGACTCTTGATCTCAGCTCAGGTCACCCAGGCGCCCCGGCACTATTATTTTAAAATGGCTTAGGGAGGGGACACCTGGGGGCTCAGTCGGTTAAACGTCCAACTTCGGCTCAGGTCATGATCTCACGTTCGTGGGTTCGAGCCCCGTGTTGGGCTCTGTGCTGACAGCTCAGAGCTTACAACCGGCTTGGGATTCTGTGTCTCCCTCTCTCTCTGCCCCTCCCCTGCTCTCTCTCTCTCTCTCTCTCTCTCTCTCAAAAGTAAATAAACATTAAATAAAAATGTTTTTAATAAAAAGTAAAATGGCTTAGGGAGTCCCAGCACAGCCTGGGGCAGAGAGGCTGAAAAGTACCCAGGCCTCAAGTCCAGAAGCCTGAGAGGGGATCAGTTGTTTGAAGTCTCTAAAGGCACCAAGGGCCTTCGGTCCGCAAGGTCGAGAACTGGCGCCTGTTTGAAGTTGGGAAGAGGCAAATTCAGAACAAGGTGTAGTGGACAAACAGAGGGCGCCCTCCATGTTACCCCCAAAGTTGTCCCGACCAGTGACCCTAAGAGGTTCCCTGGCTGATGAGTAGCTGAGAACTAAGGCAGAGGGGCCGAGAGAACGGTTTCGGGGGCAGCAGCTCCTTCCCAAGGAGGTCCTAATGGGACCTGGGTGTCCTGGCCACAGTTTCTCCACCTGTAAAATGGGGCCATAGTAACACCAGCCTCATAGGTTCGGAGGATAGGGTATGTGACCCTCAGCTGATGCTCAGTGATAATGAGCGGAAGTCATTCGTTCATTACCCTTTTATTAAGGATGAGGCGGGGAAAGCGGGTCCGTGGAGGAGAAGCTGAGCACTTCGGAGTTCCTACTCAGTAAGCCCCAAGTCCAATTCCGTATCAGTGGCCCATCCGTGGTCACTGGAGGCAGGCGCCCGCTCTGTTTTGTGTGGCTCTGAGTCCCCAGGGCCAGAAAAGCAGCAGCACATGCTGGAACGGGTGACTCTGGACGCCCCGTGGAGCACCCGACAGGCTGGGTAGCCGGTCCAAGGCTACACGGCCCGCCTGACCGCATGGAGTCACAGCCGGAAGTGGAGTTCAACTGACCTGGCGTCAGTCTGGCCCTGCCCCACCCCCAGACGTTGCTGAAGCCCGCCGTTCCTGTCCCGAGTACCCTGTGTCCAGGCGTCCCCCGCTGGGGACAGAGCTGGCCAGGGAACGTTCCGGCACCCACTGCCCTCAGCGAGGACATGCCCTCCCCCTCCGTCCCCGGTGGGCCTGTGCCCAGGAGTTCACAGCCCCTGGGCCTCACCTGGCCCCAGACGTGTTCCGTGTGACCCACGCAGTGTGTGTGTAGGCATGTGTCGGCGGGGGTGGTTCCCTCATAGTTTTTTTTGCCTTTGCCGACACTTCAAAATTGGAGATGTCACATAAAAACCGGGATTTCCAGTTTCTTTTGGGAAGTCAGCAGCTCTGGCCGCCTGGGCCTACTTCTCCTCTGGCCCCGCTCAGCTGGAGAAGTGTTCTGCACCCCCTTGTCCCCTCCTGGCCCGCCTCATTCACCCCTGGGCCTGCCCTCTCCCCCAGGGGCCTTCTCACATGAAGGCCCCAGGCTTACCTCGGAGAGACCCAGGCTGCCCCTCTCCCACCACCTCGCTAGATCTCCTCTGCCCATTCCTGGTCCTGCTGCTCGCGGTGCCCTCAGGCAAAGCCAGAACGACTAGGTGGGAGCTGGGTTCTGGGTTCGTGGTAGATGGAATGACGGTCCCCAAACATGTCCACGTTCCAACCCCCAGAACCCGCGAACACGTGACCATACGTGGCAAAAGGGACTTGGCGGACGGGATAAAGTTAAGGGTCTTAGGACGGGGCGATTAGCCCGGGTTATCCCGTCGGGTCAGTGTCACCAACAGGGTCCTTATAAGAGAGAAGCAGGAGGGTCCGAGTCAGAGAAGGAGATGTGACGAGGGTCAGAACCGAGGAACGTGGGTGGCATCTGGAGGCTGGAGAAGGCAAGGAACAGGCTCCAGACGGAACGCGGCCCTGCTGACACTTGGGTTTTAGCCACGTGACGCCCGTTTTTGACTTCCGACCTCCAGAACTGTAAGAGGATAAGTTTGTGTTGTTTTAAGCCACTGAGTTTGACATAAATCGTCGTAGTTGCAAGGGGACATATAACTGCTTTGAATCCCGGCTTGGCCACTAACTGTGCCCTTGGGCAGGTGAGCCACAGCGTCCCCATCTGAAGGGGTAACAAGGGAGCCCTTCCTGGGGGCATCTGTGGGGGCTAAGTCGACGCTGGAAGCTCCCAATGCTGGACACCCCTACAAGCGTCCCCCCAGCGTCCGAGCCCTCAACGTCCCGGGGAAGCTGCCCGCTTCTGCCCACGGCCATCTCCCCGACCAGCAGTGAGTGCATTCGGGAAGCCCTGCAGGGTCGAGGTCGGGGGTGCTGGTGCCCAGATTATTCCCAAGAGTCCTCAGACAGGATGAGCTCTGCCCTCCCTTCCACAGCCTCCAATGGGGAAGGCCAAGTACACGGTCACTCTCTGGCCAGAGCCAGTGGGAACAGGACGTCCTGGTCCTCTTGTCCTGGCCGGGCCCAGCAAGCTATTTTTGGGCACGTTTATTGATGGGACACGGGTGCCCGGCTGGACTCCTGCTTCAAGAGGAAGGCCTCAGGCTGGCCTAGGATTCTGCTTCTCCAGGCCCTTCGCTGCCCTGGGGCAGCCATCATTCGTGTCCTGTCTACACCCCAGGACAAACGTGTAGACTGAGCTGGCTGGATCTGGGGAGGCTAGGGGTGCCCACTGATGTAGACGGATGCCAAGGGTCACACAGACTGCTATTTCCTGAAATTCTGGAGCCCGATTGGATTCACGGAGGCAGAACCCAGAATGAACATGAGAACAAGTTTTGAGGTCAGATGTAAGTTCAAATCCCAGCTGTGTGCCCCAATAGCAATCTTAACGTGGGCCAGCCTGCTCAACTCTCCGAGGCTCTGTTTCCCTGTATGTAAAGTGGAACTGGTAATAATCCTCACAGAGAGGGAATGAGGCTTAACTGAGATAGTGCACATAGCTCGAAGCCTGACGTAAGTAAGCCCTCCATAATTAGTAATAATGTTGCAAATAATGATCCACGGCTGACGTATATTGCGAGTGTGGCATGAACTAGGCACTGAGCTAACTTGTTGCTCTGTGTTATCTCACTTCATCCCCAGTGATGGAGGGGGCGGGTGAGTGTCCCGGTTACAGGGACCATTACTAGCCCCTTGTACGGATAAGGAAACTGAGGCTCAGAAAGACCAGTGACTTGCCCAAGATCACACAGCAAATATGTGGCAGAAAAGCCTGCCTTGAACTCAGAGCCAAACTGAGGACAGGGCAAGCCCCAAGTCCGAGGGCCAGACCCGTTGTGCCCACGCCTCTCCCCAGAGGATGGTTACAAAGGTCCTGTAAACACCTGAGGTCCCCACCATGCCATGGTCACCTACGTTATCCCTCAGTCCCGGGAAGTGACCTCCTGGTCCTTCTACATGATGGGAATCCAGAAACTGAAGATTCCAGAATTTGTTTTTTTTCACCCCTCCTCCGTCACTTCAGGGTTGTGTCGTTTTCCTGGTTCGATGGCGTAAGTTCTCCAAGAAACTGGCTGGGTTGGCAAAGGCCTCAGCTGACTTGGAGAGGGGTTGTGCTGTGTGTGCTGGGAGCGGGGGCTTCAATCCCGTGCTACCTAAGGCCAGACGTGGATGCCGTGTTTCCTTCCCAAGGCGTCCTCTGTGGCCTGCACCTGCCCACCATTCACTCCAGTGCCCTGAGGACACCTGCCGGCCTCCAGCCCTTCGCAAGATCTGCTCCTCCCCTCCCGCACCTTTCCGTAAAAAGACTAGACGTTTCCTTGCCTCCAGGCCTTTGCCCCTGCTGTTCCCTCCCCCAGATGCTGTTCCTTCATTCTCCATCTGCCAGAGGCTTCTCCTTCGACGTCACAACTTCCTCCCTGTAAGTCCTTCCCAGAACCCCCGTCAACCCCGGCCCGGCAAGGGGTTGCCATAGCAACAGAGACACTGCTTCCGGAACCCCCTTGTGCTCCTGCTCCGGGGTCCCTTGCCCAACTGGCAGGTTGCCACCTCCACGCGGGTGTCACACAGACCTCTCAAACATCGCACGACAGAGGCTCCCATGCCCCTCCTAAGCCCTGGTCCTGCCCACTGGTCTTGTCTCAGGACATGGTGCCTCCCCCCAAACAGGTGCTCAGGCCAAAACCTACAGAGCACGTTTGATCCCCTGTTCCCTCACCCCACACGTCCCATTCATCAGAAATCCTGTTGACTCGACTGCCAAACACGTTCTGAATCCATATTCTTGTTGCTGCCTTTACAGCCACCGTCCTCACCTGCCTGGAATGTGACAGTGGCCTCCTCCCTTGTCTCCCAGCTTCCAGCTTTGTCCCACTCCGCCCACCACAGTCAGAGGAAACTTTTTAAAAGGGGAATTAAGTCCTGTCATTCCCCTGCTCAAGACCCTCTAGGACTCCCATCTCCCTTAAAGTAAAAATCACCCTCCTCGCCGTGGCCTCTAAGACCTTGTATGATCTGACCTTTGCCTACCTCCCCAGCTTCATCTCCAACCCTCCCTCCCTCCCTCCCTGCCCCCTTCCCTCCCTCCCTCCCTCTGGTCCTGCCACACTTGCCTCCTCCCTGTGCTCAACTAGCAAGCTTGTACCTGTCCCCAGGCAGAAACTTGCTGTTCCTTTTGCCTGAACCTCCTTCTGCCAGATATCTGTGTGACTCATTCTCTTACTTTATTCAGGTCTCTGCTCAAATATCATCTCCTCATGGCCTGTCTGTCTAAAATACTCCCCTCCATCACCATCTAACCCTCTGATACTTCATTTGCCTTCATTGTAGGTATTATCGTCTGACACATTACATATTATCGGTGTATCTGTCTTAATCTGGTTTGCTGCTAAATGTTTACCGCAACAGGCAAGGGGGAGCTCTGGTTTTACACTTGCCAGTTTTTGTGGTGTAAATACTCCCACCGCGACCAATTTCAACAGGAATTCACAGAACTTGGGGGTGAGAAGAGATGTGTGGTGGCCTATATGCATTATGTACTATTTCCATCGTATAATATCATAGTATCGTACAGCGTGACATGATACAACAGAGGTGAATAGTCTTGAGAATGTGGAGAATAGTGAAATAATTAGAGAGTGATGAGTTTGAGGAGTTGTTACCTTTGTTTTCGATTCTGACTTATTTGACCGTAAGTGCGTATCATTGAATTGTTAGCGATGGCTGCGCCTAACGACCAGCTTGCAGAACTCACAAGCCAGCCCAGGCTGGCTCCAGACCTAAGCTGCGAGGACGGGGATGTTTTCCATCCTGTTCCCTGCTGTTTCTCTGGGGCCTAGAACAGTAGAAGGAACTCCTAGCCGGTGCTCAGCCTGGGTTTGTTGAGCATTTTCTAATGCATCTGTTTGCATCAGAAAACGCAAACTGTTTGCCTCCGCGGACTTGACTCTTGTAGGCTGAGTCCGGCCCACAAATGGGTTTCGTTTGGCTCTCAGAATGTTTTTAACGTTACAAAAAAAAAAAAATTGTTGCCAACATTTAAAAGTCAAGAAATGTTTGCAGGAAATTCCACATAAACCTGGATTTGCAGCTTCTTTTGAAAAGTCAGACGCTCTGGGCACACTGGTCCCGATTCTCTCGTGAGGACAGAGGCCAGAGCTGAGGAACAGCCGCCCCCCCCCCAGAGGGGTCCACCACAGTCCCCACCCCTTCCTGTCACCTCTCCCTGGGCCCCTTCACTCATTTACATAACCCACTGGGCCTTGTAGATTGCGCCTGTCACGGTGTCCTCGCCAGACTAGGGCCACGTTGAGAACAAGCTGTGTACGTTAGGTCCCCTGGGCCTCTGTTCCCGCTATGGAGCCCAGTGCACAGTAGGACCGCAGGTCCTGGAATTTCATTAAATGTTTGTCAACGAATCCCTCCCGCCACTCCCCCCCCCCAGCTCCCCTAACTGGGACATGCACTGAATCCAAGCCCCGACCGGAATGTGACAAAGAGGTTGGCCGAGGCCAGCGTTTAAAAATACCCCAGGGCTGGTCAGCTGCAAAATGCTCAGAGGTGTTGAAATAAGCAGGCAATGTCTGGCCAGAGGCCAGCTGCCCCGACTTTGCTCTGTGAATGAGGGCTAATGGGAGGGGCCCCCGCCCGCTCAGAATCGGGGTGAAGGGCGGGGAGACTGGGCCGGGGCCCCCTCCCCCGGCACCCTGCTCGGGACAGGTCAGTGCTGTTTATAAACAGCACCGGGTGACATAATTTCGCAGAAGGGTTACCGGGCAGGGATACAGGGTGGCCTCCCCTGATGTTTCCACGCCACGACCTCCTGGCATCGAGGGAGCCGGGATGTTGCTCACTCTGTGGTCTTCCCGCGGCCTTCAGAGCCTCTGCCCAGCTCGCTGGAGCCACGGTTAAAAATAATGCTCGCGGCACAGTCCCCTGGGGGACAGCCAGCGTGGGGGCTGGACAGGGAACAAATGAGCTCTGGTCAAGTGCCCACCGGGTGCCAGGCGCCTCAGAGGCATTAGATCACTGAGTTTCACCATAGCCTCGGGAGGGACGGACTGTCATCCCATTGACAGATGGGAAAACCGAGGCCGGGGAGTGATGCCTCGCACTGGTTCAAGGCTTCCTGGTAAGTTCACGGCAGCTCCAGCCTTCAGATTCACGAGAAGGTGCCACATCAGGGGCTCAGCGTTTCACTCTGCTGGGTCCCGAGGCCCTGAAACGGTGGCCGGGCCTTAGTGAGCCCTGAACGGCAGCTCTGGTCTGACACGTCCCGAATCAAAACCTGCTCCTCCCACCCGTTCCCCATGTCGCTTCGGTGGCAGCTCCATCCTTCCAGGCTCTCAGACCAGCCTCCTCTGGTCCCGGCTGCCCCCTTGCGCCACCCCCCCACCCCCACCCCGGGCAGCGGCGAAGGTAACACGCTCGCTTGTGTTTATTGATCACCTGTCTGTGCCAGGGTGCGACAGTGAACAAAGCGCACGTTCTGGAGGTGGAGGTGGAGAGGGGATAAACGTTAATGGGTAAGGGGGCACCTGGGTGGCTCAGTCGGTTGAGCCAACGACTCCTAATTTCGGCTCAGGTCACGACCTCACAGTTCGTTGAGTTCGAGCCCTTGTCAGGGCTCTGGGCTGAGAGGCAGAGCCTGCTTGGGATTCTTCGTCTCCCTCTCTCTGCCCCTCCCCTGCTCACACAGTCTCTCTCTCTCTCTTCCTCAAAAATAAAATAAACATTAAAACAAAACGTTAATGGGTAAATTAACTATATTGTGTCTCAGGTGGTGATAAGTGCTAAAGAGAAAAAGTAAAGCAGGGAAGGGTGGTGGAGAGCCTCAGACGGGTACCGATCCCGAAGCAGGGGCAGGACCAGGGGAGGCCTCACTGACCAGGTATTTGAAGATAGACTTGAAATGAAGCGGGGTTAAGCGGGGAGGATATCTGTAAGAAGAGTGTTCCTGGCAGAAGAAACAGCAGGTGCAAAGGCCCTGAGGCCGGATCGTGCCTGGCATGTGTGAGGATGCGGGGAAGGCCAGTGTGGCTGGGGTGGCGTGGGAGGCGGTGAGGGCAGAGAGACGAGGGGCCGGGTTGTGCAGAGCCCTGCATATCATTGGAGGGACTCGGGCTTTTCTCTGGGGTACGTGGGAACTATGGAGGGTCCTGAACGGAGGAGGGCACGATCTAGGTTCCAGATTCTAAAAGAACCCCTCTGGCTTCATGTGGAGAATGGACCGTCAGGGACGAGGAGGGAAGGGGGACAATCATGAAGGAGGCGACTGCAATGGTCCGGGCTTTAGGAGATGGCAACGGGCCCAGGGTGTGGCTGTGGAGGTGGGCGGGCGTGGGGGGAGTTCCTGGCCTCAGATTCTGGATTTGTTCAGAAAGTAGCCCTGACAGGACATGCTGTTCCAGCAGAAGTGACAGAAATGAAGAAATCGGAGACAAGTCTAGGGTTCCAGGCCGAGCAACTAGAAGGGTGACCCTGCCGCCTTACGGAGATGCCCAAACACGGGCACCCACGGGAGGATGGGTGTGGGGCAGCCCTTCCCCGGGCCACAGGGACCTGCACAGAGCCCTCCCCCCATATGATGGACTCCTGGATTCTCCTCCAGCTCCCTACTCCATCCCTGGCCCCGAGTGCTTTGTAAATTGTGCAGAACCCACCAGATCGATTCTCCCTTCAATGTCTGAAGAGCAGCAAACCCTTCCATGGCTCTCGTTGTGTGCCTGGCAGGGTCCCAGCCTTGACCTCCGCGAACCCGTTCGATCATCACAACATCGCAGAAAGATGGGAACTGTTATCACATCTATTCATGGATGGGGAAACTGAAGCCCATCGAGGTGAAATCACTCGCCTGGGATCACACAGGAGGCAAGCTGCAAGGCAGGTTTTGACCCCAGGCAGTCAAGTCCAAGGCTCGTGCTTTTAACCACTCTACTGTCTCATGAGGAGCTCACCACTGACGGTAAGAAGCCAAACTGGGCTTGAGGGACTCGGGTTGGGGGAAAGAGTTTCAGCCACCCCTTCCACGTAGTAAGGACGGTTGTCATTTTCTGGGCACCTGCCCCGTGCCTCATGCTGTCCCCAGGCTGTCTCTGTTCTGCATATCAGCCAAAGGGGTGGATTCTATGTGCCCATTTTATAGACAAGGAAACTGAGGTTCAGAGAGAGGAAGCGCCACGTCCAAAGTCACACGGCCAGGCATGAGCACCTGGGGCTCTGGACCCCGGGACCCCCTTCTGTCCCTTTCTGCACATGTCACCTGCCTCTTGCCTTGGTGGTGAGGGGAGTGCTCAGGGACTTGATGGCCGCATCGATTTCCTCCAGCTGGCTGGCATAGGATAAGGAAGCCAGGGACGGGGAAGGTTAATTTGGGGACAGCACAACCCTTCGGGTTTGCAGTTTCTGTCTGGTACACCCAACATTTCTGAGGTGAGCTCTGGGCCAGCTGGAGATTCCAAGGCAGGGGACACAGCCAAGTGTGTGAGAGAGGTTCAGGTCCTAGTTGCCTGTGATGACAGAGGACGTGGTGGGTG
The DNA here is from genome assembly GCF_022079265.1 of Lynx rufus. Taxonomy (NCBI): domain Eukaryota; kingdom Metazoa; phylum Chordata; class Mammalia; order Carnivora; family Felidae; genus Lynx; species Lynx rufus. The sequence goes on along the minus strand of NW_025814896.1, from coordinate 11,470,390 downwards.
GGGTTGTCACAGGAGTTTGGGTCAGAAGCAGCTCCGAGGAGCCCATATTCACAAACCTCTGGCCTTGGCAGCTGACTTACCTCTCCAGACCTCAGTTTCCACCTCTGTGAAATGGGTTGATATCGCCTGCACCGGAAGGCTGTTGTTAGGTCTAAAGTTGTGCACCAGGAGGGCTCGCTCCCTCTCCAGCTGCCCACTGCTGCCTTCCAGGACAGAAAGAGCGCAGGACCCAGCACATCGTAGGTGCTCGGGGGCCCTGGAGCCTGCTGGACACATGGAGGAAAAGAATGAACTTCTTTGGGACTTACCTTCGCCTGTGGAGTGAGTGCTTCCCGTCTATTTTGCAGGTACACAGACCCCCTCAACCACCTGCTGAGGTGCGAACTAAGATCATCCTCCCTTAACAGGTAAGCAAAGAGAGGGCCAGAGAGGTTATGAGCCGTAACCAAGGTCACAGAGCTAAGAAGTGGTGAAGCAGGGGTTTGCACGTGACTCCCTCTGCCCCCTTAGCATGAGCTCTGCAATCACAAGGCTGAAATGCTAACAGCTTGCGTTTTGTTGAGCACTTACTTTGTTGCACGTGTGAACTAATATTAAACTTGACCTCGAACGTATGAGACAGGTGCTATTTTCTCCCCGGTTCACACGTGAAGAAAGAGGCTCAGTAACTTACGCAGGGTCACAGGGCGAGGAGTTTGCAAAACCAGCGTTCAGACTCAGGTGGTCTGGTCTTGAACCAGAATGCTCTGCTGGAGACAGTGAGCGGGGACTGAATGCCTGGCACACAGTAAGGGCCTCGGGATGCGTTGACCCTTTTCGAAGAGTGTGTGGAGACAAGCCACACTGAGGTCTCGCTTGAGAATTCGCTCTTCCCTCATTTCCATCCCTTCGTGTTGGGCCCACTTGCCGAGGACAAGCTGCCCGTGGGCCATTTTCCCCCTTCTTCCCCTCCCTCCGGGAAAATTCTGCACGGCGCCCACTGGTCACGGGGCTTGTGGCCAGAGGGCTGGCTGCAGCAGTGTTTGGCCAGGTTATCGGGTTTCGTGGTCAGCCACCTTCGCCCCTGACCAGAGCCGTCTTTCCAAAACAGAACATTCAGTCACCGCCTGTCCCTGTGCTCAGCTGTCCTTGTGCCCCTGACCTCGCTTCCTGCCCACCCGCTCGGGGTTTTTCCCAGTATCCTTGTCTCTTACTGACATCTCACGAAGATGACCCGAGCGTAGAAAAAAAAGAGAAACGGGCCAAGAGACACTGAGAGATTCCCAAGACCAGTTAGTATCTGACCGTGAAAGACAGACAGATAATGAGAGAAACAGAACGAGGAGACAGGGACGGGGATGGAGAGACAGGTTGCCCCAGAGAATACCCCGCGTCTCCCTGTGTCCCCGGCCTTGGCCCTCGATCCACTGAGTCACGACCTCCCCCCAAAGCCGTGGCATCTTCTCCCACCTCCCCCTGCCCCCTGAGGCCAGCAGGTCACTGGAGAGACACCCTACCCGCCCCTCCCTCACCCCCATTCACAGTCCCTCACCTAACTAACTCCTGTTCATCCCCCTTCCTCCAGGAAGTCCTCCCTGTTTCTGCAGGCCCCCAGTTGCTGTTGTTTGTTTATGGGTGTGTCTGTCTCACTTGAGGGCAGGGACTCCGTCTTCCTTGCTCACCCAGCACAGCACCTGACACTTTGGCTGAATCAAGTATTAAGCCAGCTTCTCGTGTGTTACCCGGAAGAAGCCTTCCCTGATAGCACTCCTCACTGTCTGCACTTCATTGTGTGGCCACTTGATTCAGGGTCTGTGTCCCCTCTGGTCCCAAGAAGGCAAGGCCTGTGGCTGCTCTGTTCACCCTTGATTCCCCAGTGCCTGGAACGGTGCTTGTATTCAGATACCGGTTGGGTGAATGAATGAGCAAATGAGTTAATCACTAGACTCGTTATCTGGAGGTTTCGATGCTTATGTTTTAACCCACTGGAATCCAGCTCAAATTCTCCCCGTGACCATTCACATCAAACCCTGAGCCCTTCCTAAGGCCTGGGAGGTCCCGCGTGATCTGGCCCCTGCCTCCCAAGTCCAGCCTCACCTCTGCCCCTCCCCTCCCCCTGGCACCAGTGTCTCTGGTTCCCCAGGGCACCGTGCACGGCTGGACACTCTCAGCCACCCCTTCACACCACACCATCAGTCATGTCAGCAGAGTTGGTTTTTTTCTGTAAACAAGAGTCCCTAGGAGAATGGGGCACATTCGTACAAACAACCTCAATGTCACCAGTGGACCTTGGTCACTGCGGGACAGTCTCCAAGGTTCGTCCGGCTAGCTGTCCAGGGCCTTGCCCTGAGACAGGGTCTGAGTCCTAGCCTCAGAAGGGCTGCCCGAGGGGCGCCTGGCTGACTCAGTCGGTTAAGCGTCCGGCTTCGGCTCAGGTCACTATCTCACAGTCTGTGGGTTCGAGCCGCGTGTTGGGCTCTGTGCTGACCGCTCAGAGCCTGGAGCCTGCTTCGGATTCTGTGTCTCCCTCTCTCTCTGACCCTCCCCTGCTCATGCTCTGTCTCTCTCTGTCTCTCTCTCAAAAAGTAAATAAACATTAAAAAAATTTTTAAATAAAAAACAAGGGGGCTGCCCGGGTGGGAGGGAGGGGGTCTGCGGGGGCCCCTGGGTCTGACCTTCACCTTCTGCAGAAGGGGAGAAAGAAGCCTGCGGGGATCCCAGGGAGCGGGGCTAACTGGTAGACCCCAGCTGATTCTTGAGGCTCAGACCAGGACCCACTTCCCCCCCCAGGAAGCTCCCCAGGCCACGTCCTTGCTTCTTTGGGTTCCTCCTCACACCCTGAAAGCAGCCTACATCACAGCCTGTGGACGCTCTCTACTGGACCGTGCCCCTAGTGGACAAGAGAAATAAAGCTTCTGTATCTCGATATCCCCAAAGCCAAGGTCTGCCATGTGGGAGGCATCAGCAAACATGTGCAGACGAACAAAACTGTTATTGAATAAGCACTTCCTGTCTAGGCACATATTTACTGTCTCTCCACTAGGATGGGAGCCCAAGGCCCGTCTCCTTTATCTTTGTTCCCCAGGGTCTAACACCGCTTGACGCGTAAGAGGCAGCAGGGAACGGGTGTGGAACAAATGAATGAACAAGCCCTTCCTCCCATCCATCAGAACTGCCTCCTGCGCTGGGAGCTCCAGGAGGTCAAGGAGCAAATCTGATTTCTAGTGCCTCTGAGCCCAGCCTAGGGCTTAGCCCAAGGGAGATGCTCGATGGGTGTTTGTAGATGGAGGGAGGGAGGGAGGGATGGGCTGGTGGGGATTGGATTTACTGATCAATGGAAGAATGGAAGGCTGCCTGGGGTGATGAATGGGATAGGTGCATGGAAGTGTGGGTGGGTGGATGGACGGCGGATAGATAAATGGAGAAATGGAAGACGTGCGGATAGACTAGCGTCCAGGTTGAGAGTGGGGGAAATGGTGCTTTCTACGCCCTGCCCCCTCCACGCACGCACCAAGCCGCCATTTTAGAAGAGCTAAATTGGATCCAAAGAATGACTCAGCTAGAGTTTCCAAGTGAAAGGTATTGAGGAGAAAAACCGGGAGAAGAAGGAACCTCTGAGCCTCTGAAACGTGCAAGCGAATCCCTGTACGTTGGCCATGCTTTCTTGCACGTTCCCGTTACTTCTTGAAAGCCTGCCGTAGGTAGCGCCCCCGGGTTTGTTCTGGAAGTGGAAAGAAGTTTCAGATGTGGGCTCTGATCCCGGGCCGCTCCCAGTGTGGTCAGCGAGTCAGACACATGCCCCTTCAGTGGGTCCTCTCGTTGTAAATGGGGTCTACTGACTCCTTTGCTGTGTGACTTCAGGTGGTTTACCTGACTTTTCTGAGTCCTGGTTTGCTCGCCCTGCTTTGTAGGGTTGTGGTGAGCCCGTGCTTATGAGTCAGGCCTGCACTACAATAGGTGACTGGTCAACAGTAAGCCGGGCCTCCGTGCGTGATGCTGGCTGAACTTCTCAACGTTCCCATCTCTTCCCGTCAACTCAATGCAGTCGCCCACAGTGAGGGCCATGAACCAGTGAGGGGATCAGACTGAGACGTCCAGTATACCTGGGTTCAAATCCAGCCTCCCCCGCTCCCCAGCTACCTGGTTTCACACGACCCCCTTGCCCTGTCTGAACCTCAGTTCCCACCCCTACCTCTCCGGCCTCCTGGCTGTTGCTCAAACACAGCTGTCGCGCCTGCATCCAGCAAGAGAGGCTGAGAAAATGAGTTTTCTGGCATCTACCTGGGGGAAGCGTGGGCTCCTAAGGTGGGTGCTGTCCCCCCAGATCTGCTGAGACACAGAGCAGGGTGGAGGGAGGTCTGGAACTGCAGGCGGGAGATATCCGCTTCTCACCCCATCTGGAGGAGAAGCGTCATCCCATCGTCCCCCGCTATGGCACCGTCCTACCTACTTATGTGTCCAATGGTTTATAGTCCGTGACTTCACTCCCTTATTGTCACTTATTTTCTTGTCTATTCTCCCAGCACTGATAATTGTCAACTCCGTGAGCGGCAGGTCTTTATCTTGATCACTTCCGTGTCCTCAGGGCCCAGTCAGGCACATAGTTTGTGTTAAATAAATGGTTGAGTAACTAAAGATAGATGATTGGATGGATGGATAGGCGGATGGTGGATGGATGGACGGATGGATGTGTGTATGGATGGATGGACGGATGGATGGATGGATGATTGGATAGATAGTTTGATGGATAGGTAGATAATGGATGGTGAATGGATGGACGGATGGATGGATGGATAGAAGGTAGATGGATGGATGATGGATGGTTGGATGGATGGATAGATGACTAGCTGGACACATTAGAATCAATTGAGGAGCTTAAGTGGCTCACACACACACACACACACACACACACACACAGGTGCCCCAGCCCTGCTCCAAAAATAAAAATCAAAGCCAACACTTAATGAGTGCTTACTGTATACCTGGCGCCATGTGCAGCCTATGATGTAGGGCATTTCACTGAACCTCCCGGCCACCCTCTGAGCTAGTCACTAATACTGATCTTTCTTTTTTAGCGGACAAACCTGAGGCTCAGAGAGGCAGCCGCTGGACCCAGGTAGAGCCAAGGTTCAAGTCAAGATGTGTTTGGTTCCAGAACCAAGCTTGGCCTCACCGGGCCAGCGCTCCCCAGGTGATTCTGATATGCGGCCAGGTGGAGAACCCCTGAGCGGGGCAGTGAGTTCTGGGAAGAGTGTGCTGGCTTTGGGGCCAGCCGACGCCTGCACCGCCTTGCGGCCTGCCTCCTCCTCATCTCTGACACGGAGGGGGTAGCACTCCCTGCCCCGCCCCCCGGGTTTCAGGAGGGGGGAATGAGCTGAGCAGCGTGCCCACCAGAGAGCAAGCTCTGGGGACACGTCCTGCAAACCCCACAGGTACCAGCAGTGGCCACGCTGTTAGTCCCCGGACTGAGGGCCGGGGGGCCACCCTGCTCCTTCTCCCAGCTCCCGGGGGGAGAGACAAGTCCCCGGCTTCCTAGCACAGAGCTTGAGATGCGCTGCAGAAGACCCCTCGGGGACAGTCGGAGGCCACAGCGTGCGGGTGCAGAGCGGGGGTGCTGTGGCAAAGTCCTGCCCAGAAACCCGTCCCGCACAAACACGCGTGTGCACAGGTATGCGACACAGCTGACCCCTGCCGTGCAGCTCACGACAGCGAAAGCCAGGAAACAAGCCTGATAACGGTAACAGCTGATGTGTGTTTACAGCAGGATTTCTCAACTCAGAACTATTGACACTGGGACCGGATCACTCTTTGCAGCGGGAGTCTGACCCGCGCATTGTAGACTGTTAGCATCCCTGGGATCGGTAGCACAGCCCCCCGTCCCGGTTGCCACGTGTCCCCTGGGGGGCGAAACCCCTCCCCTGGCTGTTGCTCTGTGCACACACTTCAGGGGAGCCGCCTCCTCCTGCAGCCCCTCCCAGCTGGAGACGGTTCCACTGTGCAGAGGTGAGATTAGCGGTTTGGTCAAGGTTGGGGCGCGGTCGCTCCAGGAGCGCTGTGATCTGAACCTGTGACAAGTCCCAGGCCCCTCTCCTCCGAGCCAATTTTTTGCGGGTTCCTTGGGCGTTTCCCCGGTCCCAATCATGTTGTCTGGGACTGGATGTCGTCTCATTTCTGCTTTTCCCATCTGGCTGCCTTGGCATGTTCGAGAACAGACTTGCGGGGCCCGAATACTGGCTCGAGCAGATTCTGTGACGTGCGCAGCATTGTTTCTTTTAGGAAGTTAAATTTGCTCAATTATCCACGGCCTGGAAAATGCAGAATACAAAGAAAAAAATAAAATGTCCCACCGGACTTCCCACAGAGGCCCACCTTTTAGCAGCTTCTTCCTCTGAGTAGCTCCCTCTGTTTTGAAGTTTTGTCACAAAGTTGCAGTCTCACGATATATACAACTGCGAGTCCTGCGTTCCCCAAACTAGAAGCTGGGTTTTTTTTCGTGTTGTTACAAAATCCTCTTGGACGTTGTTTGTAATTGTTGCCGATTGTGGCAGAGACCCCAGTTTCTCCTCCATTCCCCTGACCTCTCCCTCTTCTTTCATAATAGAAATCTCAAGTTTTAGCTGGGCATGTGGCCACCCAGAAGAAAAAAAAAAAAAAACTACGTTTCCCAGCTGTGTCCATGTGACTCAGTTCTGGCCAATGAGACATAAGTAACCTCTAAGTAGTGTCCTCAGGGCGAGGGTGCCTGCTCTTCTTCCTATCCTCCTTGCTGCCTGGAATGCAGATGTGATGGCCAGCATCTGAGTGGCCATCTTGGGCCATGGTGGCGCAACAAGAGAAGAGACATGCGAATCCCTGGTGAATTTATGACGACACCCTACCAGCCCTGGACTGCCGCCTCCACACTTCTTTTATATAAGGGAGAAACAAACTTCTGTTTCATCTAAGCCCCTGGCATCTTGGGCTTTTAGCCGCTCAAAGAGGAACCTAATCCTGAGTATTGCACTAATATTTTGCTGGAGGAATTGTCTCTAATTCTTTTAGGAATTACCACCTAATTAGCTCAACCGTTCCCTGGTCATTGAGCATTTAGGTAGTTTCTGACTTCCTGCTACTCATAGCCATTATCCCAGGTGGGCCCCCGAGTCAGGACGGCAGGCTACGCAGCCAGGTACGAGCTGCCCAGGGAGCCTGCTTTGTTGCTGAGGACCCTCCCACTGCATCTGCTAGATGCACGGTGCGTTCGCCTCCACACCTCCCCTCCTGTCCTCCTCTTCTGTTTTTAATGTTCATTTATTTATTTATGAGAGAAAGAGAGGGAGAGTATGGGGGGGGAGGGGCAGAGGAAGACAGGGGGACAGAGGATACAAAGCAGGCTCTGCACCGACAGCAGAGAGCCTGACACGGGGCTCGAACTCGGGAACCATGACTTCGTGACCTGAGCTGAAGTCAGCCACCGAGGCGCCCCCCGCCCATCTCTTCTAACGGCACATCTCAAGGAGGCCTGTCTCCCTGGTGAAGCCCAAACCCCACGCCTGCCCCAAGTTGCAAGGGAGGCTGGGAAAGTGAGTTTTCTGGCATCTCCCTCCGGCAGTGTGGCCACTAGGGAAGGAGTTTGTTTCCCTGAAGCGGGTATGCAAGGTGAGGCGTGGCCACTAGGCAAAGACCCGCCAGGCTGGGGAGGAGTACGGAAAGCCTTCTGCCGTCACTTTTGATTTGTCCTCCTCTCATCCCGAAAGGACAGCAGGCAGAACTAAAGAGGACCACTGGTGTCACCCTGGCAGTTTACCCAGCTCTGCAAGGGATGTGTCAGGGCCGGGGGCCCACGTCTATCAGAACGCAAGCCTGGTTCTCGCCCCTCGGCCCGCTACCCACAAGTCCACCTGGATGTCATTACCTGATGTAAGTACATCTCCCAGACCACTGAGCACATCCCTCAAGAGGAGGGCCCGTCTGCCTTACCCAGTGTAGTACTCCCAGCACCCAGACATGCCCTGGCACACACTAGGTGCTCAAGAGATATACCTTGAATGAATGAATGAATGAATGATGGCCGTCAATCTTCAGCCTCGGAAGGAAGCTTGGAATCCGGAAATTAACATTTACTGATGCAGCCAGTATTTCCTGAGCACCTACAAGGCTCGCGCCCTGTTTTAGGTCCTGGGGATACTGTAGGAGATAAGGAAAACTAAGTTCCTTCCCTCAAAGCAGGGGAGATGAACAGTGAATAAGAAAACCCCAAAATACTGAGATAACTTAATAGGATAGGATAGGATACCAGATACTGATAAATGTTTTATGAAGAAGTATAAAACTGGATAAGAGATGCTAATTTAGAAAAAAATGGTTGCACAAGTACTCTCTGAGAAGGTGACACTTGATCAGAGGCCTGAAGTAGGTAAGCTGAGTAAATATCCGTGGGAAGCAAGGGAACACCCAGTGCAAAGGCCCTGAGGTACGAATGAGCGAGGTGTGTGCTATTTGCAACGAGACAGCCAGGGAGGCAAGGGTTACACCATTTCCCAACTTCAACAAATCCACAGAGCCCTTAACGGTCGGAAACAGTGGGGTGGGGGTGGGATGAGTTCTTGACTCCTAAGCCTCTCTGGAAAAACATGATGTCGGGGGCAGACAGTAAATCTTGACTTGTCCCAGAAAACAATGGGCCCACAAAACCAGTGAAGTGTCAGGCTGAAAGTAAATGGCCGAAGGGCTGGGGCACAGGAGGATCATATGGAATTTGTTAACAAATCTGCTTTTGAAAAAGAATTTCCCAGTTAGGGGCAGAAGCTTCTGGCCAGCATCAAAAAGATGTTTATTGTGGTGTCTCCGTGTAGACATGAAAAATGGAGATTTGCTGTCTAGCTGGAGATGTGGGAAGATGTACCCGGTAGGTTAAGTAAAATAAATAAATAAATAAATAAATAAGTAAGTAAGTAAAGAGGTCACGGGGTAGTGTCCTATATTGTACAATCCCTTTTGTAAACTCATTCATTCACTCATTTGGAAATTGCCCACTACAGGCCTACTGTGTGCCAGCACTCTGCTGGGTGTGGGGGACCCAGGCATGGCCGTCCCTGTCTCCTGGAACTCACGACACAGGGGGGAAGGCAGAGGGTCATCAGATCAGTACACAAATACATCATCACCAACGTGGGTCAGCGCTAAGAAGAAAAGATGCCTGGTGCCCAGACGTCAAGGAATAGAAGAAGCCTGCGAGGGTAGACTCCAGAATGTCGAAGGGGTCGTAAGATTTCAGGTAATTCTCTTTCCTTATGTTCCCTTTCCTTTTGATGGTCTGTATGTTCTCATTTTTTGGTAACATCATGCTTTGCAACTGAGTAAATTAAAGCACACAAACAAAACCCAGATGAAGAGAGGGGTTAGAAATCACGGGTCTAAAGGTGATTTGACACCAGGAAAGGAAGGAAGGACACACAAGAAACTGCCCACTGTGTTTGCTTCCGCAAAGGGGACCCGGGGGCTGAGGTGGGAAAGAGCCTCTCTCCTCGCTGGACACCCTTTGAACCTTTTGAATGTGCGTGTATGTTTTTTGAAAATGATAATAAAATAAGCCAAGATCTTTTGAAATGAAACTATAAGTCAGGTTCTATTTTCATGAAAAGTGAAAAAGCAGGCCGTAGCAGGATCTCAATATAAAAACATTAACTGAGCTGAATTTCCACGAAAATCTTAGAGTGGTTCTCTTTGGGTGACCTTGGTTTTTTTTTGTTTTGTTTGTCTTGTTTTGTTTTTTCTCGGTACTTTTCTGTATTTCCTAGATTTAAAATTAGAAGAATAAAGGAGACAAGAGAAAAGGTGACTGTTCTCTGTAAACATGGTTTTGCTTCATCCCCTCCATTGCTGTCTAAGGCGTGTATGTTTATCATGCCCATTTGATAGATGAGAACACTGAGGTTCAACAGGTAAAGCCAGTGGCCCAAGGTCACACAGCTGGATCTGGGCGAGGCTGGTCTAACCCCGAAGTCTGTTTTTAAACCAGGGTGCTCAGATGCCCTTCAAAATGTCCTTCAAGGAAATGGCATTGCTTTGAAAATCCGAGGGGGAAAACCAAACAAACCAGACAAGAAATATTACATTTTTTAAGCCACTTATTCAAGCTCTGATGGGGCCTGAGACCAACTCGGCAGGGGCACTGTTTACATTTCAGGCGGGGCACTCCTTCATCGTGCCTGGCTGTACCCCCATGACAAGTCCCTGCCCCTAAAACCCCAGCTGTGTCACCCACATCTGTCACCCGGAACCGCCCCTCACACCTCTCCGAACCTCCCCGGGTTGAGGAATGCTCGCTGGGACTGAGCAGGTGGGGTCTGGGTGAAGGAGGGGGATGTGAGAGGCCGCAGCCCCCCAGGCCCTCGGGCCAGGTGGCCACCAAGCGCCATCGCTCTTGGGCCAGCTGAGGCCAGGCCGGGAGGACTGCAGCCCGGAGCTGGGAGCCGGGCGGGCGGCCACCGCAGTGGGGACCGGGAAGGCGTGTACTCCCTCCGCCTGCCCGGCAGCGGCCCGTGGCCGCCCGCCAGGCCCTGCCTGACGTCAGGCTCTGACCAGGGACATAATGTGCTGGCTGCAGGGAGACAGGGCCGCGAGGCGGGGCGGTCAGAGAGAGGCAGGCCAGGCGGGGAGAGACGAGGAGAGAGAGAAACACAGGGAGAGAGCGAGGGGAGAAGCAGAGATGAGAAATACAGAAACAGAGAGAAGGAAACACACGCGCAGACAGAGACAGAGACAGAGAGACAGAGAGAGGGAACGACGGGGAAGGGGGCGGCGGGGCAGTGGGCAGGGCCGTGAGGTTAGCGTGGGAGACTCCAGACCCGGTGACTCAAGCCCTTGGAGCCTCTGGCTCCTTACCTGGGCAATGGGAGCCTTACTGGCTTGTGGAGGGGGCAGAGCGCCCTCCCCGATGGGGGTGGGGGGAGCCAATCCGCATAAAGTGTTTGGGCAGAGCCCTGCGCGTAGTAAGTGCACAAGAAAGTGGGGGTGACAGGAGAGGGGGTGGGGCAGGGAAGGAGAGATGCTGGAGGGAGGGAAGCGACCCCTTGAGAAACAGCCCTCCTTCCACAGGGACCCCTTTCCTGCGGCCGCCGAGCACCTCTCTTCCCACCCCCTTCATGACTCGGGCAGCAGGCCACCAGCACAGACCTTGGCCTGGCCTTGCCTGTCTCGGGGCCCAGCCCCCTGTTTATGGGCTCAAGAAGGCCATGATCCCAGGGCCATCACGTCACCAAAGCCAAACAAGGCCAGGCCTGGTCACTGCGGGCCTTCCAGCCTCATCACCCCCTTTCCCAGCTTAATTATTAAATGGCCCAGCAGGGCTGAGGGGCTGAACCAGCTGGCCTCCTGGGTGTGGGCAGCTGTGCCTCTGTGTGCCCGTCAGTCAGGGGCACAGACCCCAGGAGGAACTTGCAAAGTGCCTTTTCTCTTGCTCCCACTTTTTCCAAGAGCCTTCATTTTCCTCACCCCTCACCCTATTTGTCAGCGTTCCCGTTTATTGAGCACTTACTGTCTGCTGGGCATGGTCTTTAACCCTCCTGAGAGCCCCAAGAAAGGGAGTGCTATTATTATCCCATTTTTCAGATGAAGAAACTGGGCTCAGGGGTTGCAGTCCCTTGCCCGAGGCCACCTGCTAAGGAGTGGCGGAGCCAGGATTCCAGCTTGGCCACCCTCTTAACCAGACAGCAGCAGCTCCCGTGCCCCGAGCAGCTGCTGAGCGCCGGGCCCTGTGCCAGACTCTGTGCCCACGTCACCTCTCAACCCCCAGGAGGGCCCTAGGAGGCAGCCGAGGACGATCTTGGCCCCCAGGAGACGTTAGGCTCTATCTGGGGACATTTGGGGCTGTCACGACTGGGGGGATGCTACTGGCCGTGGGTGGGATGGAACCCACAGATGCTGCTTAACTCCAACAGCACAGAATTATCTGGTCCCAAGTGTCCCTAGCACCGAGGTCCCCACCACGAGGTAAGCCCTGTTGTGCTCTCCATTTTACAGAGGCAGAAACTGAGGCACAGAGAGAAAGCGCCCCTTGCCCGGGTGGCCCCCTCCGTGCTCCCGCTCTCCATCAGAAGAAGCCACTGCTGCTCCTGGTGGCTCCTGTCCTCAGGAGACCCCTGGCTCTCTTCTGGGCCCTCATGAGTCCTTGCTTGCCTAGTATAGATGGTGCCTCACCAACTTTTGACATCTGAAGGCAGTGTCTTAATCATTGACTAGGAAGATAAATCAAACCAAAAAGTCGCTGGGAAGGTCAGAATGCCTTTAAATGAATGTGTATTTTATTCACAGCAGCGTTGAGGGACATTTGAAATTGGCAACCCACGGGTTCACGGAGCAAGTCTTTTCTGAGCACCTACCGTGTACCAGACCCCGTCCTTGGAGCAGAGGAGCACGAGCCCCTCCTGGGTCGTCAGGAGCTAACACTCTAATGGGGGAAAGGGGACCATAAACAAGAAAGAAGACCAGGGTCATTTCGGACGGTGGCAAATGTGCGGAAGGGCTGTTACAGAGAGGTGTCCGAGAGGGGCTTTCTGAGGAGGTGAAGCCTGAAGGGTGACAAGGAACCAGCCTTGGGAAGAGGCAGAGTGAAAGGTTCTAGGTAGAGGGAACAGTGTGTGCAAAGGCCCTGAGGCAGGCGTTTGCATGGACCGTTGAGGCACAGCAGGGAGGCCTGTGGCTGGAGCCAGGTGAGGGCGCAGGAGAGGAAAAGGAGACGAGGTAGACGATGCGTCAGGGCTTTGCATGTACTTGGGGGGCGGGGGGGGGGGTCAAGGGGGTATTTTGAGCAGAAGGGACACAGGTTAGGTTCTAACAGGATCCCTTTAGAGGCAGTGGTCAGCTGAATGATGTCCCCCAAAGCTGCCCACATCTTAATCCCCAAACCTATGAATGTTAACTTTCTTAGGCAAAAAGGAATTTCACAGCTGTGACTTAGTTCCGGAGCTTGAGGTGGGAGATTGCCCTGGGTTATCTGAGTGTGCTCAGTAGAATCAGAGGAGTCCTTGTAAGATGGAAGCTGGCGGGGGGGGGGGGGGGGGGGCGGTGAGGGGGCGGCGCCCGAGTGGCTCAGTTGGTTAAATGTCCGACTTCCAGCTTCAGCGCAGGTCGTGATCTCGCAGTCCGTGAGTTCGAGCCCCGCGTCGGGCTCTGTGCTGACAGCTCAGAGCCTGGAGCCTGCTTGGGATTCTGTGTCTCCCCCTCTCTCTGCCCCTCCGCCGCTTGTGCGTTCACTCTCTCTCTCTCTCAAAAATAAATAAATACACATTTTTTTTTAAATGGAGGCTGAGGGAGGGAGGTTTGACTACAGAAGAGGAGAAGGCGGGGAGAGGAGAGAGAGAGTGATAGAAACAGACTGGAGGGACACACTTAGCAGACCTAAGGAAGGGGCCACAAGCCACGGAATGCAGGTGATCACGGGAAGCTGCGAGAGGCAAGGACACATCATCTCCCGGAAGCTTCCAGCAGGAACCGGCCCTGCCAGCGCCTTGGCTTTAACCCATCAAGACGGATTTCAGACTTCTGACCTCCAGAACTGTAAGAGAATACATGTGTGTGGTTTTAAGCCGCGAAGCTTGTCATAATTTGTTACGGTGGCCAGAGGAAATGAATGTGGGTGCTGTGTGGGGGACAGCCCCGGGAGGGTGAGGCCGGAGCAGGGGGCCCGGCTTGGAGGCTACTGCAATGGTCCAGGCAGGAAATGAGCAGGGACCCAAGGAAGGGGCGGGATCCGAGGGAGACTTCAGGAGCCAGAACGGGCAGCTTTGCTGACGGACTGGACACTTAGCGGGCAGGAAGGAGAGAGTCAGGGTCTCTGGCTCCCTCAGTCATCCCCTGGCCGGGGCCCGGGACGGAGAGCTGGCCCCGCGTGGCTCCTGCTCTAAGGGATGATTCAGCTGCACGAGGCCCAGGAATAGTTACAAGGTGATGGGAGGGACCGGGCTCGGCTGCCCCAGGACCTTTCGTCTTACACCCTTCAGGCCTCTGCCCCGGTGTCCCGGCTTCAGAGAGGTCTCCCTGACCACCCTGTCTCAGAGAGCCCCTCCTGCTCTCTCTCCCTCCCCCTGCTTTAGTTTGCTCTGTGTATCTTCCTGTCACTCTGTGTGCTACCTGTCTGTTTCTTTGCCGGCTGGCTTCCGTGCTCCGTGGTCGGCCCATGAGAAGGACTCCATCCAACTTCTCCAGCACCGACACGAGTGTGTGCAGTGAATGAACGAATCTCCATTTTCCGAGAGGGACACGAAGGAAAGCTATAGCAAAGGAAGCGACACTCTCAGGGTCACGCGGTTGCTAAGCGTGGGGTCAGGATCTGAACCAGGACGCAAATTCCAAAGTTTGCGTAAGTAGCCTACCTCCCAACCCCAGTGAGGCTGCCTGCAGTCCGGGAATTTCCACTCTGTGGGTATAGTGCTGGTTCCCTCCTGAGGTTTCAGATGTCTTTAGTACAGCACCTCGGGGCACCCGACCTGGCCCGGGGTGTTAGTTGTTAGGGGAACTGAGGCTCAGAGAGGCTGAGGTCTTCCCCGAGGTACACAGCTTGCGAGTGGCAGAGCTGGGATTCAGCGCCCACCAGTCCCTCAGTTGGGATCCTCTCTCTCACATTTCCAGGGTGCTCTGGCCCCTGAGAAATAAGGCAGAGCAGGTATAGCCCCTACCGCTCATTGTCCAGGCCAAGCCTGGAAGAAGCCTGGCAAAATACCTTAAGTTGGGAGCTTCTAGAAATGAGGGTTGGGGGATAGGATCTGGGGCCCTGCAGGCAAACCCCAGCTCTGCCTCTCCTCTGCTGTGTGGCCTCAGGGAAGGGGCCTCCCCTCTCTGGCGCAGGGTTCCTCCTGTAACTCCAGCTGAAACCCTGGACAGGGGCCTAGGTGGCTCAGTCGGTTCAGCGTTCAACTCTTGGTTTCGGCTCAGGTCGTGATCTCACGGTTCGTGAGTTCGAGCCCCACGTCCGGCTCTGCGCTGATGGTGTGGAGCCTGCTTCGAACCCTCTGTCTCCCTCTCTCTCTGCCCCTCCCCCACTCGCACTGCCTCTGTCCCTCTCAAAATAAATAAATACACTTAAAAAAAACAACCCTCTGGACAAAGTAGATAAAGACATATCGAGCACATTTTAAGATAAAAAGACGCAGCGTGTACTCTAGCTGACATTTTGCAGTAGAGCATACTTCTAGGACATACAAATATAGTCAAAATAGCATATAATAAATTGAATTTTAAAAATCAACAATAAACAAAAGAGTTTATTTTTCTCTCGTGTGAATGAAGTCCAGATGTAGGCAGTTCAGGGCTGGTTTGAAGACTCCACAAAGCTCTCAGTGTCCCAGGCTCCTTCCTGGTCACAACTCTGCCATCCTCATGATCCAAGGTGGAGGCCACAGCGCCAGCCTTCTCGTCTGCCTTCCAGGTGGCAGGATGGAGAAGGAAAGATGATGAGCAAAGGGTGGGCCACAGCTAAATCTCTAGGAAGGATTCCAGAAACTGCCAAGCACACTCCTATTACGACCCATTGACTGCAACTCAAGTATATGGCTGCCCCTAGCTTCTAGGGAAGCTGGGGAAAGCTGTCTGTATTCTGCGTGGCCATGAACTCAGCTCAAGGTTGATCAAACATTTGTAAATAAACGAGATAATTTTAGACAGCGCCACATGCCGTGAAGGAACACAGCAGGGCAAGCTGAGGGAGAACGGGTATGGGAAGGGTCTGTCCCAGGCCACAGGGCTGGGACCTGAAGGACAGGAAGGCCTGGGGGAGAGCATTCCAGGCACCCGGAACAGAAAGTGTGTGCCCTGAGGCAGGAACAAGCCCGGTGTGGTGAACAAACAGGAGGCCAGTGGAGCTAGGGTGGGGGTGCGGGTATGGCCTGGAGCAGTGGAGCTCAGCTGGGCTGGACCCCGGGGGAGCTGTGAGGCCCAGCGTGGCATCTGGGACTTTTTTTCCGACTACAGTGGGGAGACACTGGAGGGCTGAGGCTGAGAAAGGAGACCTGATACGATATCCCTTTGAGAGGAAGCTGAGCTCCCGAGGCCTGTGACATTTACCTGGAACCCTTCTGAGAGCTTATCATTCGGTCATTCAGTCATTCAGTGAACGGGCTGTGGTGGCCGAAATGGCCCTCCCAGTCTCCGCTCTCAGGAGAAGGGCAGACAGATCCAGCAACAGATGGCACTGAGCGCTTTGAGGGAAAGATGAACAGGACCACAGGAGGGCCTACCTTTGCTGGAAGAACAGAGAAGGAGGTGATCTTTGAGCCGAAATCTGAACCAGCCAGAAGCATTATCTTGGTGAAGCCTGGAGAAAGGGAGAGAACATTCCAGGTGGAGGGAACAGCCTGTGCACAGTCCTGGAGAGGCAGGAAGAGAATTGCGTGTTCGAGAAATTCACTGGTCTCTGGCCTGGCAAGAGGGAGGTGGGTGGGAGAGGTCGGCAGAGGTCAGATCTCAGAAAGCCAGGAGGAGGGCTCCAGGCTTGCATGTGCTGGGCAGGATGATTTATTAAGCGCTCTGACCCCAAATCCCTGGGATGGGCCTGTGGTCAGATCCAAGACAAGCAGGGGCCTTGCTGTCCTTGGAGGGTGTTTACAGGCTCGCTGATGACACAGGCTGCTCCCCTCCTGTGGTTTGCAAGTCACCGGGCACTAGAGGCAGGTCTGTTCCCTTGCTCTCAGCCCTGACAGTGCCTCTGACTCAGCCTCCTGCCACAGCCACCCCTCCCATCACCGCCGAGGCCACCATCTCACCCTTCATCCCTCCCTGCTAAGGCTCCACAGGACTGCATGACCCTGGCACTTGGAAGAGATTCTCCAGCTCCAATCAAACCTGCCCATTTCACAGAGGGAGAAACTGAGACCCCCACAAGGAAGAGGCCCTTCCCCCAATGTCTCACTCCAAGGTTGGAAGAGAGCCAGGGCCTCGTCCCAGGCCTCCTGACACCTGACCCTAAACCTCTTTTAAAAAGAAGAAGAAGAAGGGGGGGGGAGGAAATAGGAAAGAAGGAGGAAGGGAGAAAGAACTTGAAAAAGTAACATTTATTTATTTTTTGAATCCTAATCGCCATTTATTAAACATGTAATGGATATCAGACACGGTGTAAGCTCCAAACATGAATGATCTTAATTAATTTCCATAAAGCTTTAAGGGACAACTATGTTCCCTCATTTGATAGAGGAAGCTCGGCTTAGAGAGATCAGATAACTTGCCCAAAGTCACCCAGTTAGTGTCAGAGCCAGGATTTGAACCCGAGGACTGTGACAGCAATGCCTTATGATTTTAATCATTACAGTTTTTTTTTTTTACATTTTTAAAAATTGTATTTAAATCCAAGTTAGTTGACATATAGTGTAATAATGGTTTCAGGAGTAGAATTTAGTGATTCATCACTTACATAGAACACCCAGTGCTCATCCCAAGTGTCCTCCCGAATGCCCATCCCCCATCTAGTCCGCCCCTCCCCCACCTCCCCTCCGGCAACCCTCAGTTTGTTCTCTGTATTGAAGAGTCTCTGATT
The DNA here is from genome assembly GCF_022079265.1 of Lynx rufus. Classification (NCBI taxonomy): domain Eukaryota; kingdom Metazoa; phylum Chordata; class Mammalia; order Carnivora; family Felidae; genus Lynx; species Lynx rufus. The sequence continues at coordinate 11,452,905 of NW_025814896.1, read as the reverse complement.
GTTTGCCTCCCTCTCTGTTGTTATCTTATTTTTCCTTCCCTTCCCCTAGGTTCATATGTTTTGTTTCATCTGTTTGTGAAATCATATGATAAAAAGTAACAGTTAAATGGAACTTAGTGTGAGCCCTTCCCAGGGAAAGGAAAGGGACTGGCCACCAGTCCCTTGGTCCCAGGCAGTGACTTTACCTCTGTAGCTTGTTGTGTGGAAACCTCACAGCTACACAGTGAGATGGATGGGTATGATTACATCTTCTAGATGGTTTAGAAAACAGAGGGGGACCTGGGTGGCTCAGTCGGTTGAGGGTCCAACTTCAGCTCAGGTCATGATCTCACGGTCTGTGAGTTCGGGCCTCACATCAGGCTCGCTATTGTCAGCATGGAACCTGCTTTGGATCCTCTGTTTCCCTCTCTCTCTGCCTCTCTCTCTCTCTCTCTCAAAAATAAAGTCAACATTTAAAAATGGTTTAGAAAACGGAGAGCCTCTGCAATCCACTTGTCATCACACAGCAGTCATCTGGAAGGGGAGAGATTCGAACCTAGGTCTGGCTGCAGTTCCTGGCCCCCAGCACTCCCCACTTGCCAAAGTTGCCTCTCCTCTGCTCCCCTCCTCACAGGGTTGCAGGCTTCTCTTTCAAAGCTTCACAGCCGAGACTTTTCCTGGCTGTCCACAAGCCTACAGATATGTTTCCTTTGGCCCGTGTGGCATTTTAATAAAATCAGAGCCAATGTTCACAAATCAAGGGATTTTTACATGACAACCCAGATTTCAACCTCCCTTAAAACACTGGGAGATCTGACTGGGCTGGGCCCGTGTTCTGTCTGGCAAAAATCAACAGGGTGTGGGAATGTTTGAAAGGGATGCCCCAGTTCTCCACACTCCCCACCTCTCCCTACTGCCTCCCTGGCCCTTAGGCTAAATGCCAGTTGCCTTTATCACGGTGCAAACACAGTTGTTTTCCTGAGAGCTGGGAAGTCTTCTCAGTACCCATATTTCTCTCAAGAAGAGGAAAACAATAATCCAAGAAGGGTCAGGGTCTTGAAAAATGGGGGAACACATATTTCTTTGTGGAACTGAGGAATATTCCTTGGTGTTTATTATACAAGCCAAACGTGGCTGAGCCCCCACACCACTGTTTAGATTTCTTTCTTGGTTACTCTAGTAGGATTGTCAAATTTAGCAAATAAAAATACAGGATGCTCGAGGCACCTGGGTGGCTCAGTTGGTTAAGCATCTGACTCTCTCTCTTTTTTTTCTTAATTAATTAATTTATTTTGATGGGGGGGGAGGGGCAGAGAGATGATTCCAAGCAAGCTCTGTACTGTCAGCACAGAGCTGATGTGGGGCTTGAACTCACGAACTGTGAGATCACGACCTGAGCCAAGATGGAGAGTCAGACGTTTAACCAACTGAGCCACCCGGGTACCCCAAGCATGTGACTCTCGATTTTGACTCTGGTCATGATCTTTCCGTTCATGGGGTAGATCCCTGGGCGGGGGGGGGGGGGCTCTGTGCTGACAGTGCAGAGACTGGGATTCTTTCTCTCCCGCACTCCCTCTGCCCCTCCCCCCACCTCTCAGAAAATATATGTAGGATGCTCAGTTAAATTTGAACTTCAGATCAGCAATAAACTTTTTTTTAGTATACGTATGCCCCATGCAACCTTTGGAACATACCTATACTAAAATATTTTCTTCCTTTATCTGAAATTCTACTTTAACTGAGCACCCTGTATTTTATCTGGTAACTCTACCCACATGCTTTGACAGTGGCTTAGTCTAAGGGGCTTGCATTTGAGTTCAGGTTCCTCCTCTCCTGCTTAGGTGATTCGGGGTAAGCCCTTGACGTTCTTTGGGCTTCTAATGGTGCATCATAAATAACAGCGTGAAGACTCAATGAGACAATATAAGCAAAGAAGTTAAGACCAAGCCCGGCTCCCTGGACGCGCTCCGGAAACGTCGGCTTCCGTCTCGTCATCGTTGGTGCCTACCCAACAGCCACCCCTTTCTTCTTGGCTGGCCGAACCCCGGTTTGTGCCAACCACGCTGTGCCCCGCCCCAGGTCATGGATGTGATTGGTCTAGCCCACCACGACACGCCCATTCTGGCCTGCCAGTGATTGGTCCGAGGTGAGCATGTGACCTGGTTCTGACCAGTAGGACGCACCGGGGGCGGAGGCAGGATGAGTGCTCCCGGGAGATTTTCTCAGCCGGGGAGGAGTGGCCGTGCTGCCTCCGCCCCACTCTTCCTGCCTTGGCCCCAGCTGTGGGAGAAGGGGACGCTTGACCCTGGCTGCCATCTTATGCCAGTGACGTGGCACCAGGCCAGCGTGCTGAGGATGGCAGAGGGCAAGGTCGGAGGGCTCCGTGGCTGACCACACCGAACTTCTTTTAAAAGAAATGATAGATCGGGGCGCCCGAATGGCTCAGTCGTATGAGCGTCCGACTTCGGCTCAGGTCATGATCTCAGAGTTCGTGAGTTTGAGCCCCGCATCAGGCTGTGTGCTGACCCCTCGGAGCCTGGAGCCTGCTGCGGATTCTGGGTCTCCCTCTCTCTCTGCCCCTTGAACTTTGGAGTCAGGTACCAGGCGTCACGTTCCAGTTATGTCACCCCAGTTGCCCTGTGCCTCAACTTGCCTATCTGAAGAATGGAGGAAAGATAAGGATCTCCTTAATGGGGCTGTTGTAAAGATGCAATGAGTTAGTGTAAGCGAAGTGCCTGCGAAAGTACGTGGCAAGCTGTACTAAGCATGTCACTGTTAGTCATCGTGATTCTTCTGGTATCAGAACCCAAGTCAAAAATCCTCCAAATGCTGTGCCACTCCGAGTTGATAATTCCTCGAGGAATCGAAGCTTCAACGTATAAGCAAATGTTGTACCCCTTGAAGTTGAGTAAATGTCGAACGTCCTCCCAGGGAATGCTATGTAGGTTTCCCCTGCGAGGATCCGAGCAGACTCATTGGGCTGCTCTCCATTAGCTTCCAAGGGAAGGGTAGGGTGTTGGCCACTCACGGAAATAAGCGACAGTCCTGCCATCTGGGATTTGGGCAGAAACTCCAGGACCAAAATATGATGGGCAAAACATAAGTGTACCAGTTAGGAATGCCTTCGTCTGAAAACTTCAGAATATTCCACTAACACTGGTTTAAACAGTAAAGGCATTTCATTATTTCAGAGGATGAAAAGCCTGAAAGTAGATGGTGTCAGGGTCAAGGCAGCGTCTATCTCGGTCATCTGTCTATGTCATCCAGTACCCAGCCATTTGCAACCCATCTGCTTGGCCATCCTGGGTTTTAGCTTTTGTCTTTAGTCTTGTTGCCTCATGGTCACAAGATAGTTGCTGCAGTTCCAAGTGTCACATCATTTAAAAAGTTCGAGACACGAAGGAAGGGTTGGGGAACAGTGGAATCTCCCTTCTCCTTGAGCTCTTTCAATCTGGAAAGGAAAGTTTTCTCCGCAGTCTTTTTGGAGGGATTCCCCTTACATGTAATTGACCAGAACCGGTCATGTGTCTGCTCCACACTGCAAAGGAGGCTGGGAAAGTGAGTTTTAGCAAACGGGAGGTGTGATAGCAATGGTAACGTGACTGTTTTAGCCCAATCTTAATCCCTCCTCTGGGGCCGAAACTATCCGCTCCCATCCCTAAATAAAATCAGAGTGTCTGCGTGTAAACCTCAGCTTCTGCCAGAAATCCCACTAACACCACAGTAAAGAGATTAAAACAGAAGAGGACGTAAACACACAAGGGTAGAGAATAGGCACTGAGAAGGTGAACGAGCAATGATGTGGCCCAGGTTTTAGAAGCTGGATGACAGTGTGTCTCCAGGGCTCCTCATCCGGGGGTCTTAATCCTGTTTCTGCCAAGAACAAGCTGTGCAGCCTGGGGAAAGATGCTTCCCCTCTCTGAGCTTCAGTTTTCTTGAGGTTCAGGGGAATCTTCCTGGCTGGGAATTTGCCTCAGCACATCTCCTACTAGGGAATGGAGAAGAAAGCAGGGCCATGAGTCCCTTGCTCTGCTTGAGAAATGATCCTGAAAACGAGGTCACACCTGGATGACCTGAAAGGTGTGGGTTTCAGACGCTGAAAAAAACTCATCAGTCCGGGAGGTGCAGGGAAACTTCCAGCATCGTCCCCCAAAGGAGACCCTTGAAACTGATAAATTGCGGTAGGTGATACTAAAAGGATGTGTGTGAACGGGGTTGAAGGATAAGGCTCGCTTTAGGCACCTACGCTTTATATACATGTTTTTCCTTTATTTCTTTATTCTCTGTGGGACCTTGAAGAAGCCACTCAACCGCTCTCTGCCTTACTTTCTCCATCTATGAAATGGGATGTGGTCGAGACTGCCAGTTGTCGCTTAGTATCCGTCCTCCCCTAGTCGCCTAGCAATGGATTTGTAGCAGATCCTGGCGCTGCCTCGATAAAGACTACATTTCCCAGCTTCCCTTGCAGTTAGATGTGACCAATGGGATGTGATCCTAAGATCTGGGGCCAACTTCCAGGTTGTAGTATACAAGGGAGGGAAGTGCCTTTCCCCCTTTCCTTTTCCCACTGGCTGGAATGTGGATGTGAGGTCCAGGCATCTTGCACCAAGAGACCAGGGCAACACCCCAAGGGACTGTGACCGCATCACGCTTCTGCAGCTACCCCCGCCGTCCCCAACCTCTCCCAGGGCGGTGAGGGACACGTTCAAAACCCTGCCTTCCTCCCCACCTGCCCGTCGCCACCCAGGCCAGTTTCCGGGTGGTGGGCAGGGGGCACGGTACCACCCAAGTGCGGTCCAGCATTCCCAGGCAGGGGAAGGAGAGCAGGGCTTTGCTCCTGGAATGCAGGGCCCACACCATCAGGCCGGCCCAGCCGAATAAGAGAGGGCCGAACGCTGAGAAAGCCTTGTGGACTGTTGGAGAAACTGTGTCCTAGAGAAAAATGCAGATTTCCTCTTCCCAGTTTCCTGGGGTGTGGTGAGCCCAGCCTCCTGAGTTGGGAGGGGCAGGCTTCCAGAAGCTTCCATCCTGGCCACACAAAAATCAAGAGACTGGAGCAGGAAGTAACCCTCCAAGGAACTCTGAGGATTCACCGAAAACTCGAGAGGAAGTGGTGCCCACGCTAATGTGCTCGGAGGCACTTTTCTCTCTGTTCGTCCATCAGTAAGTAGTCATTTATTTACTTAAATATAGACTGCGCCCCTCTGCTCACCGACCCAATGGCTCCCGGTCACCAGTGCCTGCGTCTCTTTGCTAAGGACTCTCTTGGGCCACCAGAAAACCCTTGGAGCTCATGCGGGATGAGCAGATAATGCCCAAGGGTTCATGCGTCTGGCAGCCACCAATGACAGGTGGGAGATAGTGGATAGAAACCCCCGTTTCCTCACCTCTTGGTGGGAATACCATGGAGGCATGTTCACACAGGTTCCAGGGCTCCCCAGTGGGATAGAGCCCCAGTTTCCCAGGAGTAACTTGTTCAGAATGTACCCTGGATTGGCTGCCTTCCCTTCTCTGTCTCCTGTCCCCACTCCCTTACTTCCTGGGATCACCTCCCAAACAGACAACTTGAATCCTTGCCTCAGTGTCTGTTTCCGGGGGCACCCAGCCTAAGACCTACATGTACTATGAGTCAGACACACAGCTAACTTGGGGATCAGAAGGGACATGTGTGTCCCATCTGGGAACTCAGAAGGAGACCCAGACAACACCCCAGCTGTTATGCAGAAGTAGAATTACAAATCATGATGAAGGTTGCAATTGTGAAGAAGCACAAGACCTCGTTGTTAAAACCCTTTGATGGCAGCCCTCTGCTCTAGGTCAAAACCCAGAGTTCTCACTGAGGGCCCAAGGCCCTGCACAACCTGCCACCACCTTACCTTTCTGGGCCCACTTCTCCCCGCAGTGGTCCAGCCACAATGACCTCCTAGCTGTTTCTCAATGTTCCTGCCTCAGGGCCTTTGCACTTGCTGTTCTCTCTCACTGCTATGCTTTCCCCAGACCTTCCCATGACCAGCTGCTGCTTCTTGATTCAAATCTTGATTCAAACATCCCCTCCTTAGAGAGGTCTCCACCCCCTCCCACCGGTCATTCTCACAGCATCGCCCTTTTGGTTTCCTTCTCAGCACATGTCTGTGTACTTGTTTATTGGATAATCCCTAAATGTGAGCCCCGTGAGGGCAAAGGTGGTGTCCCCAGTGCCTGGAACGAATCCTAGGGCTGAGTAGGTGCTATTCATTGGGTAAGTGGTTGAATGTTGAAGTGATGGAAAGAAACAATGAATGAATGAATGACATAAGAACATTTGACAAGGGGACCAAATCTTGTTCGGAAAATCAGGGAAGGTTTCCCTGAGGAGGTGACACTGGAGCTAAGATATGAACAGGGATGGGGTATTAACTGGGCCAAAGAGGCTGCAAAGACTACCCAGGCAGAGAATGTAGTGTGTGCAAATGCCCAGAGGCAGATCTCAGAGGTGACATCAAAGCTATGCAAGGTAACAAACCAAATATAACCCAGGACTTTTTAATTTTTTTTTTTTGAGGTACAATTGACATGCAATATATTAGTGTCAGGTGTACGACATAATGATTCAATATTTGCATATACTGCAAAATGATCACCACATAAATGTAGTTAGCATCCATCACTAGGAATAGTTACAAAAGTTTTTTCTTGCCTTGAGAACTTTGAAGATCTCTTAATAACTTTACGACATGCAAAACAGAATTATTAGCTATAGTCACCATGCGGTACATGACATCCTCATGACTTAACTTATTTCATAACTGGAAGTTTGTACCTTTTGACCCCTTCACCTCTCTCCCCCACTGCTGGCAACCACCAATCGGTTCTCTGTATCTATGAGCCTTTTTTTTTTTTTTAAAGATTCTACATTTAAGTGAGATCATATGGTATTTGCCTTCCTCTGTCTGACTTATTTCACGTATAGCATTATGTCCTCAAGGTCCATCCACATTGTCACAAATGGCAAGATTTCCTTCTTTTTATGGTTGAGAAATATTCTATTATATATGCAGATGTATATATATACATATAGATGTATATCTATGGAAACATCTTTATATCCATAGATCTATGGAAACATATCTATATCTATCGCATGTTCTTTATCCACTTATCTGTTGGTAGACAGGTTGTTTCCATGTCTTGGCTATTGTAAATAATGCTGCAATGAACATGAGAGTGCAGATATCTTTTTTAATTAGTGTTTGTATTTTATTTGGATAAATACCCAGAAGTGGATCTGCTGAACCATAGGTCAGTTCTGCTCGAATGTGTGGAGGAAGCTCCATACATTTGCCCCAGTGGCCGCACCAGTTTACATTTCCCCCAGCAGTGCACGAGGGTTCCCTTTGCTCCGCATCCTCGCCAACACTTACTATTTCTTGTCTTTTGGACGATAGCCGTTCTGACAGGTGTGAGGCAGTACCTTATTGTGGTTTTGATTCGCTAACGGTCGGTGATGTCGAGCATCTTTTTGTGTACCTACCTATCGGCCGTCTGGATGTCTCCTTTGGAAAAATGTCTGTTTAGATCTTCTGCTCATTTGTGAACCGGATTGTTTTTTTGTTACTGAGTTGTGTAAGTTCTCGATATAGCTTGGATATTAGCTCCTTATCAGATGCCGGATTTGCAAGTATTTTCTCCCATTCGGTAGGTTGCCTTTTCAGTTTGTGGATGGTTTCCTTTGCTGTGCAGAAGCTTTTTTAGTTGGATGGAACCCCACGTGTTCATTTTTACTTTTGATGCCTTGGCTTCCGGTGTCAGGTCTAAAATGTCACCCGCTAGGCTGATGTCAAGAAGTTACTGCCTGCGTTTCTTTCTAGGAGCTTTATGGTTTCGGGTCTTACATTCAAGCCTTCGATCCACTGGAATTATTTTTTGTGTATGGTGTACCAAGACTTTCCTTAATACCTTCACACCTCCACACAGGAGTACCTGGGGAGCAAAGCAAGCCTGTTGCTCTGCCCCTGGAGGTACGAGCAGGGAGGGCAGACCACAACCAAAGAGCTGGAAAGATGTTTGTTCCCAAAGATGGAGTTGCCCTGCAGGGTGAAATCGCAGTGTAGACTCTCATTTTCTAAAACACCCAGCTAGATGCCGTATAGAAACACATGTAGCACACACGCACACAACAAGTGAAGAACTCCCTGAATTTTCCCCATCAAAAGGAAGTATTGCGCATAGTTCCTTTTCGTTTTAGTAAGTCATTTAATCATCCCGCACCAGTGCGATCACCATGAACACGGGGTTGCAGTTTCCTAAGTTCAAGGAGAAACGAAACAGGTCTACACCGTTTAGATGTGCGGCATATGCCCACAGACGTTCTCCCCAGTTCCGCCCTCCAGTTTGGCACGGCCAGGCCCAGTCACCTAATGGGTTCTACATGGAGAGCTGGGAAGGTGCCAGGTTCCATCTCCTGGCCTCCCGGTTTGGAGCCCACATCTTGCCCCTCCCAGCAGCCAGAAAAAGGCTCCAGCTGGACAATCAGGCCTCCCCTCCCCTGTGCGGCCACAGCAGAATTGGCCTCACTCCGTGGCCCCATTTCCTCCGAGTGTCCATTACCAGCATCTCCAGAAGGGACTTTTCCCCCTGCCTCACTGGGGCCTCCAGGAGAGTCTGCCGGCTGCGGGCTTGGAGATCAAAGATGCTGTCTCTTCCCCAGGGAGCTCAGCAACTGGCAGGGACCAGAGGACTCTGGAGACCATCAAGCCTGACTTTCTTTTGTCTCCCTGAGAGGAGGAGTCACTTGCCTCCACACATTCAGGTCCTTCAACAGAGAGAATTTAACATGGGAACTGGTTACATGTAGAGACCGTAGAGACAGAAGACAAGACAGAACCTCAGAACCCAGCGGGCTGCTGAAGGCTAGGACAGTTTGCAGGCACCAAAGAGCATGTCTGATGCCTGAGGCATGGGGGGGGGGGAGAAATGCCCTGGCTTCTCTCCTCCCCTCCCCTCCCACCCTCCAATGCCACCTCCCCCAGGCCAGACCCCGGAGGAAGCCAGAGGGCAGGGCTTGCCATAGACATGCTCCTCAGGTCTCCACCCTGGACCTTCTTACCGGCATATCCTGGGGATCGAAAGCCCAAAAGCCTTTGGGAGCCTGGTAAGAGTGAAGGGGGCCGGGTGTAAAGAAACCACGTTGTACCGAACAGCAGCTGACTCCCATCTCAAGGTGGAGCAGACAGCAGGGAGGGGTAGAGACTGGGGCAAGCTGGTGAGCGTGTGTCCCATCTGAAGGGGCAGCTCCTCCCCAGCTGCACGTGACTCCAGCCAGTGAGGAACGCAGGCCCATGGCTGCCAGATCATTCCCTTTTGTTCCAGAGAAGACGGAAATTCAGATATTTATAGGAAGTCTCCCAGTTTCTAAAGGTTGTCAGTCAATCTAATCCCTGTGTGTGTGGTTTTTCAACACTGTGAAGAATAACCCAAATACGCGTCCGTAGCTGGAACTGGCAGTTTGTGACATCTGTCTCACAGCCTTGGGAAGGATGGTGTCCCACCACAGCCTACCAGACAAGACTATGCATTGGATGAATGTTTGTTGACTGACTGACTGACGACTGGCAGTGGGCTCCCTGAAAATCTCTGAAATGGGACCATCAATCCAACAATCCCCATCTCTATTCCAACGCAACTTTACTTTTCCAAGTCACCCTGTCAACCGTGTGCCTTTGCATTTCCATAACTACTTACGTCAACAAGTTGTTGAACTTGTTAAATACGTACTATGTGCCAGGCTCTGGGAAACAATTCTGATGTTAAGCTGAATTAGCTGAGTCCCTGCCTCCAAATTGCTCAGAGTGCGGGACCATCCCATGAATAGATGATCAGACCCAGGGGCTGTGTCTATCACGTGTCCTCTGTGCCTAGAGCAGGGCCCAGCACATGGTGGGAGCATGACGCATTCCGTACAACTGGGTGAATGCAGGACAATAAGTTATACTAGCGTGTATTCTCAGTAGGGGCAAAAAAAATGGGATATGACAATGGCTTGTGGCCCTCCAAAGGACCAGAGCGCATAAGCAGGTACATAGTTTTTCTGTGTATTAAGATTTCACTGCGGGAGAGGAGACGGCAGTTAGGAAAAAAGTATATTAAAAGGCTCCTGGAGTGGGGGTAGGTTGAGAAACACTATTTTAGAAGGAAGCGTGGGGCTCTGGGAGCACATAGTAGGGGCTCTTAATCCAGCCTGAGAAATCACAGAATGCTTCCTGAAGGAGGAGGCATTTCAACCCATTCTGAAAGGATATGACGGTCACCTGGGTGGCTCGGTTGAGTGTGCGACTCTTGATTTCGGCTCAGGTCACAATCTCATGGTTCGTGGGATCAAGCCCTGTGTTGGGCTCTGTGCTGATAACACGGAGCCAGCTTGGGATTCTCTCTCTCCCTCTCTCTCTGCCCGTCCTCTGCTCATGCATGCACGTTCTCTCTCTCTCTCAAAATAAATAAACATTTTTTGAAAGGATATGGAAAAGTCAGCTAAATCAGGAGTTAACAAACCTTGTTTGTAAAGAGCCAGAGAGTAAATATTCAGACTCATCAGGTCTGTTGCAACCACTCCATTCTTCTGTTGTAGATCAAATGCAGCCATAGATAAATACATTGACAAATAGATGTGGCTGTGTTCCAGTAAGGCTTTATTTACTAAAGCAGGTGACGGGCCAGATTTGGTCCCCGGCCTGTAGTTCACTAAACCCTGATAAATGAGGAGAAAGGGAAAGGCACGGAGATGTGAAGGAGTGTGGAGAATTAGGGAAGAGTCGATGTGGTTTTTCTTGTCCCTCAGGCACAGAGACACTTGTATTTACGCAAAGACTGTGCTCTCACACAGGCTAAACACAGCATCCTGAATTAGTTCAATCCCCAAGTCTTTATCAAGTGCCGGCTACGTGCCAGGCACTGTTCTGGGCACGGGGGACCCAGCAGTGAACAAGATCACCCAGTGTCCTCAGGGCCTAAAGCCCAGCCAGGTACACAGTTTTCGTTAAATTAATGTATTGAGTAAATGGGTAGATGATTGGATGGATGGGACAATAAACATTCAGACAGATGAACTAACAAAGAAGCACAGTGCTTCCTCACTAGCTGTGTGACCTTGAAGAGGTTATTTAACCTCTCTGTGCCCCCGGGATTGATACGAGCGAAAGGCAAGACCAGCACACCGTGGCTGCTTTATAAATATAGCTGCTGGTATCACTGTAGGTTGACATGCTGCTAAGTAAATACGTGATTTAAAAAACTGCTAAGTGCCACACAGAAACAGAGCAGGTGCGCGCGCGAGAGGTGAGGAGGGTGAGAGGAAGAGGAGGGGACTGCTTTGGATCAGGTAGTCTGGGAGGGCCTCCGAGTGGGTGGCGGTCAAGGCTGTCCTGGCCACATCCTGTGAGCGTATCCCAGAATTAGAGGCGTTTGTAGCCCCATGCCCTGCGGCCTTGCAGAGGCAGTTAATTACAAATACCTGCCTCTTGGGAGTGCAGGAAGGTGTCTTCTCTAATTAGAGTGTGTGTGGAAAGTGCTTTGAAATCTGAGGATAAAAGGGAGGAAGGGGTGAAGCTCTGGTCACAGGGCCAGGGTGCCCGCTGGGAACCCAGCCAGGACTGAAGTCTGAGGACCGGACTCATGCTCTCTCAGGCCTGTCTGGAGCTGACCCTCTCTCAGGTCCTAAGCGGGAAACACACCCTCTTAGGGCAGGGGCTGGGGGGGGGAGGGGGCGGGCAGCAGCGCAAGGGTGTTGGAGCCAAAGTGGGGATCACGCACTTAAAGCGGCGGGCCCAGCGTGTGCCCGCTCGGGTGCTACGTCGGTATTAGATGGTCCCAACCTTTTCACGTTATCGCTTTCATTGTTAGTGTTACTGTTGTTGCCACTTACTAGCTGGGCAACACCGGGCGAGTCACGGCCCTCTCTGAGCCTCAGTTTTCTCTTCTTTAAAATGGGCTGATCACAGCAGGGCTAGATGCAGGCAAAGCACGTGGCACCGAACAGAGATGGGAACGCTCCTCTTTGTGGACACTCAGGAAACCGCTGCCCTGCACCAGGCACCGCCTCAAGCGCGTTGTGCGTGTTAACGCATTTCATCCTTGCAAAGACTGTCCTCGTTTTCCAGACAAGGACCTCAGGGCCGCCAGGGCCGGCCATGCCCTGCCCAGCTCAGGGGGCACCGATCACACAGACCACCACAAGAACACCACCCTTGAAGCTCCGGATGCGCAGAGAGGTTGAGTGACTTGTTCAAGGTCCCACAGCTAATGTACAGCTCAACCGGGATTCCGGAGCTTGGCTCCTAACCCTGAATCGCCATTGGCCATCAAGACGGTTGTCGTCATGGCGGGTTTCTGAGATGCAGGGAAACTGGTGTTCCCTTTGCCCGGCCGGGCAGGGGTCAAGTCTCAGTCGGTCTTTTGTTTCTCTCTACCCCAAAAGTCTGCATATTTCTGGGGATTTTTGATATTTTTCTTGTTTTTGAATTTTACAAGAGCAATACATCTGTGCTTTGGTTTGTTGTACGTACTGTAATCTAAGGAAACGTGTGAAAATGCCAGGACCTCAGACCTCAGACCTCAGACCCTGGCACTGGCTGGGTCCCCCTCCATAATCACGTGCATAAGGCCTCCACCTGACAGACGGGTTTAGAGAGACAAGGAGACTAGCCCAAGGTCACCCAGGTAGGAAGCGGCAAAGCTGGAACGGACCTACCTGACGCCAGCCTCTCCTTAATCCCCATGTCTGCCCTCTCACACTGGAAGCCCGTGAACCAAATGCAGCCTGCAAACTATCTGATTTGCCTGCATGGTGTTTTCATAAATTTAGAACTTCTCATCAGCATTTAAAGAAAGGGATATTTCTAGGAAGAATGTTCAAAATATTTAACCAGACTGGCGTGGGCATCGGCTGTTCAGCGTGGACACTGGCCATCCAGTCACAGCTGTGGGTGTTGCAAGAAAAAGCAAAAAAAAAAAATCAAAAGGTCTAGAAAAGGTGAAATTAGGGGCACAATAAAAAGATGAGTGGTTGTTGCTCAGGGTGAAATGGGAGAGGACGATGGATGGGCAGAGCAGAGATTTGTAGGGCAGGGAAACTATTCTCTATACTACAATGACAGTTACACGTCATCGTACCTTTGTCCAAACCCACAGAATGTGCGACACCAAGAGTGAACCCTGACATGAACCAGGGACTCTGGGTGATAATGATGTGTCCGTGTGGGTTCACCGATTGTAACAAAGGTCCCAGCCTGATGGGGGATGTTCACTGTGGGGGGGGCCTGTGCCTGGGGGGGTGGGGGGCAGGGAGTATATGGGAACTCCCTGCACTTTCCACTCCATTTTTCTGTGAACCTAAAACGCTCTAAAAAATGAAGTCTACTTAAAACAATCAGAAGGTCGGACTACCCTGCTCCCACATTGTCATGGGGCCACAGTGGGCTAGGGCCGAGCCCCAGCTGCCCCCTTAGATGGAGTGTGTATGCTGGGGCCCGCCTCCCTCCAGGCGTCACCTGCCTGGTCCCTGCCCGTGACTCAGGCACAAAGAGGATCCTTCAGAAGTTCTTGGTGTAGAAGAGAACGGGATGCGAGTGTGAGGAGGAAAACGAGGAGGAAAGAGACCCGGTGACGGCTGCTCTCTCAGACCCTGCTCATCACCTCCCTGGGCTAGAGGCTCCCGTGTGCTTCCCATGGGGCAGAGTGAGCCACTCCTGATTCACCGACATCTGTCCGGGCCTGCGGCGGGCGGGGACCCACTGTGGGACCGACCGTGAGACAGCGGCGCTCTGCACCAGGGTGGGCAGAGTCCAGGCTTGGCAGTTTGGAATGATGCCAACCTGTGCATTTAGAATAATAACAAACGGGCGCCTGAGTGGCTCAGTCGGTTGAGCGTCTGACTTCGGCCCAGGTCATGATCTCGAGGTTCGTGAGTTCGAGCCCCGCGTCAGGCTGTGTGCTGACCCCTCGGAGCCTGGAGCCTGCTTCAGATTCTGTGTCCGCTTCTCTCTCCACCCGACCCCTGCTTGTGCTCTGTCTCTCTCTGTCTTTCAAAAATGAATAAACATAAAAAAAAAAAAAAAGTAAAAACGAATGGGACGTGGGCAATCAGAAGGTGCCTTGCTCCTCCGAGGAACTTATCCCCCAAAGCACGCCCTTCCTGATAAATCAGATGGACTTTTAGTAGTTTACTTACACAATCACTCGTTCATCTAACAAACACTGAGCTCGAAGCATGTCCCAAAGAGGCCTGGGAGTAGAGATAATAGACAGTTGAGGGGGGGGGGGGTGTTCAACTGTTGTTTGTGCCTGACCACCGTCCATCCCCTCATCTTCTGGAGCAGCACCCTGTTTTCCTTTGGAGAACCACTCCTCCCCAACTACCACTCCACGTGGCTCAAGAGGGAGCAGGCGTCCTTTACGACAGGAGCAGTAGGATGGATCAGGCGTGGGTAACGAGCATATTCCATCCCCAGAGCCCGGAGATCGGTTCTGACAGGACATGTGACCCACGTCAGGCCAACCAGAGTCAACCCCCAGACATGTGCTGGGGCAACACAGAAAAGTCTGTTTCTGTCTCCTTGGCTGGCTGACCTGGCAGAGTGGGAGCCCAGGGACTATCTTTGCCACCCTGTGGGGTGACCCTGACACGAAAGAAAAAGGGGTGAGAGTTGGAGAGAGCATGAAAACAATCCAGCCATTCCTGAAGCTGAAGCCCTCTCTAAACTTCATTTGGGTAAAACCACTGCGTTCATACACACGTTTTTGTTTTTCTTATGTCACTTTGAGTTGGGGTGGTTTCTGTTGCTTTTCAACCAAAAGATCCAGACTGTACAAGTGGGTAAAAAGCTATTTCCAGGCTGGAAAACAAATAGCTACAGCAAAAACAGACCACGAGAAATCCATGTAAAGTGCTCTGGGAGTTAAGAGGAGAGGAAACTAGACACGCTTCAGGCAAGGGACAGCCCTTTGTTTTCATCCCACAAAAAACGTATAATTCATTCAGAGTTTTGATATTCTCCTACCAACGACCCTTTGCTGAATGGCTCACCAGGCATCAGGCCCTGTGCTGAGGCTTCTCCCAGTCTGTTCATCCTCACAAGCACCGTGAAGTAAACACCTCTGTCCTTGTTTCACATAAGACAAAAACTGAGGCTCGGAGAGGTGAAGTGACTTGCTCAAAGGCACACAGCAAGATGAGGAAGCACGGACTCCAAAACCCAAGCTTTTCGCCCCTCTGCCGCCCCGCCCCATTTTCACGTTGCCAACAGTCTAAAGTTCTGCCCCCAAACGTGTTCCCAAGCGGTGGGAAACAGACACCTGGAAGCAAAAACAAAGTAGGCATGGAGATGTGTCACCCACAGCCCTTTGCAGGAAAGGCCTATGCGGGCTCAGCCATGGCGACGGTGGTCCGCACGCAGCTGCCAGCTCCTTCAGGGAGTGCCTCGGCTGCGGAGTGCCACCTCACCCCGGATCGTGCCCTTCGGAGGTGACCGCTCGGAACATTTAGAAGAAGGGTGTCCAGCGGGAACGGAGCGAGGGGGAAGTAGGGGAGGTCAGGAAACGAGGCCAGGGAGGAGCAAGGAGGCGGCTCACGCAAGGCCTGGGGAACCGTGCAGCCCCCCGGCGCAGAAGGAGCACGCAGGGCCCCCGGCTCCGCAAGGCAGAATTTCTAGATGGCGCTGGCAGAGCATTAGCCCAAGCGCAGGGCCCCGGGAGCGTGGGGCGCCGTGACGACGGGCCGCTCCCCCCGAAGTCAGCCCTGGAGTCACGGTTTAGGAGTCGGATTTTATTTTCCGTACAAGTGAGACACGACGCGTCGGAGGCGGGATTCAAACTCAGGTCTTAACTCTCACAACTTAACGCTGTACCCGGGAGGCCCACAGGTGGAGCGGCGGCTCCAGACGCCCAGACCTTGGGGGGACCAGAATGTGGGGTTCGCTGCCCTGGGACCCTGCGGTCCGCAAAGCCACACCACCGCCTCCTCCCACCTCTCGCCTTTCGCAGCGGCGCCCACGTCCTCCCTTTCCCAGCATCCCTTGCAGCGGAGGCGGGCATGTGGTCACTCATGTGACGAGCTCTGCCCAATGAGACGCGAGGAGAGCTCTTCCCTGGGTTCGGGGAGCGATTTTCCTTTGGCGTCAAGGGGGCCGGGGTGGGTGGCGCTGCCGTCCTTCCTCCTCCTGGTGCGACAGGGCCTGAAGCGGCTGTCCTGGAGCCAGGAGGAGAAGGCGTGGGAATTGCGGAGACGCTAGCAAGAGCCCTCATTTTCTGGAGCGGCTAACTCGAGACCAACAGCCGCCTCCCTCTGGACGTCTTAGTACCTGGGGAAAGTAAACTCTGGCTTGTTCGAGCCACAGTCAGTTGGATTTCCAGTTCCTTGCAGCCAGATGCATTTCTCTCGGTCTCAGCCACCTCCTCAGAACGGTGGGTCACCCTGGGTCCCCGCAATCGATATGGAGATACTGAGGTCTGGCATGGAGAGAAAACTTGCTCGGATCACATGGTGGAGTCACAAGTTTACTGACTCACCGTCTAGTGCTCGCTCCTTCTGTTCACGCCACACCTCCTGTTCTGTTTCCTTCCATTCAGGCTGCCGTAGATATGACCAACAGCTGCTTGGTAAAGTAAACATAAGGCAGAGATGACCTTGCTCTTGAATCCTTCCAGTCTCTTACATAAATAGCCCCCAGGCCACTGTCACCATGCCTTTGGACCCAGGACAGCTTCCCACTTCCTTTAAAAAGATGAGATGACCAAATGTAGGGCCTATGCTCCTGGAAAGGTGTGAGTCATGAATCACGGAGCAGCGAGTTCACAGCCAGGATTCTGCCGATCACACTGGTGGTCCAGTCCCCGGGGCTTGCTCTGAGCCTGTTCTCTGAAGCACTGACTCATCTGCAGCTTGCGGTCAGCTCTGACGCTCAGATCATTTTCTGCTCTTCTTGTGCCCAGCTGGTGGCCTTTAGTGAGGGGCTGTCAACTTTCTGTCTTTGCCCATGTTGCCTTTCCCCTGTTTTTAGAGGATTATATGAATACTAGAGAAACCAATATCATAATAATGACAATGACTATATTGAAGCACTTTATTTTTTTTATTTTTTTAATGTTTATTTATTTTTTGAGACAGAGAGAGACAGAATATGAATGGGGGAGGGACAGAGAGAGAGGGAGACACAGAATGGGAAGCAGGCTCCAGGCTCTGAGCCATCAGCCCAGAGCCCGACGTGGGGCTCTAACTCACGGACTGCGAGATCATGACCTGAGCTGAAGTCGGACGCTTAACCGACTGAGCCACCCAGGCGCCCCTGAAGCACTTTAAATGCATTAAAATTTTTTCATTAGAAATCACTAAGATAAGTATCGTTACTGTTTTTTTTGGGTTTTTTTTTTAATGGACAAGAAAACAAAGGCTTTGAAAAGTTAAGTCACTTGCCCAGGGTAACAGAGCTAGGAGTATTTGGTGGAACTGGAAGGTGACCATGAGTGTATTTGACCCTAGGGTTTAGCTCTAAAGGACAAATCCAATTGGATCCATTAGGGCAGGTCAGACACCTCACTAAAGCAGGTGAGACTATAAAAACTTTGTTTCTCTAAAAGACATCTGGACACTCTAGGGTGTATTTGCCATGTTAAGGTTGTCATAAAGGACCAAGGCTCTTTGTACCCTCCTTCTCCCCCCCCCCCCCACCTCCCATTTAACATCAAGTCAGCAACTTATCCTTAGGCTGGTCACCTAATGGCACAAGATGACTGCCATAGCTCACTCATCACCTCTTCACACACCAGTGTTCAAAGCAGGAAGGAAAGGAGAGGAAGGTCTCTCTTCATGTACCTCTTTCTTATCAGAGAGGAAATTCTTTCCCAGAAGTCCCCAGCAGAGTTTCCCTTGAGCCAGAACGGGGTCATATGACTACCCCTAGACCAATGTCAGGTCTGGGAGAATAGGTTGGCCATACTTGGCTTAAACCAAATGTGGCTTAATTCCCCAGTGCTGGGCAGTACCTTCCTCAGGGTTCTGTCAGCAGGAAGGAAGGGGGAAATGGCAGTTGGCAAGGCAACCCCTAGTGTCTGATACCCCAGCATTTAAACAATATTTAGGACAGTCGCCACTGTTGGTTTGCAAGATTATTGTAGGTGGTACATGGATGAAGTTGTGTGTGTGTGTGTGTGTGTGTGTCTGTGTTTTAATTTTAGT
Source organism: Lynx rufus (assembly GCF_022079265.1). Lineage (NCBI taxonomy): Eukaryota > Metazoa > Chordata > Mammalia > Carnivora > Felidae > Lynx > Lynx rufus. The sequence continues at coordinate 11,434,724 of NW_025814896.1, read as the reverse complement.
ATTTATTAAGTATTTACGAGCATTTGAAAAATTACATATATAACTAATTCATCAGAATCGTGAATTCATGGATATCACTTCTCCAGATGAAACTGTATCTAAGGGTCTTAAATATACATATATGTGCTAAAGAAAAATGTTCAGTAAATAATAGTTCATTTACCTCAAGATTTGGCAATTGGAAGGGGAGGAAACACTGTTCTATGTTAGCCTGCTTGGCATTTTTTCCAGCTTCTCAGAGGCCTGCTGCCTTCAACCTCCCTCTTGAGGAAAATAAACACCCACAAAGATTTTTGCATCATCTGCAAATATGATTCAAATGAAGCCTCCAGCTCAAATCTAATCCAGGCTTCCTCGGCCGGGAAGGGCAGGCTTCTTGACTCCCATCCTTTGCTGGTATTTCACCTCTGCCTTAGTGGTTTTATGGTTTTACTGGGTCTGCCCCTCCTGTTGTAAGCTGCAGCAAATCCTATTTCTGGAAGAACGAGATATAAATAATAAACAAGCTGACCACCTGAGATTTCTTGTTCTTGTCAGGAATTGTCAAGCTTTCTTACAACACGAACTCCTTTCCACTTAAACAAGAATTTGGGGCTTCGTTGTAAGAACCGGATAAATAAAGCATGGCCCAGCACTACAGTGAGAAATGCAGGAGCTTTTGTTAAAAGGAATGAGGTATATCAGTGTGCTGATACCAAAGATCTCCAGGCCCCCAGGGTTATGTGGAAAAAAGGAGAGCGAGATGTATAGCCTACACCAGGAGCCAGAAACTTTTTCTGGAAAGGGCCACATTGTAAATACTTGGGACTTTGCAGGCCATGTGGTCCCCGCTGCCACTGCTCAACAGAAACAGTGTTTCGGCTCCTAGCCCAGGAGCAGCTGCAGACGACTCGTAAACACACGGACAGGACCGTGTGCCAATAAAACTTTATTTATGGACGCTGAGATTTTAATTTCATTTAATTGTCATGCGTCATATGGCACTTTCCTTTTGATTTTTTGCGACCGTTTAAAAACGTAGGAAAATGTAAAAACCATTCTCAGCTTGTAGACTCCACAGAAGCGCACAGCGGGACAGATTTGGCCTGAGGACTGTGGTTTGCTGGTCCCTAGTATAAACCTTTATGGTGCAAAAAGACACGATAAAGAAACATAGGAAACGTAGGGTGCTCTACTGCGGCACGTACACGTGTGTGTGCGATGTGTGTATTTGGAGGAAGAGAGAGGAGAGAGTTGTTTAGATATCTAAGGACACACAAGAAACTGGCAACAGTTAAGTGCTTCTCGAGAGAGGATCTTGGAGAGGTCAGATCAACGTAGGAAGGACACATTTTTCACCTCAGCCCTTTTATACTGTATGGACTTTTCTCCATGTGCTTGGTTCCTTGTGCAAAGCAGAAAGACTTTGCCAAAGCAAGACAGGATTCCAATGGCGCCATCAATGAAAATGGAATGATCTAGGGGCGCCTGGGTGGCGCAGTCGGTTAAGCGTCCGACTTCAGCCAGGTCACGATCTCGCGGTCCGGGAGTTCGAGCCCCGCGTCAGGCTCTGGGCTGATGGCTCAGAGCCTGGAGCCTGCTTCCGATTCTGTGTCTCCCTCTCTCTCTGCCCCTCCCCCGTTCATGCTCTGTCTCTCTCTGTCCCAAAAATAAATAAACGTTGAAAATGGAATGATCTAAATAGACACATACAGGGGCGCCTGGGTGGCTCAATCAGTTGAGTGTCTGGCTTCAGCTCAGGTCACGATCTCACGGTTCATGAGTTCGAGCCCTGCATCGGGCTCTCTGCTGTCAGTGCAGGCCCGTTTCGGATCCTCTGCCCTCTCCCTCTTTCTGCCTCTCTTTCTCTCTCTCTCAAAGGTAAATAAACATTAGCAAAAATTTAAATAGACACCTATATAGGCCACAGCACAACTCCAGGGGGCGCCACTTAGCAGGTCATTCCTAGAATGGAGCCACCAGACTCGTGCAAAGCCCACCCTGCATAGCAGCCCTGTTGGTGACAACATTAACACCAAGAATTCGTACCAAGTAAAATTAATGAGCGAATATTGTGGGAGTCGATTTGGAGTGGAAGCGGGAGGAGGATCAATAAAATCTCTCCGTTTCCGTTTCGCGCTGTTCCTCATCCGGGCCACGGTAAAACTAATGTTCTGGCAATGTTCTCTTCTGATCTTTGCTCCAGAGCGGAGGAGAGATGCCCGGGGCCCCGTACAAATATGAG